>NC_042615.1:756127107-756471436 GCF_901001135.1 Rhinatrema bivittatum
TTCAAAAGGGCATGGGACAAATAGAGAAGAGCCCTACTAGCTAGAGAACAGAAACGAAGAAATGGGGGAACTTCTGTTACCCCTGAAGTTGAGATTTTTGCTTGAGGGTAATCTGCAGGGAGCAGCAGTTACTACCCTTATCAGAAAGCTTGGGGGTAACCTGCATGGATTGGCAATTACTACCCCCAAAAACAAATTACTGGGCAGACTAGATGGAACAATTTATTCTTTATCTGAGTCATTTACTATATTACTATGTTTCTTTTATTTTAAAAATTATGCACACCAAATAGTCGGTGTAATTGTGTGCATGTAGGTTTGCTGGAATAATTTTCAAAGTGAACATGTGCACTTATATCGACTTTGAAAATTAGTGTAACTTATGCCTATATTTGCCAGCTAATTTATGTGTGATGTTACAAAATTACCCTCAATATGTCTCCAAGCCCATATGGTTGAGAAATATCAAAATATTCATAAAATATGATGGAATATATTTGCTTCTGACTTGTAACACATATCAAGGACATAGGAGACACTTTGAAAGCATCAGACTCTTAACTTATCTCTTGAATGCCTCAGCAAAGAGGCTAGATTCTATCTTTTAACATCTGGCAGAGTTAATCATCCTTCTGTTATTAGGTTCACTAATTTGTAGAGTGTTATTTCCCTTTACAAATACATTTACGATATTCTGATTGCCATGTTAATCTACTTGAATGTGCAGAAATAAGGGGCAACAAACAAGTTGTAGGTGATAACTTTTGCTTGGACAAACTCATTGAATTTGTGACTAGCTTTCAAGGGGCACCCTCCCTTCATCAGGTCAGCGAAGAGACCCCCTGACATTATGAAGGGAGCATAGCTCTGGAAAACCAGTACTGAGTTGGTCCAAAAAAAGGTATCACCTAGGACTTGTTTGTTAACCCTTATTTCTACAAATACATTTAGTAAAGAATCTGTTAATCACATTTTCTTTTTTTCTTTTTTTTTTATTAATGACTAAGGGGTCTGTCTTCTAAAATGCATTAGAACAGAAAGGTAAGACTGGTTGCCTGCTGATTCGAACACCTTCATTAAATCACAGTTTAGTGTGGTATTTACAAAGCTAAAGAGATTCAGAAGGCAGTCATGTAAAACTAAACACGACATGGTAACCTGGCTGGGCTCTGTATAGTCCCTCTGCAGCCTGAATTAAGCGAACCAGAGATGTGTGCCCAGTTAGCACAGGCTGAAGGGCATCTGACATGAGCAAGAAGGGGGGCACCAATGCGGGGCTCTCTGTATTCGCAGAATTTGTAGATGTGCATTACAGAATATGCATGTTAGATATGTTTTAACACTAAAATAAAATAAAATAAATAAATAAATAAAAATAAATAAATAAAATAAAAAGCACTAAATAAATAAATGTCAGCTATAATACCCTTTAGTCGATAGACCCCCCCCCCCCCAGGAAATATTACCAATATAATAAGACTATTTATTTATTTGTTTATTTATTTAAATTTCTATACCGTATTTGGTGGAAACCGTCATATCGGTTTACAAAATTACATAAAAACAGATAAAATTAACATCAAACTTTTACAATTAGTAAAATAACAATTCTAATAGGTTAGACTTCATACAATTCTTATAATAATTACCTAATAATAAGACCTCTGAATACTAAACATTAACACAATGACCAGCTCTATGATGTTTCATATCAGCTGCCTGTCAGAAATGACATGATTTGAGAGTTTAAAAATGTCATGATGTAGCACACATGCAGTTCATTCCCTCTCAAGACTTGAAAAGTGTACTCCATGAAGTATACAAAATTGCCACCGCCATTCTCGTTTTACTTATGTATGTGTGTGTCTGTGTTGTATGTGTCCTTTCTCTCCCTCCTCTCACTACTCAGTTTTTTCTCCCCTTCCCCTTGCCCACTCAACCAACCCTTAGTGCCTCCCCCACCAAGTCGCAATCATTTCCCTCAGTGCCCCCTCCAGCCACCCTGCTCAGCTTCAGTCATTCCCCCAGCCTCTATTTCACTCCCCTTCAGCCTTAACGTTGCCCCTCCAGTCTCAATATTGCCCATTAGAAGCCCATTCCCTTCTCACAGCAGAATGGGTTGACAGCCCCCCTCCCACCACGAATCCCCCAGGGACAACACAAGTCACCACTTGGGTTAACTCTTTCCCCCCCCCCTCCCCCCCGCAAAAAGGATCTACACCCTGGGGAAGGAGTCAATGAGAAGAGCTTGTTAGGTGCCTTGAAGAACTATAAATAAGTTTATAGTCCTGCCAGAGAGTGGCATACCTCCTGAGGTGGGCTTACATGCACGTAGGTGTTTCTGTTGTGGTTAAAGCTCCTTTCAGCAACTCAAAAAGAAACACATCTGGGATTTGAACCATTAGTTATGAGTGTGGTTGCCTGATTGCTTGGCAACTAGTCCAAAAGCTGATTGATCAATGAGAGACTTTATCATGTCCGACTCCTTTTATGGGAGCATGACAGATGGGAACTGGATTTTATTATATTGGATGTTCTCTGCCTTTGAGGCTGAGACAAAAATTATTCTATTTATTTATGTTTGATCAATGATGTGACATTATGATCCCAATTTTATACAAGCAAGTGGATTTCAGAGTCCGCCTGGAGTGGAGTCATGGCCAGAATTGGCTCAGCTTGGCATCGCGGCTGGCTCAACCTGGGACTGAGTCGTGGCAGAAGCTAGCTCAGCTTGGCATTACAGACACATGGTAAGAAGAGCTGACTCGGCCTGGGACAGAGTCGTGGCAGGAACTAGCTCAGTCTGTTGTAAAGACATGGCAGAGGCTGGCTCAACCTGGTGCATAGTTGTAGCAAGAACTGGCTCAGTCTGCTGTGAAGATATGACAGAAGCTGGCTTAGCCTGGTGCAGAGTCGTGGTAGGAATAACTGAAGCCAACCAAGGCATTGCAGGCTTCATTAGCAGCTAGACAGAAGCTGGTGGAATCATTGTGAACAAAGTCTGAATCAGCAGGCATCGTAGCCTATAGCACTGTCTCTGGTGTTGCTGTGCCTGGAGCAAGGTCTCTGGCACTGCTGAGGGCTGAGCAGCTTGTAGCAAGGTCTTTGGTGGTGCTGCTGTGAAAGAAGCAGAATCAACTGGTTGACTTAAGAGTCATGGAGGCTGAACTGAAGGCAGCTATTTGGGTTGAAATCACAGACTCTGAACTGAAAGTGCCTGAATAGGCAGGATTCTCAGACAATGAGCTGGGAACAGTTGACTGATTAGGAATCCCTAAAGCTGGATTGGACCCTGCTAACTGAAACAGGAACACACAAATAGTAGCAGAACTGGATTCTGGAACAGGATTCAATTGTGTTGGTTTTAATTTCTTAATAGTTCGATTAATCTTGACTGTTACTAGAATAACTGCTTATCACAGACTGTACTTGTATTGTTGGTTTACAAATCTCTACTACCCCAGATGTCTGCTGTACTGAAATAGTCTCAGAACAAGGTATAGATTTCTGTGAGGCAGATATCAGACTGTATGGACCTGGGGTCTGTATTTCAGGAGCTGGTTTGGCTAAGGCTGGTACTGATTTTCCTAGGGAGGGGGAAGGAATAGTCTTCAGTAGTGCTAGGGCTGAAGTTGCAGAGGAAAGCTGACACCACATATAAACCTCAGAGGAATTTGAGCCATCATACACCTAGCCAAACCAAATTCCAGTGATTATACTAGGCAGACAGGTTTTAAAGGAATCAGAGGCAGGCAGATTCACAGCTGGAATTCTTATAGGGCCAGCAAATATTACACCTGACTCACTGGGCTGCATAGGATTCCTGAAACCACTTCTGTGGGTTTTGTCTGGCCTCATCATACTGTCAGGGCCATGCAGACTGGTTCAAGGAAATTCCCGAGCAGGAACAGCACAAGGGTCAAAAGCAGAGCAGGACACTGTCTTCTGCCTGACTGGTCACCTCCCCCTTGGGTTTAGCCTGTAGGTTCTGGTGGACAGCAGGACTTCGCCGATGGTACACCAGGAGACAGGAACAGGAACAAGGCAGGAATGGGGTTCAGGGCAAGGCAAAACTGGCACAGCGTGCCAGGCAAAACAGGGCAAGGACAAGCAAAGCAGAACCAGACAAACAAGGAAGGCCAATGAAAGGCCCATAGGAGACAGGGAAACAAGAGTCCAGACAGAAAGGATGAGCACTGGAAGGCCTAAGAAGAACAAGAATGAGACTGGGAATGCCAAGGCAAGGAAGGCCACTGGGAGGCCTAAACAGGGGAAGAGCAAGACAAGAAACACACAGGCAAGGATGGCCACTGGGAGGCCTAAAGAGGGTTTTTCTAAATAAATGTGCTCCTCCCCCCCCCCCCCCCCCACGCTATCTTGAATCTCGGGATTCGGGTCCTCCGACCCTTGCTCTAGCCTTCAAGGCAGAGGCTAGAGCAGATCTAAGCATGGCCTAGTGAAGGCCCCTGCTGGCAGGGGGGATGCCTATCAGCCAGCTTCAATTCCACACTCCCAGTTGTTACCCTGTTAAAGCACCTGGACCCCAATATCTGAGTGGTTTGAGCTATATAATAGCACAGTTTTCCTTTCTGGTAAAGGGAGAGTCCATTTTCTCTAAATCATTCTGAGACATTTTACATTGAAGAGTATTTTCAAATAAAGACTTCTTCTGGATCATCTTGCTCTTAGTTGTACAAATTCCAGAAAAATTCTCTAAAACATTATTAATTTTATAGAAATATGATGGGAAAAAACGACCATATGGCCCATCTAATCCGCCCATCTGTCTAATTTATCTAGCCCTTACAATCCCCACCATTCTCTCAGATATCCCATGCATTTATCCCATGCTTTCTTGAATTCAGATATCGCTTTTGCCTCCACAAGCTCCACTGAGAGGCTGTTCCATTCATCCACTACTCTTTCTGTAAAGAAAAATTTCCTAAGATTACTCCTGAGTCTACCCCCTTTCATCCTCATCCCAGGACCCCTTGCTCTAGAACAGGGTTCGGGAACCTTTTTGGCTGAGAGAGCCATGAACGCCACATATTTTAAAATGTAATTCCGTGAGAGCCATACTAACTACAACCCCGTACTCTCCTGATGCCCCCAAGACCTGCCAAATTAATTTACTACAACCCCCCATCCTCCTAACCCCCCCCCCCCCAAGACCTGCCAAAAGTCCCTGGTGATCCAGCGGGGGTCCAGGGCTCGCAGACAAATCTTTAATAAAAAAGTAAAAATCTAACAAAACCCCCCACCCTCTGGCGCCCCCCATGACCTCCAAAATTAATTTACTACAACCCCCCACCCTCCTGACACCCTCTAAGACCTGCCAAAAGTCCTGGTGGTCCAGCGGAGGTCCGGGAGCGCTCTCCTGGACTTGGGCTGTCGGCTGCCATTAGTCAAAATGGCGCCGACGGCCCTTTGCCCTCACTATGTAAATTAATTTTGGAGGTCTTGGGGGGCGTCAGGAGGGTGGGGGATTTTGTTAGATTTTTACTTTTTTATTAAAGATTTGTCTGCGAGCCAGATGCAGCCATCAAAAGAGCCATATCTGGCTCCCGAGCCATAGGTTCCTGACCCCTGCTCTAGAGCCTCCTTTCCTCCTCTGCATGGAAATCTTTGAGATATTTAAATGTCTCTATCATATCTTCCCTATCTCGTCTTTTCTCTAGGATATTCATATTTAGATCTTTGAGTCTATCTCCATATGCTTTAGAAGGAAGACCACTGATCGTTTTAGTAGCCACCCTCTGAACAAACTCCAACTAGTTTATATCCTTTTGAAGATGCGATCTCCAGGATTGTACACAGTATTCCAACTGAGGTCTCACCAGGGACCTATACGGGGCAATATCACCTCCCTTTTTCTGCTGACCATTCCTCTCCCTATGCAGCCAAGCATCTTTCTGGCTTTTGCCGTCACTTTATCCACCTGTTTGGCCACCTTAAGATTATCAAATACAATCACCCCCAGATCCCGCTCCGCTTCACCTCCAATACTGCACCTCTCCCTTGGGTTTTTGCAGCCCAAATTCATTACTCTGCATTTTTTTGTGTGCCCCCGCTCTGGACTATGAATTACCCCTATACTTGTGGTGGGGAGTACAAAATGAGAAATTATATTCACTAATATCTTCGGGTTTTTGGTTGAGTGGGGGATGAGAGGGTCCTGGTCACCTCGATACCACAATTCTGTGCCCTTCCCACTTGTGGCCCCACAGACCAGATAAAATCATCACACCAGAATAAAACAGTAATTAACTCTTTTATTAGTATTCTGTAAGTAGACAGTAAATCCAATCAGAACATTAAATGGGAAAAGTACAGTAGTGAAGTATCATATAAACTTGCAATTTTCTTATTTTAAATCAAACAATACAAAAATAACATGCTTATATGCCAGGGCAACCAACATGCTTATATGGATAGTAAAAAAATATATATAGAACGCTAATAGAGAGAGGTTGGGGAGAAAAGCAGTGAAGTACACAGCTTTCAAAAATTGTCTTTAACCCTGAGAACTCAAAAACAAAGAGGGGGAGGAGACAGATCTACCCCAATGTCACCAGTTTGTAAAGGGCGCACTCTGTCCCAAACACAAAATTGGGTGGGGGAAAAAACAATCAAGAAAATGAAGAAGTGGAGCTGGCTAGATGACAAAACCAAACAGATGAGCACTGCAGTGTGTGGAAGGTCTCTCTCTCTCCTGGGCCACCCCCTTAGGGACCTCTGAAGCATAAGCTAAGGTTGATGGTATTGCGGAGGATTCCCTTCAATCCTCAGGACTGTCAGGTGGACCTGAGATGTTCAGTCACGCTGTCTGGGGCAAGGGTGTCTCTGAAATAAAGAAACATGGGAGAGGTTAGGGAATCTTAGTATTACTCATATTTTTTAACTTCAAGAACAATTTGGGAAAATGAATCTTGCTTCTTTAAATGAGCAAAACTGGCAGATTTCACCCATCGGCTTTTAACTCAAAACTTCTCCTGTTAAAGTTCATGGTGAATAGTTTTACAAATTAGCAAACTTTGCAAAATATTCACCAAAGTATATAAAAAAAATTAAACTTAAACTTTGCACACGCTTATGTAGCGCTAAGCTAAGCTCACGGAATAATGGCAAACCCCAGGAAGAGAGACCCCAGCCAAAACTAGGCAACCTAGTTACGGAGGGAGACTGGGGAGAGAAGGGTGTGAGAGAGAGAGCAGCTGCTGCCCCCCTAGCAGGCTTGCCACGTGCCCCAAGGAAGGATCATGGCACCAGGACTATGGGGCGTTCTTTGCCAGTGAGCCAGAGATGTAAGAAAAAGGCTGCCTCAGTCCTATGTATTCTGCTGGTGAGAATATCTGGTACATGTTGGAGTGTCAGCAAGGAGCCCCTTATACTGAAAGGCAAATTGTAGGAAGACTTCAGGGTCTGGGCAGAGAATCTGGAGAGCTTTAGTAATCCTGTTATTGTTGGAGTACTGTTATGGTTGGGGATAAAAGACTGGGCCAGTATCCTTCAGGTTGCTTCTGTTGCTGGATGTCTGATAATTCCCACAGGCTAGGCAGGATGATTGATTGTGAACAGTATACAGTGCTGAATGGCCTTCCTGTTTGAGGTATGGTAAAAGTACGAAATCTTGTCTAATGGAACATTGGGAACACAACAACCTAGGATCTAGGATAATGCGGCCTTTAAATGTTGATAAATAAAATAACTAAATAGAAACAATTGTGTGGTCAGCTTTCTTTTTTTTTTTTTAGAAGAAAATAACAGGATAGAGTAGGGCTTTGCCCCAAGGGTTGTATAATTTATTTTTCTGATCCACTACACCAGCTGCCTGATGAAATGTATTGTGAACCCAAACAGCTGTTTAGGAACCCTGGAGCACAAAGGCTACATTTCCTGGCAAGGTAAAATAAAAGGTAGCTTGACATGACCAGTATTTGGAAGAACGTAAAAGATAAAGGAGTAAACCTTTGCATCTGATTGCATAAATAAAATGCAAGTTTAACAAAAAAAAAAAAAAGAGTCAAAATAAATTACTTTTTTTGTAAGTCCTAAATATTCTGACATGTTCCAAACATCAATTCATCATCTTCGGATCCCAAACCTATCCTAAGTAATGGGTACAACAAGCCTTTTATGTGTGGGAGTGAAAAGGCGGTGTTTACAAATTCAGCTAAAAAGGAAAATACATTTATTTATAAGCATTTGATGTTCCGCTTTTTCTTACAGATAGGCCCAATACAGATTATATAAAAGTAACAAGGCACTGAGTATGTGAGTAATGGGTACACTCAGATATGACATACAAATATGAGGTAGGTTGCAAATAAACAGGAAGTGGGGTACATTAAGTAGGAATCAGGAAGTGGTGGAATGGGTATAAATTGTATATGGGCAGTTAAGAAATGAGCTGAACCCCAATGGTGTGACAGATATTAAGAACCAGTTAGATAAACGTAGCCCAGAAGTGGATGAACCTTGAGGAATTCGCAGTTAGGAATATTTCTGGGAGATAGGGGTTAGAGGAAGAGTCCATGCTATGGGGTCTAGAGGAAGGCCAAGCTTTGACTTTTTTCTGGAAGGAAATTGTAGTCATTTTTCACATTCTTCATGGGAAGGGCAATTTTCAAAGCCATTTCTGTGCATAAAACATTGTTTTACGTGCAGAAATAGGGTCTTGCTTGCCCTATCTGCATGTAAAGTGATGCCCGTTGTGCCACCATGCACATCACTGTACATGCAGTTAGGAGAAGTATTGCTGTGGCGGGGCTGGGTGGAGTTACAGACTTTTGAAGTTTCAAAGGTACCTACACAAATAGCAGATATAGGTCTGTCTGCAAACCTTTTCACTTTAAAAATTGGCATAAAGTCTGAGGCTAAAAAGGATGCAGTTAGTGTAGCTGGGTTCAAAAAAGGTTTGGATAAGTTCTTGGAGGAGAAGTCCATTAATGGCTATTAATCAATTTTACTTAGGGAATAGCCACTACTATTGCATGGGATCTTCTTAGTGTTTGGGTAATTGCCAGGTTCTTGTGGCCTGGTTTGGCCTTTGTTGGAAACAGGATGCTGGGCTTGATGGACCCTGGTCTGACCCAGCATGGCAAGTTCTTATGTTCTTAAGCCACTGCAAGCTATCCCCTTTCAGGGGACGTTTATTTAACTTGTGAACAAAAGTCCAAAAGTATGTATTGCGGCTGAAAAAGAAGAAAAAAGTTCCATAAGCTGTACTAGTGTGTCTAGAGGGAGGGGCTCTTTGTAGATTTTATTTGCCTGGAGACCAGCATTTGGGAGCAGAACTTAGCCGTTGTCTTCAGGTCTTCCTGTGAGAGGCAGCTACAAGCTATCTGAAAGTATTTGCTGATTTATATCTGGGCTAAATATATTCTGTCTGTTTTTTATAATATTTTATGCCTTGGTGGGGGAGGGGAATAATTTAACTTGTGAACAAAAATCCAGAAGTGAGTATTGGGGCTGAAAATGAAAAAAAAAAATCACCCATGTTTTACCATTGTGCCTAGGGGGAAGGGCTCTTTATTGATTTCATTTGCCTAGAGACCAGCATTTGGGATCAGAAATTGCACTTCTGTTTGTTGTTTGAAACTTGCCCACAAAACTGTTTTACACTAAAGTCCATGGTAAAAAGAAAAAAAAATTCACAATTTTTTCTGAAAGTAGGTTCCTTCTTAGGTGAAGACAGTCTGCTGTGACAATCTCCAGAAATTCTCTTTTAACTAAATTAGACAATCTAAAAGTCAAAAATGGTATTCACTGGCAGTCCGAGGGTCACATATTGGTTAGGTTTTCAGGATATCCCTACTGAATATATATAAGATAGATTTGCATGCAAGCCACCTGAGCTGAATGCAAATCTATCTCATGAATATTAATTAAGGCTATCCCGTTTGTGGCCCTTGAAGACTGACATGAATACTGGTCTAAACAGAATTTGCCAAGTGTAGAAATTTGTAAAGAAAGAGGATGGGAATCATGGCAGGATCATAATGGATGATTGGCCCCATATTTCTGTGCTTTTAGCATCATTCTGCAAGTCAGTTCACATATGCTTTCCTCAAATTCCCATTTCATCCCGTCTGCCAGACATATTCCCCTGCAAACCTCCCTTCTTTTTTATTATTCACATTTTCTCAAGCAGCCCTTAAAAACCCAGAACCAGCATTTCACAGCTCCTTATGCTAAGCATGAGACATTTGCTATAAGTATTTGTAATTTTTTAAGGTAATTGAATAATTAATATTGATGAGAGGCATGTGAATAGTCTGCAGCTAAGTCTGAAGCCTGAATGATTTCCTTCCCAGATGTCTAACTTGTGCTAACTCAGTCCCTTTGTGCGTGTGTGTGTGTTACTATGTGGCTAATATATGCATGTGTATTCTTCTGGAATGACAAAAGCCAATTCTGCGTTACAACAATTTTCTGCACATCTCTACTTGAGAGAGAAAATGCTGTAGTCTAGAAGCGCTATTATCGTATATGTATAAATAAACTCCAGCTGCTAATAGCGAGTAAAATATAGTGAGGAGTTAGCTGCTTAACCTATGTGGCTAACTCTGGTTGCGCCGGGTATACTTATCCGGCTAACTTTAAGATAGCTGGGTATATTCAGCAGCATGGCCCGGTTAAGTTAGCCAGATAGGTATATCTGGTATATCCGGCTAACTTAAC
Source organism: Rhinatrema bivittatum (assembly GCF_901001135.1). NCBI lineage: Eukaryota > Metazoa > Chordata > Amphibia > Gymnophiona > Rhinatrematidae > Rhinatrema > Rhinatrema bivittatum. Next base: position 756,137,791 of record NC_042615.1, read on the forward strand.
TAGCTGCTCTGTGGCTGAATATGGCCCCCCATTATTAATATTAATGAGTATGAGAGTCTTGACTGTGTAGGGAATAAACGCTGATATGTTCCAGGCAGCATCTGCAGCTATTCACATCGTACAAATATTAATGATTTTCTAACCTTAGCTGCTGAGCAGTTGGCAAAATATAGCACAAGAAGGGGCAGACCATAAGACTGTGCATACAAGGATGATTTATAGAGCTTTCCTGACACATTAATATACGCTATATAAAAAGGAGCTGTTATTCCAAGAGAGATATGTCTAAAAAGGGCACTTATACTGATAGCATTCAACAGAATCAGAAGTTAAAATGTAACTACTGGTTACTCTGAAACATTCAGCATAACTTATGCATGAAATACATGCATAACTTTTATCAATTTTCAAAGCAGACTTACATTGTGTGCTTTGAAAATTAACCCACCCAATCAACCCTGTACAAGTTATACCTAATCTTTGGTGTGCCCAACATTTTATGTGCATATGGCCAAATGTTACAAACTGTGCATGTAAGGCCCAACTCTGCCCCTGGAAACACCTCAACTCAATACACAGACATGGCATACACACATACGTTTAGTCGCTTATCGGCAGGCAGTTTCGTAAGAGGCCATGTCTGCATGTAAAACACATGTAGAACTACTTTGGAAATTTACCCCCAAAATGTGTATACTATGGTTACATTGCTACTTCTACACCCATACGCTATATATTAAAATGAAACTTCCGGGTGCAGGTGGAATTCAATAACCTATGGAGCCCAAGCCCACACATATGTCAAAGCTGGCAAGGTTTGGCAGGAATCGAAATATAAAATTGTCATGTGACGGTAGCTTTGCATCTTCACTGAACTTTCCTTTTGTGACAGGGGTTTTGGAGATTTTTGGCATTTTAAACCCCTGCCTAGTTATTTGGTCATTCCCCTGTTTTGGGACTGGTCCTGCTCCCCTGTAAATATTGGGCGGAGCATGCTCAGAGCCAGTTCTGTTTCTGTTCTGTGCTATGATTGTTTGGATGTTCCTAGTTTTGAGAGAGGACATTTTGGGAGTTTAAGGAGCCATGACGAACCCAGCATACTACAGCTACCAGCATCAGTGTGAGTACTGCCGCTCCAGTTCTGTCTATGCTTCTCTCATCTCTCTCTCTCTATGTTGCTGCCTTGACAGAAGAAGAAGTTTATTTTTCCTGGATGACCGAGTTGGGGGAATGTTTGACGACTTTTTGACCGGCCCCCGTTAGTAAGGAAAATCCCCCTGCTCTAAGGGACTGCACTGCCGATGTTTGGTCTACACTCAGTTAACAGTGGGACTAAGCAACTGGGATTTTTGTGAGAAAGTTTAGTCACCCAAACCTTTGAGAAGAGCAAGTTCTTCCGGTTTTTTCTTACCTTCCAGCCTAAGCCAATTGAAAAGGAGGATTTCCCTACCCTCTGTGGGGAAGTATTCATAGACACTGCTTCGGAGCCAAAGAGAAGAGTGGAAAGGAGAAGAACAATGGATACAGAAACCACAGCACTTGGGATTATAATTCTTATGTTGTTGATGATGATGGTGTTTGCCATTTTGGCATGGATTCTTTTATTTAAGTTAAAGTAAACCTAGTTTTGAACACCATCCAAGCCTGCCATGGAGTTTCTCTATATGGTTCTAGACTGCTGAAGACTGAGTACTAAGTGGAGCATGGCTGAAAGTGACTGTGTAATAGAGGCACCCCTCCATACCACCTAAGGCCCCAGAGGCTTGGCTCTCCTCCCTGCCAGTGAACCCCAGCATCTAGGGCTGACGTTTGGTGTGAGAGATCCAGGACTGAAAGATTGGCCCTTCGATTAGGTGTTCTGAAACCAAGAGGGGGTTACAATCAGAAGAAAGGAACACAGGCGACAAAGCTAAAGGCTCTCCAGAACTGGACCTGCCTGAGACAAAAGCAGATTATGGCAGAGCGGAACACATCACATCAGATGTCTCCAAAGCAGTGACTGGCCAGCAAATAGATGTTAAAAAGCTAAAGAAAAGCCTAAAATGAAATAAACATCAGTGAGCAAATAGAGACTGCTGCTAGTTTCTATAGAAGAATTAAAACCTTAGAAAAAAGCCTCAAGGGATCTTAGAGAAAGGCAAGATGGTGTAGAGAACTGGCAGGGTAGATCAAACATAAGAATTCTAGGCATACCTAAAACTGAGAGTAATGAGGAGACTAAAAAAAACGGTGTCTGATCTCTACAAGCACATTATGAGCAATGAAGAGAACGCAGAGCCTAAAACAGAGTGATCAATATTCAGACATTATTGGCTGAGCAAGTTAACTGGATAAACATATCTTGCTAACTTGGCAGGGATATTCAGTGGTGTGGCCACAGCGCTGAATATACCCAACTATCTAATAGTTAACTGCATAATTTTTTCTGGCTAACTTTAGTATTGATGAATGCCAAGCCTTACTTACAGGCCGATATAGTACAGTGCGCTCCGGCGCTCCAGTTCTGTCTTTGCTTCTCTCATCTCATCTCTCTGACGGAGCGCACTGTTAACCCGCGTTTGGACGTTCGTTTTTGACGCGCTAGCTTTACCCCTTATTCAGTAAGGGGTAATAACGCGTCGAAAACGCACATCCAACACCCCCCCCCCCCCCGAAACTAATAGCGCTCACAACATACAAATGCATGTTGATGGCCCTATTAGTTATTCCCGCGCGATTCAGTAAGTAAAATGTGCAGCCAAGTCGCACATTTTACTTTCAGAAATTAGCGCCTACCCAAAGGTAGGTGTTAATTTCTCTCGGCACTGGGAAAGTGTACAGAACCTCTACATCTGGAAAACCTCCTTGAGAGTATGATAACACCGGCTACAAGTAAATAAGGGGTTTCTTTGCATTATACCTAATTGAAAATGTAATTATATTGTTTCGCTCAAAAAATAATCTTCTCTATTTTTTCCTGTGATGAGATCTGGATATATATATATGTTTTCCTATAAGTGCTTTATCTTATGTAACATAGTATATTGTAAAAATATGTCCAGTATTTTGCAATTAGCAAGTTATTGTTTTGTTATTGAAAAATTCTTAATAAATAAAAAATTTTTAAATAAAAAACTGCTTTTCTGTACATCCTCTGACTTAATATCATAGCGATATTAAGTCGGAGGTCCCAAAAGTTTAAAATAATCAAAAATTTTAAAAAAAAAATGTAAAATCGGCCCGCGGCTCACGGGTTGAAAACCAGACGCTCAATTTTGCCGGCGTCCAGTTTCCGAAACCGTGCCTGTCCGCGGGTTTGAGAACCGACGCCAGCAAAATTGAGCGTCGGCTGTCAAACTCGCTGACAGCCGTCGCTCCTGTCCAAAAAGAGGCGCTAGGGCACGCTAGTGTCCCTAGCGTCTCTTTTTACCACGGGCCCTAATTTGAATACATTATTTTTCTGAATTGAGCGCCGGGAGAGCGGGCACTCGCTCGCTCTCCCACAATTTTTACTGTATCGGCCTGTTATTCAGCTAACTTAAACCTAGATTTACTAAGTCGCTTTATGGCTATAATGTGACAGGGCCGGCGGAAGCATTAGACGAGCTAGGCCTGGGCCTAGAGCGCCAGCCATTAGGAGGCATGAGCCATGTGGGGGCCCCCACCACTCATGGCCCAAGAAACAGAGGAAGGAGTCAGGGCCATGATTGGGAAACGGAGAGGGGATACAACCGGGGGTATGCGGCACAAGGCGCCTAGGGCATCTAATCCCCTTGCACCAGCCCTAAATGTGCATTATACAGCATTTATCACCCAATATGGTCATAGCGGAGCGATATCATGTGATATTTGTAATATCACACTATTTTTAGACCCCAAACACATCACTATTACAATTAGCTGCTTTCCATGCAATTTGCATGTATGAATTTTGCAAATTCATGCAAAGCAGCTAATGCATAAATAAATAAATGCAAATAAAATAATGCTGCTGAGTTAGAAAAAAAGGTCAGCCCCTCCGCTTAGACAAGGGAATGGGAGGTATGGCATTACCAGATTTGAGACTATATAATGTTGCCTGCTTGCTGTGCCATATTCAAGATTGGATATCCGGACATCATAAATTACAGATGACCTTTTATCGGCTTGGGCTGCTCCATTTTCCCCACTTAATCTCCTTCATATGCCTGGCTTCAAAGTTGCTTCTCGGGTCTCGTCATCATTTTGGATGCGGGCCCATAGCAAGATATGGAGGTGGTGGCGCACATCCATCCACCGTAGTTGTCACGTCTCCCCCTTTTTGTCTCTTATGGGAAATGGTAATTTTATCCATGGTTAGGGAGGGGGCATTTTTAAACAGTGGGCCTTAAAAAGGCTTCGCCTGCTATACCAGTGGTTGGATGAAGACAGTTGTTCTCTCAGCTCGTTCTAACAACTGCAAACTCATTGGGAGATCCCTTCATCACAGTTTTTCGCATACCTCCAAGCTCGGCTTTACTGCCTTCACATAAGCAAGGGAGATATGAGCCTACTAACACTTTCTGATGAGGAGGACTCCTTCCTTGATAACTCCCCACAGTTCAATAAAATCAAGGTATGGATGTTCCAGCTGAAAGTCACCTTGCCTAACTCCCATTTGCTCCATCTGGCGAATAAATGGCAGAGGGATCTGGGGGAGTCGATTACTATTGAAATTTTGAAAAGAGCCTTCTCTGGGGTAGGGAAACAATTGCCGTCAGCGGCTCTCCGTGAGACCCAGTTTTAGCTCTTGCATAGAGGGTACCTTTCTAGAGCAATGGGTGCTTCCATGCATTTATGGAACTCTGACTTATGTCTCAAATGTTGTTCGCAAGTAGGAGATCTTTGTCATATGTTTCCAGGTTGTGTTAAACTGGGACATTTTTGGTCCCAAGTTAAGGGATTTGTGGAAAAGGTCCTAGGCTGCACAATTTCTTGTTCTGGGGTTCTGCTTTACCTGCATCTTCTGAGGGGAAATTAAGTTCTCCCGAGACAGGGCTTGAAATATTTATGTATTGCTTTGGTTCTGGCAAAAAAAACAAGCTCTACTCACTTGGAACTCAGACCTGTTACCATCTTGAACAATGGACTCTGAAACTTCCAGGTTAAAGCACCTTTTAAGCTTTTAACCCGTACGCTCTTTGGTAACACTTTATATTTATTTCCTGCCTTATCTTCCTTCCAGCTTGTTGCAAGCTTCCAAGTTCTCTTTCCCTGTTGATTGTAACTTTGACCTATTCCTACCTATTGTTATCTTTCGTTCACTTGAATTGTCTAGTTATACCCTTGTTAAATGTAAACTGATCCGATATGGTTATTTACTATGAAGGTCGGTATAAAAAACTGTTAAATAAATAAATAAATCTTTGCAAGAGTGGAAAACGTCCATGCAACAGCTAGCTCAAATGGAACTCTTAAGACAAAACTCTATTTCACACCCAAAAACTCAAATTGTCTTGCGCAGTTATTTTCGATTGTGGGGAAAAAACTCTCACTTTCTTATAAAAAGCGTCTCTGTCCCGGTCCAATGAGTCTATGACCCTAGTGTGTGTGATGTCTATGAGTGGTGTGTGTGTGTGGTTTGTGTATGTAGGTGGATTGGGTGGGGGGAAGGAACCAAAAAAAATAAAAAAAAGTAAAATGGATCTTAGGGAATGCATTATGTTTCATCCTGGTTTATTGATATTAATGTTCATATTTTACACCAAGTGTTGCTCTATTGGTTGTTTACTACACCTATCTTTGTTTTCCCTTTGCTTCCAATGAAAGATATATTTAAAAAAAAGAAAAAAGTCAACCCCATTATTTTATTGTATTAAAAGGAGATGTAGATATTTTACTGCGGGAACATCAGGATTCTAGTGCAGGTCCCAGTAGTCCTGTGGTAAAATTTAAAGGGCACTGAGACCCAAATTACACCCACCCCCTTCCAGCCACCTGTTGAGGTTTTGCCTGCCCTCAAAATAAAACAAAAAGCGTACAGTCACTTGGTGACGCCCTGCCCCTTCACAGTCCCTCCCCTTTGTCAGAAATGCCTCTCCTGTGGCCTCATAGAGCCCATAGGAAGCTCAGAAGTGGGGACAGTTCAGAGAGCAATCCATGTGCCATCATTGTGTGCTTACATATATTTCAGGAACAGGATCTTGTGAACAAGGTAAGAGGGGAAAAGACCACATTATCTTCGATGGTCACAAATTTATACATTTTTATTCATCTTTCCTAGTTTACTTTAGTCAGACTGTTAACAAAACTTCTGCAGGAATGCAAAGCATAATACAGGTAGGGTTTCTCCTTTTCATTACTGTTTCCAACTAAGGGAAACAAATCATCTGACAAGCTTGGCAGAATACATGGAGACCTTGGAGAGCCTTGCTGAAGAATTCAGCAAATATTTAGCCAGCTAACTTTGGCACATCTCTTTGGTCTGACCAAATGTAGGCCAGGATTCATCATTCCGTGCAGAATGATGAAGCCTGAGCTAAAGGGGGCAGGGTGGTGAAGGAGGGGTTGGGCGGGCGATAGTCCGCAGCCGATCGCACCACGGCGATGCGATTTTGCCTGCCGCGGTGCGGCCAGCTGCAGGCTATCACGGGCATAGCGCCACCGTAAAAGGTGGCGCTATTTCTCGTGCTCCTGCCGGCGCTAATGTTCGAAACATTATCGCCAGCAGCGGTGCCGCTGCCAACTCCTCCCTAACTCCGCCCCAACTCCTCCCCTCCCCCTAATTTTAATGTTACCACTGCAAAAAGGCCCAGGGCAAGGATAACTGTCTGGATCTGCCTTTTCTCTCTGAGGACAAGCAGGATGGCAGTCCTCACACATGGGTGAAATCATCGAATGGTGTCTGGCATGGAAAACTTATGTCAAAGTTTTTAGAACTTTGATTGAACCTCAGTGAGCATGCTCACACATGCACTATACCATGCGTCCACACAGGGTCCTCCCAATATTGTCTTTTCCGCGGAACCTCATGTCTTATGGTCTGGTGAGCCTCTTCATTTTTTCAACTTTTGCACAGTTTTCAAGTGCTTTTTTCTCGTGATTCCTTTTCATGTTCCTCGCTCGGTCAACGCAGGGTCCCCCTGGTTCTCCCGTTATCGTCATATATAGGTTTCTCAATATTTTTAGGTAAGTTTATTTTCGTTGTCAGTCCCCCAGGGTGGCAATGCAATTGGTGTCCGCCAGTCATCAATGTTGCCGCTCAATCTTGCATCCCTTTTGTTTCATGATGACATGTCCACTTCTGGTTTTAAGCGATGCCCCAAATGTATGAGGACCATGTCTATCACTGATCCCCATGATAAATGTGTCCTCTGCCTTGGGGCATCGCGCAACATCCAGCAGCAAGTGCATCAATATGACCCTGTAGGGACACAAGATCCAGCTCGATAAGATGAAGCACCTCTTTGGGCCAGAGAAGACCGATCTAGCTACATTGGCATCAGAGGCATCAGCATTGAGAGAACTCGGAGCCGCACTGATGGACACCGAGCCATCGATATTGGCAGGGTCGATGGTTCCGTTGAGGTTGTCAACCGAGAGGGATGCTGGAGACCAACCATCATTGGGCACCTCCCAGTCAAAGATGTCAGGTTCATTGTCCTCAACCTTGGCACTGAGAAAGGACCGATCCGAGCATCGAGGGAAATCGAAGAACCATTGGCATCAGTCCCCATCGATGGACGGTACCAGGAATGGGGATGCACTAGCTTCTGCTGTGATACCCCTGAAGCATCCCCTATGGTGAGGAGAGCCAGTCCTCTATCGATACCAGGGATATGCCACAGACTGCATCAGTCCTGATGCCTGCCACTGATCCTCCTTTCGTTTCCAAAGAGTATATAGTGACAGATCTTCCTGGCAACAGTGATTTTCAAGGAGAAATTGTAGATGCGCATGCAGCTGTCTGTAGAGAGGGTGATGCGAGACTACCATCACTCCTGGAGCCACTACATGAATCCCTGCATGAGCTTATTGGCATGCTTCTGACCCAGTCCCTGGTGTCAGTTACCGGGGTGGCATCGATGTCTGCAGGGCACCGGTGCCACCCTCAGCCAATCCAGTTGTTGTCCCCGGTTCCTCAGAGGAGGAAGCTCCTCCAATACTGGAGGTGGCACCGGGGCCCAGGCCAAAATGGACAGTAAAACCGGTGCCTACACCACTGGCCGGGGGCAGAGCACCTAGAACGACATCACCAGTTGATGAAAGTGGAGACGAGGGCACCTATGACCCCTTGGGGGGATGAATCCTCTGTGGTTTCTGATGACACATTTGATGGTCTCCCCTCAGAACCTTCTAATCCATATTATCAAAAGAAGTCCCCACCAGAGGACCTCTCCTTCGCAGGTTCTGTTTGGGTGATGGTGGAGGCCATCCCATTTCAGTTGATGACTGAAGAGAATACAAGGCACAAAATGCTAGATATACTCCAGTATGTGGAGCCACCCAAGGAGATCATGGCAATCCCAGGAAATGAGATCCTTGTGGAGTTTCTGATGAGGATGTGGGAACAACCCCTCACAGTGCCTTGCGAGAACAGGAAGGCGGACGTGATTTGTCTAGGCCAAAAAGCTCTTAGATTCGACAAGCATCAGCTGCCCCACCAATCTGTGGTCATCAAATCTGCTCTGAAAAAGGCCAAGCACTCTCGGAACCTTTCTTCTGCGACCCCGGGGAAGGATCACAGAGCAATGGATGCTCTTGGGAGGAATGTGTTCCAGGGCACTATGCTTATTTCCTGCTCTACATGAGCCAGTCCATGTATGACATCCTGAAGCAGTTGCAGGAGGTTGCTGAGCAACTGCCTCAGCAGTATCAGGACACACTCTAGTCGCTGGTGCATAAAAGTCTGGAGTGCAAACAACACAAGGACCGTGCGACCTACAATGTTTTCAAAATGGCATAGTGGGTCTCTGCAGTGGGAATCGGCACCCACAGGCTTGCAAGGTTGTGGGCCTCGGATCTCTGACCAAAGGTGCAGGAGTGACTTGCTGACATGCCTTGTATAGGAGAGAATCTTTTTGTGGATAAAGTGAAGGAATCACCATGTGATACTCCAGCAGCTCTCCACTGGTACTCAGGACCCATCCTCCTCAGCCAGAGACTGTCGAGGTTGGGGCCCAGGAAATCTTTCTTTTTTTTCTTTTTCTTTTTTCTTTATATTTTATTAAATTTTCAACAGTTTTTACACTTCATGAAAACAAGAAATTAGTGACATAATGTGATATCATTTCTATAATATCATCTTGATATTGAAACTAAACATAATCATTCAAATCACATTCCACTAAACCCCATAACTGGAGGAGACAATACCTCATAATATATTTAATCATATAATTTTTAACAATAATTCCAGGAGTGAGGAGTAATACTATTTCTTAATTAGCTTCTTTCTCTGATAATGAAATTTGACTTTTATCTGATAGAAAAGTTTCCAATTGGATCGGATCTAAAAATCCCTATCTCTTTCCTTTATAATTCAACAAACATAAGCAAGGAAATTTCAGAAAGAATGTAGCACCTAGTGCTATCACTCTAGGTTTTAAGGTCAGAAAAGTCCTCCTCCTTGCCTGAGTGGCTCTTGCCACATCGGGAAAGATTTGGACTCGATGTCCACAAAATAAAATATCTTTTACTGCAAAGAATTTCTTAAACAACTTTTCTTTATCCTGTTCTGCTATGCACGAAACTATAAAGGTAGCTCTATTATTAATCAGGTCTACCGACTCTTCGAGAAAGGTCAATAGACCTGGTAAGGAGGGTTCTTCCTTTTCAACTTGTCCTCTAGTATTCCTAGAGGCTTTTTTTGGCAAATAAATTTTAGAAAGTTTAGGAATTTCCTCCACCTCATATAACAGATTTTCCTTGAGAAATTTCTTAAATAATTCCCAGGGTGAGAGAAGTCGCATCGACACATGTGAAAGGCTCAGTGGCAACAAGTCACTTGGGACCTTCAGGATCGCATCTGAGTCACACCATCTCTCTGAGACTCTTTGTTCTGATGGTGGGAAATTTCAGTCTGGAAAGGGGAGTGTTCTTCCAAAGTCCTCCCACCCAAATTGTCCTAACCATGGATGCATTCATCCTGGATTGGTGAGCTCATGTAGATGGACTCGGCATCTTTTCTCCTGCTGCCCACAAAAACTGCTTGAATACCTTCTACACTTATCGAAAGCCAGTTTGAAGACCAACTCTGTTAATCTAAGTGCAATTTGCACATATCACCGTGGTATAGATAGTACATCCATCTCTGAACAGCCTATAATTGTATGGTTCATGTAGGGCCTGCATCAGTTTAAATCTTCCCTAAGGCTTCCCGCTGTGTCTTGGAACCTCAACGTGGTGTTAGCTCAGCTGATGAAAGCACCCTTTGAGCCCCTGCACTCCTATAACCTGAGGTACCTGACCTGGAAGGTCATATTTTTGGTGGAGGTCACTTCAGCATGCAGGGTCAGCAAGTTCCAGATCTTATTGAATTATCCACTTTATACTAAGTTCTTTCATGACAGGGGGGTCTTATGTACACACCCTAAGTTGCATAAAGTGGTGTCGAACTAGCATCTTAACCAGCCCATCGTTCTGCCAAATTCTTTTCCAAGCTCCATTCGCACCAAAGCAAATAAGCCCTGCATAGTTTGGACTGCAAAAGAGCCTTAGCCTTCTATCTGGAGAGGATAGAAGCCCATAGACAGTCCACCAAACTTTTTGTTTCTTTCGCGCCTTGGCAGCGGCAGTGGCCTACTTGCGAACAGTTCCCATGGAGGAGGTCAGCAGAGCTGCAACATGGAGTTCTCTCCACACATTCGCATCGCATTATTGTTTAGATAGGGAGGGTCAACACAACAGTAGGTCTGGCCAATCTGTCCTTCGTAACTTGAGGTGTAGAACCCAACTGTGTTTCCACCTAGGGCCTGTTGTTTTTGTTCAGGCTGCCTCCCTCTCCATTACCAACAAAACTAGCTGTTGTAATGCCTTTTGGCACTTATTTTGGTGTTTTGTTGGTCCTCTTTTATGTGGGGGACAGCCTATAACTAAGGATTCACCCATTTATGAGGACTGCCATCCTGCTTGTCCTTGGAGAAAGCAGAGTTGCTTACCTGTAACAGCTGCTCTCCAAAGACAGCAGGATGTCAGTCCTCTTGAAACCTGCCCGCAAAGTTGGGTTTCCAAATGTGAAGTTTTTCTTTTGTAGCAAGCTACTATAAACCAGGTTACTGCTCCCACAAGTTTATCATGTGTTGGAGCCTTACAATATGGACTGAGCTGCAGCTGAATCTGAGTGATGTGTTTTGGACCTGTCAAAAAGTGGTTTTCAACCTGCAGAATGCAAGCCATCGCAGCCAAGGTGAAGGAATATAAAAATACATCAAAACCACTGTGTACTCTCCTGTGAATGACAAATGTTTTGCAAGAACCAGCAACCAACACTCACAGAGTTAACACATTGTGAAAAGGGCTGTACCGTTAGCCTGCCCAGAGAACAGCATAACATAGCCAGCAGAGGAGGAAGCCAAAGGAATGTTGGGAGACAACTTAAGGAAGAAAAGGCGCACATTTGGCAGGCTCTCTTTGTGTGTGGGGGGCGGGGGTGGGGGGATAGCCAGGCATTAGAGCCAGGATCCAGGAACAGAGGAGTGCATCTGGCCGCCTTGCAATCAGTTCTTCTCCTGAAGAGCTAATTATCAAGAGGGAGAGACAGAAGTTTGCACTCTGAGGAAATAGAGAGACAGACAGTTGTTCTTACTTCATAGCTGAGCTACATGTAAAATCGTAACAATGGACAGAGAAGCCAGGCACTGAGAGACTGAGAGAATTATTTTACAGAGATATCCAGGCCCAGGAGCACATGGCTGAATCATCCTCCTAAAACACTGAGTTAAGTAATATAAACTTTGCAGAGAGCATCTTAGCAGAGGAGAAAGAAGGTTTATTTCCTTACCTTTAGTCTCAGATTCAGTATCTTGTCTTAACTCTTCAGCCTTTCAGCCAAAGTCAAGCATAAACTTTTGTGTTTGTTGCATTGTGGACCCTTGGTCGCTGTGGAGATGACTTCGCCCAGGGGGAGGGGCCCCGTGGGGAACCACAGTGATAGGCTGAACTCAGATAGCAGGCAGAGTAAGGATGGAGGGCTTTATTATACTGCTGTAGATAGCTGATGTAGGCAGGAAGGTAAGGCACTGAGATCCATGAGGTGCCAATACGTTCAACAGGCTCGGATGTATAATCTCACCTAGATGTTCACGATAGGCGGGAGCCCACAGTGTGGGTAACGCCATGGCTGGTGAGTGGAGCTGGAGCACCGGATCGTAGAGGTACTCACAGGAATGTAGGAGCCTTCCTGGTGATGAAATGGTGGGGCCGAAGGTCCGTGGTGCAGGATACATAGGCTGGTAGGCCCTCAAGGAGCGAGTACCTGATAGTACAAAATCCTGAAATGGAGAAGAGAGAGAAAGCCCCCCGAGGAGCAGTTGTCTTAGTTAGTAGAGGCCCCGAAGGGGCCTCTACTAACTAAGACAACTAAGACTGTTCCTGGATCCGAGGAGCAGGTGTCTACAGCTTCTTGAGGAGCGAGGCCCTTGGTGTGAAAGCGGCATCTAAGCGTGCAGCTTAGAGCGGTCAGAGTAGCTAAACCTAAGTCCTTGCTAACTCAAAGGTGGTAGCGAAACGGAGGCTTGATATACCCGGAGGTATTGACGTCATGCGGTGGGGCCGCCCCTAAGGTTCCCGCTATGACGTGTATTTGAGTGTAGGAGATGTGTGCGCGCGCGCGCCCTAGGAGGCCACGGGAGTGAGCATGGCAGACTGGAATGCCCATGCTAGATTGGAGATGCCGAGACCCTTGGCACTCGGCACCGGAGGCAGCCATCTTGCCCAAGGAGAGAGAAAAGGGAAGAAAAGAGGTAAGGCAGAGCGGTCGCAGCCGTCTGCGACCAATGGACGCAACATAAACACTAGCTGGCAGGTACATCCACATGAGATAGCACTGGGAAAGGGAAGCTGTTGGACTGTACTCTTTCTGTAAGAGACGGAAACCAGGTCAGCTTTCTATTTAGTACCAATAAATCATTTGGGGAAGCTCCCCAGGAGAGAGAGACCTTCCACACACTGCAGTGCTCATCTGTTTGGATTGTCATCCAGTCAGTGCCACCATCAGAGGGACTTCTTCATTTTTGTAATTGGGTTTTTTTTCACACAATTTTGTGTTTGGGACAGGTTGCACCCTTTACAAACTAGTGGCATTGGGGTAGATCTGTCCCCTGAAACTATTTGTTGTTACTTGTAAAGAATGAGTGCTGTAATCATCACAGCACATCATGGCACATGTCTAATTTTCACAAAATAAATACAAATTATGGCTCGCTTGTTTAATTATCTATTTATTAGATCAAATTTGTACTCACTTGCTTGCCATAATGCAAGGATCATTATAAAAACTATAATTCTATGTAAGTATGTTGTTACAGCACTCAAAACAGTAGTTTTGTGACACATTTCCTGCAGTGGTAGACTTGTTTTCCATACTATAGTCAAGTCTTTAAGTCCATCGGAATCTTTCCTATATTCTCCCTACCATGATAAGATCATATCAACACCTTTCCTTCTTTCTATATCACAGTACATCATCAAGGGCCAGTACAGTGTATCCTTATTGCAACATATACTATCACCAGAAATGGAAGAAGTGTTCATTTCACATACCACGTATTCGTTCAAATACTGCCTACAAAGAGGTTTAGCCTGTTTTTGTACACTTTAGTAATCATACTTGCCTATCTCCCCTGCTTCGTGGAACACAGCTTTGAGCACCAATCATCCACTCAAGGCATCCTTGGCAACCAGGCACGACAGTCTCCACAGCACACAAAAGGCCTTGGCATCCAGATGTCTGGTGAAGCATAACAGCTTCCAAAGGGCTTAAGCTTTTCAAGCAGCTCATGACCTCTTTTCTGAGGCTCAGCTACTGGCATAAAAATGCAAACTAATATCATGTCAAGAGAGGGCACTGAAAGAAAAAAGAATTTCCTTTCCTACTAAGACAGACAACAAGGGGCATGAAAAGAGGGGTGTGTAGGGAACAACACAAGGCTTACAGATGAGGAGCCTGCTGCTCCCTACAAGCACATTTAGGAACTTTCTGCCATGCTCCCTTTCTTGCCTTATTTAAATCCTGTCTAAAAACCCACCTTTTTTAGGCTGTTTTTAAATCTTAACCCCTGATTGTCCCACTTACAGCCTCATTTAATGTTTAACCATTGCCTTAAATGAAGTTCCCAAAGTCTCTTTTGCCCTGTACGTGTGTCTTGATTAGATTATAAACTCTACTGAGCAGCAATTGTTTCTTATATGTTTTTGTGCAGCGCTACATTTATTTAGATTTTTTTTTTTTTATTTAGATTTTTTCTATACCGGCATTCGTGAAAATGTCACATCAAGCCGGTTTACAATAAACAATGGGGTGATAACCGTAACAGAGAACGAGATAATATGTATTAAACATAGTATAGATGCAGTTACAATAAAACAAGGAGTTGTACAACTAGGAGCAAGAAGAAGAAAAGATAGTAACTTTAACATAGTATATTAACCCGTAAAATGGTAGACTTTCCAAAAAGGGAAGTGTGTGATTTACAATGAATTGATCAATTCAAATAAATGTAGTTTTTAACAATAACATATGTTAAGTAGCACTATAGAAGTGTTAATTAGTAGTAGTAGCAGCAGCAGCAGAACCCCTGGCTTCTAAATCTAGCTGACCACAAGCCTGTATCCAGAAAGAAGGATGCAAAATAAGAGATACAACCACTGCTTGGTGTATCCCAGCCATGACTACAATGGGGTTTAACAAGGCTACATCCTTCTTACTTTACTTGTTGTTCTTGTTCCTGAGCCCGAACACCAGCTCTTTAGACAATAGTATTGGTGCCCCACAGCATGACCCTGGTGGCACCGATTCCATGTGAACTCTTACTGCAAGGTCTGTAGGAAGGCAGCAAACTATTCTTTGTAATTTGATCATAGGTAGGCGACTCTGGTCCTGGAGTGCCACAAACAGGTCTGGTTTTTAAAATCCCCAAAATGAACATGTATGCAATATAGTTGTCTTCATTGAATGCAAATATATCTCATACATATTCATTGTAGATATCCTGAAATTCAAGCCTATTTTTGGCACTCCAGGACCAGAGTTGTGTGCCCCTGAGTTAGATGTTAGTCAGACGTCTTCCCCATGGATGCAGCGTTTGCATCCTGCAGCTTGTGCATGACATACAAATCAGCTGCATGTTGAAACTGTTGATTAATTAGAGCAGAAATGAAAGAACATTATCAGGTCAGCTTATTTCTGTAGATGAGCTGCAAATGTTTAGCACATTCCCTCTCAAGATCAAACAACTGCTGCTTATATAATGAAAAAGCTGACTCCTTTAAAGGCTCCTCTCTGGTCCATCCCTTTTCCTTAAGACTGGTTTCAGGAGATGCAGAAAGGGAAGCTAGAGAACTGGACTGCACCAGAATCCTGTAAGGCTACAAGTCATCTCCTCCCTGCAGTGGTTATGCAGAGGGGTGGGGAGGAGACAGTAGCTGTAAAGCCTGTAAAGGGAAATGAGAGCTTTGCAGAGGGCTGGTCTTTTGCAGAAAATGAGGTGTTATTATGGAATGATATTAGTGAAGGTAGTGATTGAAAGATAAGAAGAATCCCTTCATCAACCACAATGCTGTGCCCATCAGTACAATCTATAAAAAAAAAAAACATTACACATTTTAGTTAGGACTCTTAGGTTACAGCATATGCCATTAGTACTTTGACCTTGAAGCTTTCATATAACTTTTAGCAATAGCACTTTACCTTTACATATGCTGTACCTGAGATTTCATTTCGCTCAGCTATAAAGCTACAAATAAAGGAATGCTTAGCACCAGGATTCCTTCCAGGAAACAGGGCAGGGCCATAGGGGAAGGAAGTGGAGAGCAAGGTGGCTCCTGTATTACCTCCAGACATGGGGTGGTATCCTTGCGTGCATGAGTTCAGGAAAGGTTTTCTTCTTTATTTGTGTGTGTATGAACTGTAATACATTTGGGCGTTATACTTAATTAAAAACAGAATGAACAGGCATTTCTTCAGTCAATTGTCAGAAGTCTTTGGCGCCTTGCACTGTTCCATACACCTTCAGGGTTTCCTGAAACCCTGGCTGCTGAAAGCAACAGACCAATCTTGAGAGGATAAGGTCCCTGCTAGGTACTCTGTCTCCCTAGAAGTGGGATCTGGGTTATCAGTATCCATCTCAGCATGTGCTTGCATAGTGCAGCTGAAAAAGGAGTGAGATGGATGTAGCTCTTACATGTTGTCTGCATCCTGTTAAGTGATAGGAGATATTTTTATATAAATAAATAAATATTAACGCTTTCATAAGATACAAGTATTGTGGTGAAGATTTATGTATTGAGCCTAATTTAGTTTATAGCCTTATGCTTCAGAGGTCCCTAAAGGGGTGGCATCAGTAGATCAAATAAGCATGGGTGTAGCTTGCTTATTGCGGCGGTTACTACCCCTATTACCCCTAACTAATCAAGCTAGATATTTCACTTGGATGCAGCTCCATCACTGCTCTCTACATTAATGGTGGGGGAGGAAGGGAAATGGAACCAAGAGCTAAAAGAAACAGATAAGTATGAGAGAAAAAATGTGTGAAGCTTGCTGGGCAGACTGGATGGGCCGTTTGGTCTTCTTCTGCCGTCATTTCTATGTTTCTATATGTTTCTATCAGTATTTGTGAATGGATTCTCCACATCTCACATAGAGCTAACAATCCTGCTGATAAAATGAAGTTGAGAATTATGGTGTATGATTTTGATACTGCTGTACTGTAGAGCTTCCATGATGTTGGAGTTTTCCTCACTGATTCCTATGGAGCCAGAACAAATAAGTGAAGAGCAGATGCAAATGAGGGAGGCTTGAAATTGAAGTGTGGGCAATTATTTTTGGCATCTTATCCTTAGTTCACACTGATTTCATTGCCCACGTATGATCACTATGATTATGCTGCCTTTTTTTTTTTTTTTTTTTTTTTATAGGGAACCCTCATTACAGTAAGTTTGCATGCCAAAACGCCATGATGAGGTTCATGCGTATTGTTGTTAATCTGATAAAACATTCCATGCGTCCAAGCAGGCCTGGTTCCAAATGGCTCATTATATGTTAGTTAATAGCTAATTTGGCCCTTCAGTCTCTTCTGTTTTCAGTGTTTGCTTGACTTGTCTGAATAGCCATTCACCACAGCCTCCTTTCTGGTCTCGAAGTGAGTGAATTGACCCCAGTGTATTGATTCCATTGACAGAAACCTCTGAAATTAAAAGCAGCACACACACATGCCAGTACACAGAAGACAAGCTGCTCCAAACTGACTGGAGCAGCACAAGAGAAGCGGTGAGAGAATGTGTAACTTGAAGACTTTTTAGAGAACCAGATTCAGAGATCACACTATATAAGGAATGCACTGTAATTAAAACTGATTCTGTAAGGAAACAGTTAAAGAATTTATAAACTGTTTTTGCACTTTAGTCGGGGGGGAGTACATGATGCTAAAAATAGGTGAGAGTGGTAAATATCAGAGCTGAAGAATCTGATGAATTTAAACTACATGAGAAATTGTGAATCAGCAATGCATGTATTATGACCAGAGAAAGGAGATGCAGAAGATATAAATAACACAGGTTTATTCAGGAACTCATGGCCTGTACATGTTGTTTACAGTTCAGAGCAGCTGCATTATAGCAAAGACAGATAACTATCTGCTCTAGTTAGAATATACTTAACTGCCACCTAGCAACCAGAGCTAAAACTTACATGCTTGGCAGGCTGTACAACACCTCTCCCTTCTAAGTGTCAGAAACTTCAGAAATTGAAGAGTATTTGCCATTTCGAAAACCTTTAAAAACTTGGCTGTTTGGTCAAATGTTAGAAGGCGAGAAGAACAGTTGATGTCAGGGGGAATAAAGGATGAGAGGGATGTTTATTAATGGAATGGATTTACTGTAAGAATGAGATTGAGGTTTTTGGGGAATTGTAGATGATTTTAATTGTGTTAGGTTTTAAGTTTGCAGCTGCATTTCAAGATATTCATGCTGCACATTGTATAGCTTTGTTTTTATTATGTAGTTAAGGTGAGTTATTGTATAATCCACTTTGCCCAAGTTTACTTGTAAAATGCAGACTAAAAATAAATTAAATTAACTGAAATACCCTGTGGTCTCATGATCTACTTGGGCAGGTACATGATGACCAGTGTTGACATGCCCTTCGTTACATTTGACTCAATGTGACGCAGGTGTTCGGAATCCTTTTGCCTCGAAGAGCATATGATATATCATCTTAAGCTATAAAATAGTTTGGTCTGCAGGAAATACATCTTAGTATCTGAAAACAGAGAATATGTGGTTTCAGCTAGCTCCTTATGTTGGGACAAAAACAGATGCATATCTCCAGGGACTAATAAAATGGATTATTTGCAGAGAGGGTCATTCACTTGCATCTTTATGCAGCCAGATGAGGTGAGGAAATTTTTTTCTGAGTATTTTCCCCCCTCCTAAAAATGCATTTGCTTTCAAAAGTCTATGATTACTCTTTTGTTGTTACACTGGTATGCCACCAACTATAACAAATAGTTGTTTGTAGTGTATTTGGATTTTCAGAAGGCGTTTGACAAAGTCCCTCATGAGAGGCTTCTAAGAAAACTAAATGTCATGGGATAGGAGGCGATGTCCTTTCATGGATTACAAACTGGTTAAAAGACAGAAAACAGAGAGTAGGATTAAATGGTCAATTTTCTCAGTGGAAAAGGGTAAACAGTGGAGTGCCTCAGGGATCTGTACTTGGACGGGTGCTTTTCAATATATATATAAATGATTTGGAAAGTAATACGATGAGTGAGGTTATTAAATTTGTGGATGATACAAAATTATTCAGAGTAGTTAAATCACAAGCGGACTGTGATACATTACAGGAGGACCTTGCAAGACTGGAAGATTGGGCATCCAAATGGCAGATGAAATTTAATGTGGACAAGTGCAAGGTGTTGCATATAGGGAAAAATAACCCTTGCTGTAGTTACACGATGTTAGGTTCCATATTAGGAGCTACCACCCAAGAAAGAGATCTAGGCATCATAGTGGATAATACTTTAAAATTGTCAGCTCGGTGTGCTGCAGCAGTCAAAAAAGCAAACAGAATGTTAGGAATTATTAGGAAGGGAATGGTTAATAAAACGGAAAATGTCATAATGCCTCTATATCGCTCCATGGTGAGACCGCACCTTGAATACTGTGTACAATTCTGGTCGCTGCATCTCAAAAAAAGATATAGTTGCGATGGAGAAGGTACAGAGAAGGGCAACCAAAATGATAAAGGGGATGAAACAGCTCCCCTTTGAGGAAAGGCTGAAGAGGTTAGGGCTGTTCAGCTTGGAGAAGAGATGGCTGAGGGGGGGATATGATAGAGGTCTTTAAGATCATGAAAGGTCTTGAACGAGTAGATGTGACTCGGTTATTTACACTTTCAAATAACAGAAGGACTAGGGGGCATTCCATGAAGTTAGTAAGTAGCACATTTAAGACTAATCAGAGAAAATTCTTTTTCACTCAACGCACAATAAAGCTCTGGAATTTGTTGCCAGAGGATGTGGTTAGTGCAGTTAGTGTAGCTGGGTTCAAAAAAGGTTTGGATAAGTTCTTGGAGGAGAAGTCCATTAACGGCTATTAATCAAGTTTACTTAGGGAATAGCCACTGCTATTAATTGCATCAGTAGCATGGGATCTTCTTAGTGTTTGGGTAACTGCCAGGTTCTTGTGGCCTGGTTTGGCCTCTGTTGGAAACAGGATGCTGGGCTTGATGAACCCTTGGTCTGACCCAGCATGGCAATTTCTTATGTTCTTATGTTCTTATAGATCACCTTTTCTTTATAGATGTGACAGAGCCCCTAAATTACGTCCACATCTACATTTGGCATATGGAGAGACTTTGGATGGGGAGCCCTAGAGATGTCTCTATTGGGGGAAAACAAAGAAAAAAATGATACTTGTTTGTAGTGCTAGAAAACTGCCACTAGATGCCTCAGAAAACTGTGATGAACTCTTTTGTATGCATTTTAATGGGAATGTTCCAGACAAAGTTTACCAAGGGGTTATAATGTTGTGTTTCCCTTTAAGATGTTTGAGGAGAAGGTCTTTTGGAGGAATGGTTCAGTTTTGATGGGGAGTTGAATTACTGAGCAGGATTGAGGAGGCTTCAGAGTGGTATAGGAGTGTGGATGGAGCCAGTTATCTAAACTGATGGGCCTGGGGACCTTTTCTTTCTTGGAGAGGGCCCTACAGGGACTTTCCCTCACAAGGGGAAATATCGAAGGCTGAAGGAGAAAAGGTGTTTCCTTTCAAGAGGAGATAGCCTGAACACACTAAACACAAAAAACCTGAAATTGTGTAGCTATGGAGAAACCACTCTATAGTTAAACCACCATCCCTAGACCTGGGTAATTTTCACATTACACTTTCCAAACAAGTATGGATTCTAGGAATACAGATCGATGAGAACATCACAATGAAAAAACACATAAACAAATTAATTAAACAGTATATTCCAAGCTGCAAATTTTATATCGTTTGAAGCCTTTACTAACATTGCAGGACTTCCGAACTGTTTTACAAACACTAATATTCTCAAAAAGATTACTGCAACTCCCTATTACTAGGCCTGTCTTCAGGACTATTAAAACCATTACAGCTACTACAAAATGCCTCAGCAAGACTATTACTAGGCACAAGGGAATTTGACCACATCACCCCATTGCTGATAGATCTACACTGGCTGCCAGTACAATCAAGAATCCACTATATAAAGTACTAACACTAATTTTCAACATAATCAGTGACAGAAACTCATGCTTATTAGGCGTGACTCTCCAATCACACACACCACAATGAACACTTTGATCACAAAACAAAGGACTATGAACCATTCCTATACTGCGGAGCGCTCACCTAACGGAGATTTGAGACTGAATGTTTTCTATAACGGGCCCCAAGTTGTGGAACTCTTTACCTGAGTCGTTATGTCTGATTACAGAAAGAAAGAACTTCAAACGTAAGCTGAAAACATGGCTTTTAAAAAATGAGTGTGATCTAACATAACAACTTGCAGAAAATTACATAGATCATTGTTTGATGAATGAGCAACAATTATTAAGAGACGTAAACAGTATTAAGACAACTCACTGACTACCTCGTGAAGGTTATTTAAAAGGAACTTCATCATGAATTACTATTTTAACAATCTAGTTATCATGTGTTGATGTTGTGTTGACGTATAATATGAATGTTGCTTTTATAAACCATTGTGATCTCCTTTTGGAACGACGGTATATAAAATGCCTAAATAAATAAATATATAAAATAGCCTGAAGACCTGGTGTGGGTTGTAAGGGAGGAGATGCAGATAAAAGAAAGCCTCATAGCAAGTGGGTTCCAAAGTAAAGGGGAAACTTGGAGGAAAACCAGAGTGTGGAGGAGGCCAGGGAAGTCCTAAACATTGCTCGGATGTAAACCTGGAGCAAATGGTGCCTGGTAGTGTGAGTAGCTTATCTAGAGGAATTCTGATAATTTGATGTGGAGATTAAGGATGAAAACCTGCTGAGGAGGTACTCCTGGATTTGGGTGGAGAAGTCAGGAATGTGAGCTTCATTTTTGAAGGAAAACCAAGGAGTATTGTGAAAGAGTGGGAGGACTGTTGGAAAGTTATACCTTAATTTGTTGATCATGAGTTATTGGATTTCGTGAATAGGATCCTGGCTGAGAACCTGTGAGTTCTGATCAATTCAGTAACTCTAAATTACCTTAATATTAAAAATAGTTGTTGTCTGGTAACCCCAGAAATAAAAATGAATTTGAAGTTGTGAGGGAGTGTACAGAAAACTCCCTCAGATTACCTTAAAGGACCGGGTGCAGCTGTCTCGCCCAGTTATCCTTAAGGTTGAGACCCACAGGGAGTCCTGGGTGATGGGAGGAGCCCTTTACCAGAGTATAAGACTTCAGGGCCTAGAAGGGCTAAGTAGGCCCTGGGTAAGAAAGAGAGTCCAACTGCATAAGAAGACCTTCTATGTTTAAGGTATGACAGTGAGAATTGTTAAGACCTGCTAGCTTTAAATTTGGGATTTGCCCTGAAGACAAGGTTAACTGTGCCTACCAGTGATTGTTTTGTTTTGCACTATCCAATTTTATTTGAGATACCTGAAGCCAAGGTGAGTTCCCTAAGTTGTTTTGTGTGCTGTGCACTGCACATTTCTTTATTTACATTGTAAATAAACTGCACTTAAGGAATAGCCAGAGTCTGCCTCCTGTTTACCTGTTTGTCCCCAAGCTGTTTCTTACTTGAGTTGAGTCACCACTAAGGTTGCCAACTTTTCCATGGAGTAGAATCAGAAACTTGGGTGGGTGGGGAGCTGGCCGGCTAGCTGGCCGCCCCCCCCCCCCCCTTTTTTTTTCCTTTTGAATAGAGCATTGTCTTTTTTTCCTAGGCAGATTCTGCCTGCCTGTTTTTGGGGCTTGGTTTGACTCTCCTCTTCCTCTGTGACTCCCAGGAGGACAGGGTGAATTAGCAACAAGTGCGCACAGCTGTGGGAGAGGCAGAGGATGAGTAGAGTCAAACCGAGTCATGAAAACAAGCAGCTGACTGGAGTGTTGCTAGGCTGCCACCACTAATTGGCCCCTGGCCTTGCCTGACTGGGTTTTACAGTGCCCGGTTACCCTTGTAACCGGACACTATACAACAGGCTGCAAAACCAGGCTGTGTGGTCGAAAACCGGGCAGTTGGTCACCCTAGTCACCACAGAATTATACTTTGATGTGGATTGTGATTAAGATTGCACCTTGGCTACTAGCAATGAAAATAAAGGAGGAAATTGAGAGACAGGGCTCGCAGAGGGGAGATCCAGGAAGAGTATACACCCCACTGCCTCTAGCCTGGGTCCACTACAACATCTGATTGACTCTCATTGTGAAACTGGCACTAGGGTTCCCCCAATATCAGACCCTCTCAACATTTAATTTGCCCCATTAGGGGATTACTTAGATAATCCTTTAGGAGAACTGGATGATTTCATTCTCTTCAAACAAATATTTGTCATAGCATTAACTTTTCCAAAGATTTTCTACATCTGGATGTCCATAAGGTATTGTAGATTATTTTTGTTATTAGATTCCTGCACAGCAGATTTGTTTCAGTGTATGTACTATCCAATGTTGGTTCTTCAGAGTCAGACAGATGTCAGCAGCTATGGAATACATGGGCCATCCAGTCTACCCATTTCATAGAAACATAGAAATGATGGCAGAAAAAGACCAATCGGCCCATCCAGTCTGCCCAGCAAGCTCCCACACTTATTTTCCCATATGTGTCTGTTTCACCAACCACCAAGTTCAGGGCCCTTGTTGGTAACTGTAATTTCAGGGCCCTTGTTGGTAACTGTTTGATTCAAGTTTCCTGCCATCCCCTGTTGCATCAAAGGTGAGCATAAGGCTTAATGGTTAAGGGTAGTAACCACTGCATCAAGCGAGTTACCCCGATGCTTGTTTACCCAGACTGCACAGATCATTGCCTTGTTGGATGTTGCTGAATGTAAATCCTGTTTTCCACATTTCCCCCTGCCATTGAAGCAGAGAGCAACGCTGGATATGCATTCAAAGTGATGTATCAGGCTTAATTGGTTTATGGTGGTAACCGACGTAATAAGCAAATTACCCCCATGCTTATTTGTTTACCCAGATTGTGAAGTTCAGTCCCTGTTGGTTGTTATCTGAATGCAAATCCTCTTTTCCACATTTCCCCTTGCCATTGAAGCAGAGAGCAATGTTGGAGTTGCATTAACTGTGCGAAGGCTTATTGAGTAAGGGGCGGATTTTCAGAGCCCTGCTCGCGTAAATCCGCCCAAAACCGGGCGGATTTACGCGAGCAGGGAGGGAACGGGGGGAGGCAGCGCGGCTCGGCGCGCGCAGGCTATACAAAATCGATAGCCTTGCGCGCGCCGATCCAGGATTTTAGTGGATACGCGCGGCTCCGCGCATATCTACTAAAATCCAGCGTACTTTTGCTTGAATCTGATGCGCAAGCAAAAGTAGGCTGATCGCGCTTCTTTTAAAATCTACCCCTAAGTGTATTTTACATAGGCCTCCCGGCGCGCGCAGAGCCCCGGGACTCGCGTAAGTCCCGGGGTTCTCGGAGGGGGGTGTGTCGGGGGGCGGGCCCGGTCGTCGCGGCGTTCAGGGGGGCGTGTCGGCAGCGTTTTGGGGGCGGGTACGGGGGCGTGGCTACGGCCCGGGGGCGTGGCCGCGCCCTCCGTACCCGCCCCCAGGTCGCGGCCCGGCGCGCAGCAGGCCCGCTGGCGCGCGGGGATTTACGTCTCCCTCCGGGAGGCGTAAATCCCCCGACAAAGGTAAGGGGGGGTGTAGACAGGGCCGGGTGGGTGGGTTAGGTAGGGGAAGGGAGGGTAAGGTGAGGGGAGGGCAAAGGAATGTTCCCTCCGAGGCCGCTCCGATTTCGGAGCGGCCTTGGAGGGAACGGGGGGAGGCAGCGCGGCTCGGCGCGCGCAGGCTATACAAAATCGATAGCCTTGCGCGCGCCGATCCAGGATTTTAGTGGATACGCGCGGCTCCGCGCATATCTACTAAAATCCAGCGTACTTTTGCTTGAATCTGATGCGCAAGCAAAAGTAGGCTGATCGCGCTTCTTTTAAAATCTACCCCTAAGTGTAGTAATCACCAGATAGTAGCCTCCACTCCAGTAATCCACCCCCATGGCTCTTCTCTTCATTCCCATCCTCTAGCCTTTATGGATCCACAGTGTTTATCCCATGCGCCTTTGAAATCCTTCACAGTTTTAGTCTTCACCACTTCCTCCGGAAGGGCATTCCAGGCATCCACCACCCTCTCTGTGAAGAAATACTTCCTGACATTGGTTCTGAGTCTTCCTCCCTGGAGCTTCAAGTCGTGACCCCTAGTTCTACTGATTTTTTTCCAACATAAAAGGTTTGTTGTTGACCATGGATCATTAAAACCGTTCAAGTATCTGAAAGTCTGTATCATATTACCCCTGCTCCTCCTCTCCTCCAGGGTATACATATTTAGGTTCTTCAATCTCTCCTCATAAGTCATTTTATGAAGACCATCCACCTTTTTGGTCACCCTTCTCTGGACCGCATCCATCCTGTCTCTGTCCCTTTGGAGATATAGTCTCCAGAACTGAACACAGTACTCCAGGTGAGGCCTCACCAAGGCTCTGTACAAGGGGATCATCACTTCCTTTCTCTTACTAGATATTCCTCTCTCTATGCAGCCCAGCATTCTTCTGGCTTTAGCTATCGCCTTGTCACATTGTTTCTCCGACTTTAGATCGTTAGACACTATCACCCCAAGGTCTCTCTCCTGCTCCATGCACATCAGCCCTTCACCCCCCATAAAATACAGTTCTTTCGGATTTCCACACCCCATATGCATGACTCTGCACTTCTTGGCATTGAATCTCAGCTGCCATATCTTTGATCATTCTTCCAGCTTCCTTAAATCCTGTCTCATTCTCTCCACTCCTTCCGGCATGTCCACTCTGTTGCAGATCTTAGTATCATCGCAAAAAGACAAACCTTACCTTCTATCCCATCCGCAATGTCGCTCACAAAGATATTGAACAGGACCGGTCCCAACACCGATCCTTGCGGCACTCCACTTAACACCGCCCTCTCTTTAGAGTAAGTTCCATTTACCATCACACATTTTCTTCTGTTCGTCAACCAGTTTGCAATCCAGGCCACTACCTTGGCACTCACTCCTAAGCTTCTCATTTTATTCACAAGCCTCCTGTGCGGGACTGTACCAAAAGCTTTGCTGAAATCCAAGTAGATGACATCGAGCGCTCCTCCTCGATCTAATTCCCTAGTCACCCAATCAAAAAAGTCAATCAGATTTGTCTGACAGGTCCTTCCCCCTGGTGAATCCATGCTGCCTCTGGTCCAGCAATTCGTCTGACTGTAGATAGTTCACTATTCTTTCTTTCAGCAGCGACTCCATTACTTTTCCTACCACCGAGGTGAGGCTAACCGGCCTGTAGTTTCCAGCCTCCTCTCTGCTCCCAGCCTTGTGAAGCGGGGCCACCACCACTCTTCTCCAATCACTCGGCACCACTTCCGTTTCTAGGAATCTATTGAACAGGTCACACAGTGGACCCGCCAGCACATCTCTGAGCTCCCTCTGTATCCTGGGATGAATCTCATCAGGCCCCATGGCTTTGTCCACTTTTAGTTTTCCTAGCTCTTCCCATAAATTCTCTTCTGTAAATGGAGTTACATCTACTCCATAAGAACATAAGAAAATGCCATACTGGGTCAGACCAAGGGTCCATCAAGCCCAGCATCCTGTTTCCAACAGTGGCCAATCCAGGCCATAAGAACCTGGCAAGTACCCAAAAACTAAGTCTATTCCATGTTACCATTGCTAATGGCAGTGGCTATTCTCTAAGTGACCTTAATAGCAGGTAATGGACTTCTCCTCCAAGAACTTATCCAATCCTTTTTTAAACACAGCTATATTAACTGCACTAACCACATCCTCTAGCAACAAATTCCAGAGTTTAATTGTGCGTTGAGTAAAAAAGAACTTTCTCCGATTAGTTCTAAATGTGCCCCATGCTAACTTTTTGGAGTGCCCCCTAGTCTTTCTATTATCCAAAAGAGTAAATAACCAATTCACATCTACCCGTTCTAGATCTCTCATGATTTTAAACGTCTCTATCATATCCCCCCTCAGCCGTCTCTTCTCCAAGCTGAAAAGTCCTAACCTCTTTAGTCTTTCCTCATTGGGGAGCTGTTCTATTCCCCTTGTCATTTTGGTAGCTCTTCTCTGTACCTTCTCCATTGCAATTATATCTTTTTTGAGATGCGGCGACCAGAATTGTACACAGTATTCAAGGTGCAGTCTCACCATGGAGCGATGCAGAGGCATCATGATATTTTCCGTTTTATTCACCATTCCCTTTCTAATAATTCCCAACATTCTGTTTGCTTTTTTGACTGCCGCAGCACACTGAACCGACGATTTCAATGTGTTATCCACTATGACGCCTAGATCTCTTTCTTGGGTTGTAGCACCTAATATGGAACCCAACATTGTGTAATTATAGCATGGGTTATTTTCCCCTATATGCATCACCTTGCACTTATCCACTTCCCTCCAGTTTCTTGTTAACTAGCGATGGTCCTTCTCCTGGGTCCTCTTTAGTGAACACCGAACAGAAGTATTCGTTTAATATTTCTGCCATTTCTTCATCTCTCTCCACTCATTGATCCTTTTCACGTTTCAGTTTCACTATACCACTTTGAACTTTTCTCCTTTCTCTGATGTCTGCCTGCCTCCGGTGCTCCCATGTTTCTACATAACTGTAATGCAAAGATGGTTTTGGCATTGATTTTAGCACCAGAGTTTCAGGAATAACTGATAAGAGATTAATGTGCGAAAACCAGCTAGGTCAATATTCAGAAGTTGTTCGTTTATCTAAGTTAGCCAGTTAGACATATCCAGCTAGCTTAGTTGGGATATTCAGCAGCAGACTATGCACTGCCTCCGCAACATGTACATTTTCTCTCATGCCTATTCATTGTGGATATCCTGAAAACCCGACTGGCTGGGGGGTCCCCAGGACAGGGTTGGGAACTACTGCTATAAACTTTTCTGTAAGACATTAAAATCTTATTTGTTTTTGCAAGCATTAGCCTAAGACTGTACCGATTTTCTTCTCATTTGTCTGTATCTTGTTTTATTTGTTGTGTGTTTAATAATATTTATGCAATTTGTGTGACCTGTTTATATTAGCTTGCTGGTTAAAATTTGTGGGATATAAATATTGTCATAAATAAATAAAGATGTAACTTTATGCAAGTTAACTGTGTGAGTGGCAGGTCACCTACCATTGCATTTTCAATGCAAAA
Organism: Rhinatrema bivittatum; assembly: GCF_901001135.1. Classification (NCBI taxonomy): domain Eukaryota; kingdom Metazoa; phylum Chordata; class Amphibia; order Gymnophiona; family Rhinatrematidae; genus Rhinatrema; species Rhinatrema bivittatum. The sequence continues at coordinate 756,165,804 of NC_042615.1, forward strand.
ATATGCACGTTTGTTTTGAAAAATCTGAGTGAAGTATGCATAAAAGTTATGCACAAACTTTCCAAAATTTGCATAGTTATAGGGATACATAAATGAAAAAATGTGTTGATTTTTTTTGGGGGGAGGGATTAAATTCATTTTCAGATTTTCATTATTTTTGTTTATTTCATTTAAATTAATTTTCTGCAAATAGTACCCACTATTTGTAAATAGTGCACACTATGTGCTGAAAACAAATGTAAACAAACATTTTTTTATTTGGCTTGTTTCAAATAACTAAAAGGCTAATTTGTTGCTATTCTCAAATTCATTTCAAACAAATGCACATCTCTACACAGTTTTAAAATTACTCTCTAAGAGGGTCATTTATCATTTTGCCGTAACGCATGCAGTAAATAGCACAGTATGCAAATTTCACATTTACTATGCAAGTGGGAGGAGTTTTGGCAGAGTTAATGGTAATGAGTGGTTCCTAATGTCAAATGTGATAGAGTAACACGGGAAATAACTACACGGCCAAAAAGGATTTTATATGAGAGAGAGAGAGAGTGTGAGAGAGAGACTCTATAGGAACCAATGTGTAAGTTTAGTATTTATACCACTGTAAAAGGGGGCACTTATAACTGGGGGTGAGGTTTGGGGAGTGGGGTAGAATTTTGGGCAGCAGTTTTACATATACAGTCAGAGGTACAGCAAAGTTGACAACAGTGAAGATTTTCTGTAATTTGGAGAGATGAAAGGTAAAAGAGGAGTGGATTTGTACAATGTACTCTCTACCTAGCTTGATGACCTCTCTACCTAGCTGAAATCAAACTAGGTAGAGAGTACATTGTACAAATGCACTCCTCTTTTACCTTTCATTGTTCCAAATGACAGAAAATCTTCACTGATGTCAACTTTGCTGTACCTCTGACTGTGTATGTAAAACTGCCCCCTAAAACCTACCCCCCCCCCCCCCCCCGTCATATCTCATCCTGAGTTATAAGTGCCCCCCTTACAGTGGTATAAATACTAAACTTACACATTGGTGTCTCTCTCTCTCGAACTGCTATTTGCGATGCGGGAGCAGGAAAATTAGCCTGACTACACCCCTTTTGTTTTTTTTTCTCACGGGCGGTATTTCGGGTATTTATAGCATTTCGGGTATTTATAGCATTTCGATGAATCTAGGGCTCAGGGCTTTACTGACTGTGATATTGTAATTACAGTAGAAGTTTATTTCACTATATGGTTTCTCTAATGAAACAAGGGATGTTGCCCACTTTAGGAATTTAATAGGTTCTAAAATAGCTTTTATAGCATTGTATGCAATTCACATATCACATTTCATTCTTGGTGCAAATGGAACTTTGCATGCTTTCATTCTGAACAGTGCCACTACAGTGAAACTTATAGTCTTTGTAAGACCCTCATTTTTCAGGAATGACTTCAGTAAACTTGTTGACTATGGCCTTGACAAGATTTTTCTGTGCATAATGAACTCCTGATAGATTCATTTCAAGTGCTTCATGCCCATCAAAGTGAACAAGCTCTTCATACACTGGGCTGCAGAAAGGCTTTACTATTCTGTTTGGAAAGAACAAAGTCTTTCAGAAAGAGTTTGCAACTGTTTATTTCAGCCCAGTCAAGCAAGAGGTATCAGTTACAAAGAGAATTCTATTGACGTGGATATCTGATTGCATGACTTATTGCTACAATCAAGACTACACATTCAAAGCAAGTTGAAAGCCCTTCAGGTTAGGGCTATTGCAGGTTCCTTGGCACATCTTCATTCCTCTTCTATAGAAGATATCTGAAAGGCTGCTGCTTGGCCTTCCATACATACCTTTACAACTAATTACTGCCCAGAGAATGCTTCCTGTCAGGATAATAGTTTTCGTCAAGCAGTTCTTAAAAGCTTGTTTAGTTAGATCTGTTCAAATTTGCCCTCCTCTCTCAAGCAATAATTATGAGTTGCAATGACACATCTACAATAGTCAGATAACAAACTAATCATATGCAACCCTCCATTTGGGAGTCTCCATTATGTGACTGACTGTATCCTGTTTATCCACGGAGAAAGCAAAATTGCTCACGTGTAACAGATGTTCTTGATAGACAGCATGACAAATCGGCTGAAGGATCTGAACAAGTATCCCCTGGAAGAGAGGAGATGCAGAGGAGATATGATACAGGCCTTCAGATACCTGAAAAGTCTGAATGATGCACAAACTTCAAACCTTTTCCATGGGAAAGGAAACAGTAGAATTAGGGGTCATGAAATGAAACTCCAGGTGTTACAATCCTTCCCACCTCCCGATAGAATTGAAAAATAGCTTGCTGTAAAAAATCCTTTTCAGCTTTTCTGAGCTCTGAGAGAACTTTAATATCTTGGTTAGGGTTGTCAGCTGACTCCAGGTTTGCTTGACAGAATTGATGCGGTCCAAGGTTTACTCCATTGCACGCAGGGACTTGCAGCCTTTAAAGAGAATGCAGTAGAGAAATTAGAACTGCAAGTTCCTGCATGCAATGGGGTAAATCCAGAACTGGATCAGTCCTGTTGGGAAAATCTGGAGCCAGTTGGCAGCCCTAATTTTAGCACCATCAGGCTGACGTCACCCTCTTGTGTGGTTGATTTATCGTGCAGTGTATGAAGAACACTTGTTACAAGTGAACGACTTTGTTTTACTTCTAATGCTGAATATGTAAACACTTGTGGGTATGTTTAATCTGCATGATGAATCATCTTAAAATATCTCATTCCCTCTTTTAACCAAAAAACAGAATTTGTATTAATAAAACCATTGAAACCAATAGTAGTAATAATAATATGTTGCTGAAAAGGCCTTATCAAATGGTGATTAGCAAAATATACAATTTATTTGGAAAACATTTTGTTCTATGCACGTTGCTACCCAGCAGCCAATATTAATTTATTACTCTGTTTAGATTCTTTGTTCCATAAAAAATAATGAGCCATTCAGCCGTGCAGCTCTTTTCTGAGAGGAGATTTTGGTCTTGTTAGCAACACATAGGTCCTCTATAATGAGCCCATGCAGTTGTTTCTATCCTTGCATTTGTATTACAACAAGGATACTCCTTGCTTACTATGCCAACACTCCCTCTTACAGCAGGATGTCGGTCAGTTATTCAAAGCTTTTATAAACTGTGGTCATCCAAATCATCTCCATCCTTTGCTTCTCTGCCAAAAAGCATCCAAAGCTTTTGTGCTACTTAGTGCATTACAGCTGTGGCCATCTTCAACAAGCCTGGCATTCTTAGCATATTGTTTGGCAATCCGTGCTTGCTGCCTTAAAATAAATAATTATCCAAAGACAAGCAGGATAGCAGTCCTCAATCATGGATGACATCATCGGATGGAGCCCGACAAGGAAAACTTATTCAAAGTTTCTAGAACTATGACTGAGCTTCATTAAGTATGCTCAGGCATGCATTATACCACACATCCATGTGGGGTCCCCTTCGGGCTCTTCTTTTCCACAGAGCCTGTTGTTTTGCAGTCAGGTGAGAGCCTCACTTTGCCAACTTTCTGACCTACTTTTCAATTTCTAATTTTTTTTGTGTTTCTTTTTTGCTCCCATGCACAGTTGACAAAGGCTCCCCCTCTGTTCTCCCATTAGTGTCCTAGAAAGGTTTTTTGACATTTATTGGTACATTTACTTTTGTTGTTGATACCTCAGGGTGGCAGTATGTTCAATGCCCGCCTGCCATCGATGGCCACCACCATCAATTTTGATCTTGCATCCCTATTATTTTGTGACAACCATGCCCACATCAGGTTTTATGTGGTGCCACAGGTGTGCAAGGACCATGTCTATCATGGACTCCATGATAGATGTGTCCTCTGCCTTGGGGCATTGTATGATGTTGGGGGTTGTGGCAAGTGCACCAAAATGAGCCTAAAGGGATTAAGGTCCAGCTCAATAAGATGGAGCGCCTGTTTGGGTCGGTGAAGACCGATCCATCAACATTGAAAGCATCAGCATTGAGGGACCTCAGAGATATACTAGATCGGCAAGGCTGTCAGGTCTGTCGAGATCATTGAATGAAAGGGATACCAGAGACTGGCCATCGTTGGGTTCTTCCAGGTCAAGGGCATCGGGTTGTCATCCTCAACCTTGGCACAGGGGAAGGACCATGCTGAGCATTAAAGGAAGCCAAAAGAATCATCGGCATCAATCTCCATTGATGCATGGTGCCAGGCACGGGGATACACCAGCTCATGTTGGGATGCCTCTGAACCAACCCCATGGTGAGTAGCACCAGTCCTCCATCAATGCCGGGGGTGTGCCACGGACTCAATCAGTCCTGAGGCCAGCCACAGATTCTCTTCTCCTGTGTCCCAGCCTGCTTTGGCATTAGCGATGTTTGAGGAGGAATTGGAGATGCGTGTGCAGCTGGCTATCGAAAAGGTGATGTGCAGCCTCGGCATCACAGCATGACAGCACCGATATTGGCACTATTGCTCCTCGAGCTGCTGCTGAAATCCCTGCATGCACCTATTAGCATATTACTGACCCAACTGGTGTCTGTTCCCGGCTTGGCATCAATCCCCTGTGGGGGATCACCACCACCTCCTGACAATCCAGTCATCATTGCTAGGTCCTTCCAGGAAGAAGCTCCTCTTAGACAGGCAAAGGCACTGGGGCCTGCGGCCCTATGTCCAGGTCCATCAGTGCATGCACCACTGGACAGAGCGGCCAGGGGCTCATCCCCAGTTGATGGGGATGAGGAAAAGAATGTCACCTGGGGAGAGGACCCATCCGTGGTCTTTGACGATGCTTCTGATAATCTCCCCTCCTCCAGAGGAGCAAAGGAAGTCCATGCCAGAGGACCTCTTCTTTTCAGGATTTGAAAGCCATCTGCTTTCAGTTAATAATTGAAGAGTATACCAGGAACAAAATGCTCAATATCCTCCAGTTCATGGAACCTCCCAAGGAGATACTTTCAGAGTTAGCTGTTGAGAATGTGGGAACACTCCCTCATAGTTCTTTGCAAACCAGTGGTCCAGTGTAAATTCAAATCAGTGGGTTCTGTCCATCTTCCACCAAGGGTACCGATTTATCTTCTTGGATGCTCCACCAAAATTGCCCCCAGCCTGTTTTGGGGCCCGATAGCAAATGAGGAGATATTAATAACAGAGCTCTCCTCCCTCTTAATGGCCAGAATAGTCAAACCTGTTCTACCAGGTCAAAGAGGGTGGGGATTTTACTCCCAGTACTTCCTGATACCAAAGAAAACAGGACTCCATCCCATCGTAGATATAAGGGTCTGAACAAATTCATCAAAAAAGAAAAGTTCAGGATGGTTTCCCTGGGCATCTTGATCCCCCTTCTTGGAAAAAGGTGACTGGCTATTCTCTCCTAGATCTAAAAGATGTGTACACACATTTCAAAATCTCCAATTCATGGTGGGAAAACAGCACGTCCAGTATTGCATTCTGCCACATGTCATTTCGAAATGCCTGGCCGTGGTGGCATCGTACCTTCACGTACTAGGAGTTCATGCTTTCCCGAACTGAATGATTGGCTGATCAAAAGCACCTCTGGGGCGGGGGCCGAAAGGTCCATGAGCTCGACCATATGGGTGTTGGAGACACTAGAATTCATCATCAACTACCCTAAGTTTGATTTCAGCCCATCACCTCAACTGGACTTTATTGAAGCCCTGCTAGACACAGCTCAGGCCAAGGCCTTCTTGCCTTAACAAAGGTCCATCAACCTGTTGACCATTGCAGCAGGGATTCAACAGAGCCAGCAAGTGTCAGCTTGGCACTTGTTAAGGATGTGGAGCCATATGGCTGTGACAATTCATGTCACTCGCTTGGCACGTCTACACATGTGAAAGGCCCAATGAACGCAAAGGTCACAAAGGTGTAGGCTACGCAGAACCTCCAGGATCACATCTGAGTCACTTCATGTCTCTGGGACTCTGTCTTGATGGTGATTAATTTCAAATCTGGAACAGGGGATCTCCTTTCAAAGTCGTCCTACCCAAATCATCCTCACCATGGATGCGTCCACCCTGGGTTGGGGAGCTCATGTAGATGGGCTGCGCACTCAGGGTCTATGGTCCACCTAACAATGTCTTTATCAAATCAATTTCCTTTAGCTTTGGGCAATCAGGTACTCGCTATGGGCTTTCAGAGATTGGTTGTCCAACAAAGTTGTCCTGATCCAATCCGACAACCAAGTGGCAATGTGATATGTAAACAAGTAGAGAGGTATGGGATCGTACCTCTTGTGCCAGAAGCGGTCCAGATCTGCTCATGGGCCCTATTCCACGGGATGGTGCTGAGGGCTTTGTACCTGGCCAGAATGGAGAACGTGATAGCGGACAGTCCGAGTCACGCTTTCAGACCCTATGAATAGTCTCTGGACCAAGGGATCATGAATCGGATCTTCCGCCTCTGGGGAAGCCCGGATGTGGATTTCTTCGCAGACCTTGGAACAGGAAAGTTCCTCAGTTCTGCTCCCTGTACAGGACACACAGTAAACCAACCTCAGATGTCCTTGCCTGGCATTGGAGAAAGGGTCTTCTAAATGTGTCTCCTCCAACTACACTGATAGCGAAGACTCTCTTGAAACTTCGCAAAGACAAGGGGACTATGATCCTCATAGCCCCTCATTGGGCAAGACAGGTTTGGTTTCCACTCCTGTGGGAGATGTCCATCCAGAAACAAATCGAACTGAGCACTTTCCCAGAACTCATCACACAGGATCGAGGCAGGTTGTGGCATCCCAATCTCCAGGCCCTGTCGATCACAGCCTGCATGTTGAGAGGTTAATATTGCAACCGCTCAATCTCTCGGAAGATGTGTCTTGGGTCCTGATGGCTTCCAGAAGGCCTTCCAATAGAATGTCCTATGGATTGAAGTGGATGAGGTTTTCCATGTGGTGTGAGCAGAATGCCCTAGATCCATTTTCCTGCTCCCCAAAAATTGGCAATTGGCACCTATTTCTGTACCAACCTATAGTTGTTTGTTTCATGAGCGGCATGCTTCAGTTGAAGCCTCCCTAAGGCCTGTCGCTATATCTTGGGACCTCAACGTAGCATTAGCTCAGCTGATGAAAGCTCCCTTTGAGCCGCTGATTTCCTGTGACCTGAAAGGTTATATTTTTAGTGGTGGTCACTTCAGCACACATCTATCCACCTTACACTAAGATATTTCATGACATGGTAGGCTTATGTACACACTGTAATTTCCTGCCTACGATGGAATCGGACTTCCATCTTAACCAGTCCATGTATCCTGCCAACATTTTTTTCACAGGCCCCATTCGCTCCAAGGCAAACAAGCCCTGCACAGTTTGGACTACAAAAGAATCTTAGCCTTCTCTCTGAGCAGACAGAAGCTCATTGACAGTTCACCCAACTTTTTGTTTCTTTTGATAGAAATATGTTGGACATTGCCATTGTCAAGCAGATGCTTTCCAGTTGGTTAGCAGACTACATCTCCTTCTGTTATACCCTGGTGGTACTTCAACTCGAGGACCATGTCAAGACTCACTTTGTTGAAGCCATGGCAGCGTCGGTGGCCCACTTTTGAGCAGTTCCGATGGAGGAGGTCTGCAGAGCCTCAAACATGGAGTTCTCTCCATATATTCACATCACATCATTATTTGGGTACAGATGGTCGATGTGACAGCAGGTTTGGCCAATCTGTCCTTCGGAACTTGTTTGAGGTTTTAGAACCCAACTGTATTCCCACCTAGGGCCTGATCTTTGTGTTCAGGATGCGCCGCCCTCCCCCCCCCCCCCCCCCCCCCCGTTACCAACAAAACTAGTTGTTGCGCCCTTAGGCACTTATTTTGATGTTTGTTGGTCCCTTTTTATCTTGGGGGAAGCCAGTAGCTAGACATTCACCCATGTGTGAGGACTGTCATCCTGCTTGTCCTCAGAGAATGCAGAGTTGCTTACCTGTAACAGGTGTTCTCCGAGGACAGCAGGATGTCAGTCTTTACGAAACCCATCTGCCACGCCACAGAGTTGGGTTTCCACTAAATGAGTTTCATCCTCTTTATTATTTTATTCTCTTGAATTCTATATTATAGGACTGAAGGGGACGCATGGTATAATGCATGCCTGAATATGTTCAATGAGGCTCAGTAAAAGTTTTAGAAATGTTGACATAGATTTTCCGTGCCAGGCTCCATCCAATGATGTCACCCATGTGTGAGGACTGACAGCCTGCTGTCCTCATAAAACACCTGTTACAAGTAAGCAACTCTGCTTTCTTGGATTTTTAGCCTGCTTTTCCAACTAATGCTCAAGGCAGCTTACAACATTATTGCTATTCAGATAAACTAATATTAGCCCCAAAGAGCTTACAGTCCTAGTGGATACTTGAGAAAACAGGAAAGGAATGACAGTGGAGGGAGTGGGATTTGAACCCTGGTTATCAGCCCATTGCTCCCTTCTCCCTGTGTTTTTGAAATAAGGGTTCAAATAAAGCATGGAGATTGTCTTTGGAACAATTTCTATAGTGGTTCTGCAATCAAGGGAGAGAAGAGCAGAAAATCATTGCTGAAAATAATTATACTATTTAGGCCCAATATTCATATCTGAATATCCCTTGTAACTTAGCCAAATAAGTCATATCCGGCTAAGTTACAAGATTTGAATATCGGGCCCTTCACTACTTTATATTTAGTATATAGAACTGGGAGAGTCAAGCAGGGCCCAGCATCCCGGCTTCATCTGTCTACATGGGGAGTCATGTGAATGTTACTGAGCAGGCAGGAATGCTGCACCAAAAAGCTGAAGTACAGACAAATAACAGAGCCATAGATAGAGAAACACGATATAGAATGCAACAGAGTGTGCCAAGAATGTCAAATATGGAACATCAGACTAATGCTGTATACTAAGATGCCCCACTCGCTGTAATTATGTTCTGAAAATCTCTAAACATGTCAGTTCATGTCAAGTAATACCAAGGAGGTGTGTGAACATTTACTGCTGCCTAGCTTCCTTCTTTGGTACACTAGGAAATAAAACTCTGGACTAACACAGCAACCACCCTATTACTTCAGCACAGAAATTTGAATATGCTTGTATCTACTAGTCAAAGGCAGAATAAAAATGCTTGATGACATCAAAATGCTAACCCACCAGGAAGGATAACTTTAAAAAAATGCTTGTAGATGGACATGCACAGAGTTCCTACAGTATTTTATAACCTACACATAAACAATATGCGCAGAATATAAAATATGAGTTCATATGCATACAAACATGCTCATGTATGTAAAAACTGAGAGCCATGCAAATTCGGACTTATCTGGATAATGTTGAGTCTGCTGCCTGCGGAGCCCTGCGGGTGGCCTAACTCACCCACATCACGCTGTAGAGGTCGAGTCAATCCCAGGCTCCCTTGTAGCAGCTGGGAGCCGCCACCAATGCTGCCCCTTCGCAGCCCTGAGTGCTGCTGCTCCCATGCGCCTCTGGGTACCACTGATGCCGCAGACGCCGCTGACATCCTGCTCCTGCACCTGTCCTAGGCGCACATGCGCACCTCTCCAGAATTTAATGGCCCGTGGCGAGAAAATCCCCGTGGCCCTTACTGGGACTATTTAAGGCTGGTCCCTGCCTTCAGCCTTGGCCTTGGCAATAGATCTTCTCCTTCTGGAGCAATGGTTTGCTGTAGTTCCTGAGTTCCTTCCAGCCTTCTGTGCTCCTCGTCTTCTTCCTTCCTTCCCTTCAGACTGATCTTGGCTTGACACTGGACTGGACATCGACCTTTGCTTCTCGCTGCCTGCCCCTGACCTGGGCATGTATCTCCACTTCACTCTTCTCCAAACCCCTGGCTGTCCACAACCAACCCTCTGGGTGCTGCCTGCAACACTCCAACTTCCTGGACTTTCACCTCTGCAGAGGCTCCACCTTAGACCAGCCAGCCCCAGAACCCGAGGGCTTAACCTAAAGGGAACTTGGGCTGGTATGGTGAAGCTCCAGCTGGGCCTCTGCTTCCACCAGCCTCACCTACCGACGGTGGGGACCTGTGGGGCTCCTCCCACAGGTAGCATCAACTCCACCTTGGTCCAAGGGTCCACAAGCACAACAGATAACTAGCGACATTTATCCAAACAAGTTCTGATTTATACAGCTAAGTAGCAGCACTTAGCCAGATAAGTCTGAAAAGCTCTACTTTTCAGAATCATCTGGGTGTATAAGATAGTTGGATAAGTCTTTAAAAAAGCACTACTTAGCTGGATAAGTCTTAAAACACTACTTATCTAGCTAAGTCAGATAGCCAGAGAATTCTGAAAGCTTTGGCTACCTGCTTAGAGGATAAGTAGCGTCTTTTTTAGATTTATTTGGCTCTCTTACATAACCTATCAGGCCGATAAAGAAAAACGTGCGGGAAAGCCGCAAGCGCCCGCTCTCCCGGCGCACGCACAGGCCAATCTCCTGGGCATGTGATTCAGGAGGGTGGCCTATGCAAATTAGGGCCCACGGTACAAGGAGCGGCAGCTGTCAGCAGGTTTGACAGCCGACACTCAATTTTTCCGGTGTCGGTTCTCAAACCAGCTGACAGCCACAGGTTTGGAAAATGGACGCCAGCATAATTGAGTGTCTGTCTTCCGACCCGCGAGCTGATTTTTAATTTTTTTTTTAATTTTTACTTTTTTTTTTTACTCTTGGGGCCTCCAACTTAATATCGCTATGATATTAAGTCGGAGGGTGTACAGAAAAGCAGTGTTTTCTGCTTTTCTGTACACTTCCCCGGCGCCGGCAGAAATTAATGCCTACCTTTGGGTAGGCGCTAATTTCTGAAAGTAAAGTGTGCGGCTTGGCTGCACATTTTACTTTCTGTATCGCGCGGGAATAACTAATAGGGCCATCAACATGCATTTGCATGTTGCGGGAGCTATTAGATTCGGGGGGGTTGGATGCGCGTTTGACGCACTAATTTCTGCCGGCATCGGGAGAGTGTACAGAAAAGCACAAAACACTGCTTTTCTGTACACCCTCCGACTTAATATCATAGCGATATTAAGTCGGAGGCCCCAAAAGTAAAAAAAAAATTAAAAATCAGCTCGCGGGTCGGAAGACAGAAGCTTTTGTTTATCGGCCTGATAGGTTATGTAAGAGAGCCAAATAAATCTAAAAAAGACGCTACTTATCCTCTAAGCAGGTAGCCAAAGCTTTCAGAATTCTCTGGCTATCTGACTTAGCTAGATAAGTAGTGTTTTAAGACTTATCCAGCTAAGTAGTGCTTTTTTAAAGACTTATCCAACTATCTTATACACCCAGATGATTCTGAAAAGCACTACTTATAAGGACTATTTATTTATTTATTTTGCGTGTTTTGTATACCGTCATTCGGTTTCGCCATCAGAACAGTTTACAGTAATCGTGAAACAAGGTTAGATAAATCGTGAAACTAGGTTAGATAAACATCACAGCGAATTGTCAGGACGTTAGATTATGGTTTCAGGGTCTTGTGTGTTAGTAGACTAATAGCACTTTTCAGACATATCCGGTTAAGTAACGGGAAAAGCACTTCTTAGCCAGATAAGTGTGTGCAAATGATATAGCCACTTATTTGTACTTCAAATTTTAAAGGGATATGCCAATAGATTTTACTTGTGTTATTTAATTGAACACATTTACTCCCCTTAAGTCGGCTTTTACAAGCATAAGTCAGGGGGATTTTCTAATGTGTGTGCCGCAGTGAAATAACCAGTTTTACCAATTAGTCTACCAGTTCATCTACACCATCTGCAGCTCATGAAGGGCCTCCTGGCATTTCAGCCTGAAGTCCCCCCATTTCACCCAGCCTCCCTTCCCATTCATTTTCTCACTTTTAAGATGTTGATGATGATTTACTCCAGATATTGAGCAGGAGTAAATATACGTAAGATGCCACATTTACATGCATAAATTGCTTAAAAAATAGCAATTTAGTTATGTAAATGTTGGCCTCCTCCCTGAACACCCCTGCCCCCCTTTTTTACATATGTAAATTTACACGTGTATGTTGAGGTTTTTAACATAGCATATATTCACATTTATACTATTTTATATGCATAAGTGCTATTTTTTGACATGCACAACTGTTTGAAAATTCACCTTTAAGACTTTAATTGAACTGAACTGGCCTGTTACCCCATATTAAGTAAAAAGAAAAAGAAAGGATTCAAAGTGGCAGGGCCATTGAGGGCAGATAAACAGTGTGAGCCAGGAGTCAATGGGCAGAAATCTGAATGAAATTGGATGAATAGTACGAAGTTCTTTAGGAGTGAGGGCACAATAACTAAGGCCAGTGTACATGGTGAATAAAAATCACTTTTTGCAGGATATGTACATTAGGAGCTGAGCTACTTACTGGGTAATGTAGATTATGTAATTTATTGGCAAATAAAGTAAATGCAATTTGGAAACTGATGTTTATTCGTTAGTGCAATATACATAAACTATGGTTAAGTTGTTTTACTGGCTAGTGCAGAATACAGACTGAGCTTTATATGTTGACTATTGCAAAATATATCATTTGGTGAAAGGAGCAGAACATACAAATTAAGCTCTACAACTTTCTCATATTCCCTGACTGACAGTATTCTCTTGAGAAAGACGCAGTCTTGGAAAGATGAAACATAATGAAAAAATAGTAGCTACTCAGCTGCTAGGCCATGTGGTAATGATTTCAGCTTGTGTACATTTTCTTCTATAGAATCTGGAGCAGAGCACGTAAAACAGAAGACTCATACCTTCATATATGGTCACATTTTGCTCCAGAGCTTAGTAATTTGTCCCAGAATTACTTAGTGATGATGCCATCCAAAAAGATTTTGAGCAGAATAACATAAGGCTAGAAAAGCTGCTTTGCTTAAGCTAGGTTTGGGTATATTAATTAGTACCTTGCTGGTGATCCTTGTTAATTCAGATGCATTAATAACCTAAATTTTTCTCTAGATTGAAAAATTTGCAACTAGGCTCACTTAGAAAGTATACTGTACAGAAATACTGACAACTAGTTAGTCATTACATATACTTAGGCATGGGGATAAACCATGCACTGATTAATTGAGCCTGAAAGGACAGTGGAGCACAAAGCAATGAACTGCCAACTAATGTGACACTTTGAGCCAGCTCTCTTTTAATAAGATTCGTTTTCTAAGCATTTGTGTTGTCAAAATAGAGACATTCTCCAGAAACCTCAGATTGCTTACAAAAGAGAATGAAACAAGGCTCATAGTGTCACTTGTGTCCTAGAGTCCGCTGGCATTCAAGTATTCAAAGCCATTTTATCCAATTCCAGTCCATGTGATCCAAATTAAAAGATTACAAACCTTCCCTATTCTTTGTAAAATCCATGCCTTCAAAGACCTTTGTCCCTCACACTGGGGCAACAATCCTCTCTATAAAAATATAAGAAAAAGGAAAGAAAAAGATTATCCAGATACACAAATCCAACATTAAAGATCCAGAGAAAGTTAGAACTGGAAAGGACCTAAAGAGGTCATCTTGTCCATTCCTCTGCTTCAAGTCACAAGCTATTATATACTGTATAAACCACCCCAGAAATTTTAATTTGTTCTTAAAAAGATCAGACTATGTTTCTAAGTATCTTATTCCAATGCTTAACTGCCCTTACACATTGCTAGTGGGAACTAACACTGTTAGGCGTGAATTTTCAAAATGTTATACACGTAAAAATTAACATCTATACATGTAAGTATAAGTAGCTTCTACTCGTGTATTCTATATTTTATGAAAGTATAAAATACACATTTTCACTTTCATATATATATATATATATATGCGCATAAAAAAAGGGGTGGTCTAGGGCGTTCCAGGGCAGGACCAACATTTATATGCATAAGTTGCTATTTTAAAAGACACACGTGTAGATTTATACACGTACCTTTACACCTGCAAATTATCTGGCATAAATTATATTAAACAATTGTGTAGCACTGACTTGGTGGAAGGTTTGGGTAAACTGGGGAATGTTCAGGCTCAAGAACGAGGAGAGTCTTGATGAACTGGAGTGCTGTGAAAAATAGTGGAAACTATTCTAAAGATCAAAATCGTAGATCTTATAGAAAGACATGATTTAATGGGACACAGTCAACATGGATTTACCCAAGGGAAGTCTTGCCTAACAAATCTGCTTCATTTTTTTGAAGGGGTTAATAAATAAATGGATAAAGGTGAACCAGTGGATGTAGTGTATTTGGATTTTCAGAAGGCGTTTGACAAAGTACCTAATGAGAGGCTTCTAAGAAAACTAAAAAGTCATGGGATAGGAGGCAATGTCCTTTCATGGATTACAAACTGGTTAAAAGAGGAAACAGAGAGTAGGGATGTGAATCGTGTCCTCGATCGTCTTAACGATCGATTTCGGCTGGGAGGGGGAGGGAATCGTATTGTTGCCGTTTGGGGGGGTAAAATATCGTGAAAAATCGTGAAAAATCGAAAAATCGAAAAATCGCAAAACCGGCACATTAAAACCCCCTAAAACCCACCCCCGACCCTTTAAATTAAATCCCCCACCCTCCCGAACCCCCCCAAATGACTTAAATAACCTGCGGGTCCAGCGGCGGTCCGGAATGGCAGCGGTCCGGAACGGGCTCCTGCTCCTGAATCTTGTTGTCTTCAGCCGGCGCCATTTTCCAAAATGGCGCCGAAAAATGGCGGCGGCCATAGACGAACACGATTGGACGGCAGGACGTCCTTCCGGACCCCCGCTGGACTTTTGGCAAGTCTCGTGGGGGTCAGGAGGCCCCCCACAAGCTGGCCAAAAGTTCCTGGAGGTCCAGCGGGGGTCAGGGAGCGATTTCCCGCCGTGAATCGTTTTCGTACGGAAAATGGCGCCGGCAGGAGATCGACTGCAGGAGGTCGTTCAGCGAGGGTTCCGGCGCCTCGCTGAACAACCTCCTGCAGTCGATCTCCTGCCGGCGCCATTTTCCGTACGAAAACGATTCGCGGCGGGAAATCGCTCCCTGACCCCCGCTGGACCTCCAGGAACTTTTGGCCAGCTTGTGGGGGGCCTCCTGACCCCCAAGAGACTTGCCAAAAGTCCAGCGGGGGTCCGGAAGGACCTCCTGCCGTCCAATCGTGTTCGTCTATGGCCGCCGCCATTTTTCGGCGCCATTTTGGAAAATGGCGCCGGCTGAAGACAACAAGATTCAGGAGCAGGAGCCCGTTCCGGACCGCTGCCGTTCCGGACCGCCGCTGGACCCGCAGGTTATTTAAGTCATTGGGGGGGGGGTTCGGGAGGGTGGGGGATTTAATTTAAAGGGTCGGGGGTGGGTTTAGGGGGTTTTAGTGTGCCGGCTCACGATTCTAACGATTTATAACGATAAATCGTTAGAATCTCTATTGTATTGTGTTCCATAACGGTTTAAGACGATATTAAAATTATCGGACGATAATTTTAATCGTCCTAAAACGATTCACATCCCTAACAGAGAGTAGGATTAAATGGTCAATTTTCTCAGTGGAAAAGGGTAAACAGTGGAGTACCTCAGGGATCTGTACTTGGACCGGTGCTTTTCAATATATATATAAATGATCTGGAAAGGAATACGATGAGTGAGATTATCAATTAGCAGACAATACAAAATTATTCAGAGTAGTTAAATCACAACTGGATTGTGATATATTATAGGATGACCTTGCAAGACTGGAAGATTGGGCATCCAAATGGCAGATGAAATTTAATGTGAACAAGTGTAAGGTATTGCTTATAGGGAAAAATAACCCTAGCTGTAGTTATATGATGTTAGGTTCCATATTAGGAGCTACCACCCAGGAAAAAGATCTAGGCATCATAGTAGATAATACTTTAAAATTGTCGGCTCAGTGTGCTGCAGCAGTCAAAAAAGCAAACAGAATGTTAGGAATTATTAGGAAGGGAATGGTGAATAAAACGGAAAATGTCATAATGCCTCTGTATCGCTCCATGGTGAGACCGCACCTTGAATACTGTATACAGTTCTGGTCGCCGCATCTCAAAAAAGATATAATTGCGATGGAGAAGGTACAGAGAAGGGCTACCAAAATGATAAGGGGAATGGAACAGCTCCCCTATGAGGAAAGACTAAAAAGGTTAGGACTTTTCAGCTTGGAGAAGAGACAGCTGAGGGGGGATATGATAGAGGTGTTTAAAATTATGAGAGGTCTAGAACGGGTAGATGTGAATCGGTTATTTACTCTTTCGGATAGTAGAAAGACTAGGGGGCACTCCATGAAGTTAGCATGGGGCACATTTAAAACTAATAGGAGAAAGTTCTTTTTTACTCAACGCACAATTAAACTCTGGAATTTGTTGCCAGAGGATGTGGTTAGTGCAGTTAGTATAGCTGTGTTTTCAAAAAGGATTGGATAAGTTCTTGGAGGAGAAGTCTATTACCTGCTATTAAGTTCACTTAGAGAATAGCCACTGCCATTAGCAATGGTAACATGGAATAGACTTAGTTTTTGGGTACTTGCCAGGTTCTTATGGCCTGGATTGGCCACTGTTGGAAACAGGATGCTGGGCTTGATGGACCCTTGGTCTGACCCAGTATGACATTTTCTTATGTTCTTATGTTCTTCTCGGTGTTTGGGTAATTGCCAGGTTATTGTTATCTATAATTTTATATATAGTAACCCATCATGGGGAGGCCAACACATTGCATAAATGGAAGGGCGATCTGTGACTAAAAAAAGTTTGCCTACTCCTGTGCTCAAGTAAGGAGATACAAAAATAGCATGCAGTCTTTTTGTCACATTATTTAACATGAGGTAAACTCCAATATCACATGGTATTTTAACTAAACCATTGGTTCCCAAACCTGTCCTCAAGGACTTCCAGCCAGTCATTTATGCAATGTGTTGGCCCTCCCCAATCGGAAGCCTCCTCCATTCTTCCTGCCAGTGGGAGGAGGAAGAAGGGAGGAAGCCTCTGATTGGCTGGTGGGGCAGGAAGAAGGGGGCATCTCATAGCCCAGGGGTAGGGTGGTTTGAGGGGGGCTGGGAGGAGTGACAGTGTTCAGGCCCATGGCGGGGAAGAAGCCCGACCCTGTCAAAGCAAGGCCTCCACGGGCTGGAAGTGCTGAATTAAACACAGCAGCAAGCCACAAAGAAAAGAGGCCAGCCGCACCAGGATTTCCCACTTCCAAAGCAGCAGGGAACCGCGATAAGAGTAGGGATTCCCCAAAGCAGCAGTGGGTCGCAAGCACAAAGAGGCCAGTTGCTCCAGGGATACCCCCCCCGATGCAACAGTGAGCACGTAAAAGTGGCACTCAGCTATGCTGGTTACAGATGGGGCTATTGGAGCTAACAGCGGCTGTAAAAGCAGGCAGATGGGGGGGTCGTGAGAGCCTGGGGATATCCCGACAGCCAGAAGAAAGGCTTGATCAAGCATGGCTGCAAAGTACTGAACTTTCACTACATGAATTCAGCATTTCAAACGTTAAGGGTTTCAAACCACAAATTACCCAGTTAACACACTTGCAAGCTACCCCAGCACCAGTTAAAGTAGCTTCCTTCAGTCTAATATGTCTGGTGTACTGTATATTGCTCAGCCTTCCTGCTTTCCCTAATATTGAGCTTGTAAATTAGAGAAAACATTCTTCTCCTTGTTTCATCTTTTTTTCTTTTATAGAGTTGTCATTCTCTGGCTTTCTCAGGAGTTGTGCTATATCAGAGTTAGCATGCCACAGTGGCTTCTGTTATATTTCCCCAAATCTTCGAGAAAATAGCCAGAGTTTCCTGCTATTTTCTGGGCAAGAGACTTAGCTTAGAATGAAAATATCCATCTGGTTCTGTCTCCGCCTCATCAGCACTGTACTCCATTGTTAACCAGGTACCCTTCTCTATCTCTTTCCAACTCCTTCCTTCTGCCTCCACTTGCTGTTACCTTCTAGTTCCTTTTAGGGAACTAGCAGCCTATTGGTGAGCTGAGGGAGCCTCTTTTTTTGCACCACTTTTTCAAACTAGGTGATTGGACTCCTGGGATTTATAGTCCTGCTAAGAGTAGCCCACTTAACCGCATCTTCAACCTGTTCATGCCTTTTGCTTAAAGGCTGTCCTCTTGCACAGAGACCTATACTAATATTACTATCTCATCACATATGTGAAACTTTTTGTATGGTTGTTTTTCTCTAGTTGGTCTTGTTTTTGTCTTTGGAGTGACAAGAGCAGAATGATATGTGTATGGCTGTTGAGAGGATGAAGTGCGGAAAGGGCTGTATGTCTGTGCATGAGAATGTCCATGAAAGGGGTATGAGTGAGAAGGTATGGTGAAGCAAGAGAGGAGTGGAAGAGGCAGGAGTGCAGGAGGAGGAAATGGAAGAAGTGGAGGACAAGGAAAAAGTAGAAGACCAAGAAAGAACTGGAGAAAGGGACGAGCACAGAGTAGAATGAGGAAAAAGGTATCAGTAAGGGAAGGAGCCCTCTCAATAACCTGAATTGATGGACATGGAAGAAGCAGCACAGGGACACCCCCAACTCAGAGCCAGAATTCATAACTTCCAATTCAATGGGGAGTAGAATGAGCGTCATCTCAAATGAATTCTGGTCCCACTCCTCTTTGGCATATAGTTCATCATGAGGTTCACAGTGGCTAAAGACAAGTTGTGGAAGTTCCAAAATGTATTTAATATAGCAAGCATGGTAAAATTAAGAAAGTTATGCTCAGGTAGATCCAGGGTTTAAGATTTAAAAGCAATATCAGGCAGGACTTGAATATGGGAAGAGAGGGAGCATGACACAAAATCAAGGACCTGATTCACTAAGGCATTTCTCCCATTCTGTGTCTATGGGAAAATGCCATGATGAATCAGGCTCCAAGATAGCTATTCAAGGCATATGTGAAGAGCATGGAGTCTGGAGTCAGCGATGCAGGAGAAGGGTACAGATAAAAGAAGCTGACCTGATGAATGAAGATTGCAAGTGATGGCTCCAGGTTTTCAAGACAGGTTGATCCAGTCCTAGTTTTACTCCCCTGCATGCAGGTACTCATAGTCTTGCTTTTCTTGAGGAAATCAGAATAAGTTCCAGCATGCAACGGGGTAAAACCAGGGCTAGATCAACCTGTCTTGAAAATCTGGAGCCAGTTGGCAACCCTAAGATGACGTGGGGGAGATAGGAGAGGAGAGGTAGAGAAGAGCTGCAGACTGAATGCAATTGTAGGTGTGTAGGAGAAACTTGGAAGCAGAAGGGGGGCCAATGATGTGACTTGAGAAGAAATTGTAGTGACATCAGAGTAAGGTAAGTCACGCAGCTGAATTTTCCCCTCTTTCCCCATCGTCTTTCCCATGTTTTTTCCCCTCTTTCATCCCATCTGTTTCTTGCCTTTCTTTGCCTCTGCTGCTGTGGCCACAGCAAAAGAAATTCCACTGTTCTGAAACAAGTCATCCTGTCAGGTGTGGGCCTTTTGCCCTCTTGTAACCTACACTTAATGCCACCCTTCAAGTGGCAAATGTTTGTAACTTAAACATCATATCATAAATAGCATACCACTTATCACTCTTTAGTACATACGAGCAGTATGCCGAAACAGCTTGTTCTTCTTTATTGGTGTGACGGTTACCACATTTTCATAGGTAACCATGTGTAAGGGGCCATCCCTTTTGGTGCCCTCAGAAGTAGAAGTCCACAACATAGTTACAAGGTAACCTATTTTAGACAGGTTCAAAACAACTTCAGTCCAGGAGGAGAAAGTCTGCCTTCTCTTCACAATAAAAGTTTCAGTAAAATGTTTCTGGCTTCCAGCCACAGTAAAGGTTTAAACCAGCTCAGCCCTGGCTTTTGGCCATAGTAAAGGTTTAAACCGGCATACCCTTGGCTCCTGGTGACAAGTTCATAATTAAGCCGTATGCCCAACACCCACTTCAGCCTAAAGCAGGGAGCAGAAAACCCCTCCAAGATCAGAGTTACCTTGGTTCCTGGTTTCAGCAGAGCCATTGCTCTGGGTTAGCCACACTTCCCTCTGTCTCTCCTCCCCGAATCAGAGTCCTTTTCTCAAAAAGAACAGTGTGGGGGCTCCTTTATTCAGCATTTTTCCCCAGGATGTGGCACCTATCCACCTGCACTACTTTTCTCGTGATTAGTTTGGTTTTTATATTTCAGTTTTCCCTCTCTTGCCTGAGTTACCTGGTATGCAGGGCAGTTGCAAGGGGATTGGGCGCCCTAGGCGAGCCTTCTCCCTTGCGCCCCCTCCCAGTGTGGTTTTCTGGGTCGCGAGCAGGTTGGGCACTGCTTGCGGCCCACCAAATCGCCATTCCTCTTTGCTGCTGCTTGTGGCCCCATATGGCTCGCACCCAGTGGCTCACCAAGTGTCTCCGGCGCCCGGGGACTAATGCATTTGTGTGCCTCTCCAGCATCCCCCCCGTAATCCTTCTTGTGCTAATACTTAAGATCACAGAAAATCAGTGGTGTCTCTAGACAGAAGAATTGGGGGGGGGGGTGGGAGCCAAAATGACATTTCTTCATCGCACCCACCTCTATAACATGGATTCTGCTTAAAATTGGTTATTAAAAAAAAGTATTAATAAAAAAGTCCAAAGGGTCTTCTGCATAATTTTAAAAAGCTGGCCAGTTTCACACTTCTAGTAAAACTACTATAAAATTATTTGATAGCCTCATTCAACTAATTCTATATGGCTATGAGAGTGAAGTCTGGAATATATAGGAAGGGACAGAATGTCCATATAAATCCTGCACCTCCAGTTCTGTAACTCTGTGCATCCACTGAAATTCCCCCAAACAATGGAGCTTGGATGTTTCTCTTACAGCTCATCATAGTAAAAGATATTTTCAAATTCTGGTGTCACCTCACAGTAACAGCAGCACAAACAGTTTCCACTGCCAGGCACACTGTGAACTAACACAAAACCCCGCAAAAAAGACACTCAAAATCTATACTGCAATCCCATCGTAACATAACAGTAATAACACCAAGGACTCAAACAACAATAACCCTACCTGGGAAAAAGCAAGGGTAAATATTACACTGTGTCCTAGAATACCAATACACCACCTACTGAGGAAACAAAACAAACCTGATTGCTATAGATCCCTATACAGACACTACATGCTAGCAGAATCTCTCATCACGGTCACACACCGTGATGTATGACCGTGAGAGACAGACTCTCACCAAAAACAGAATACAAAATGAAGGAGCACAAATTAGACAAAAACTGAAATGGAAACTCCAAGAAGCCAGACTCCATGTATTAACAATAGAAAATTAGGACCACCATTCCTCATAAAACAAATAAAATCAAGAAACATAAAGCATCAGTTATAATAGTAAAACCATAATAAAATAATATTTTAAAACTACTGATAAATAGAATTTCTATTAATTAAAATCATATACATTTTTTACAATTTCCCAAACACCAATAAAATATTTCAAAACAGCACATATATCAAATAACATGCAATAATTAAAACTAATAAGGATTTTAAAAAGCCCCTGCTGTCCCCTTCTGTGGGAGCTCTTGATTTCCAGTCACCCTGATAGTGTCGAGGATTAGGAGGTTATCCTCTCTCTCTCACACATACTCACATGTCCATTCTCTCTCACACATACACTGTCACATACATACACATTCATGCTCTTATATCCACCATAACCTCTCACTGACACTGGCACACTCTCAGGCTCTAAGACATTCTCTCCCCCCACACACCCCCACCCCCCCCCCCCCCCCCACACACACACACAAACTCTTACTCCCTTGGATTTTCTCATATACACTCTTGCTCTCACACTCACTGGCTCTCTCACTTACACACAAACACACACACCCAGGCAAGCTCCCAGTCATTCTCTCTCTCACACACACACACACACACACACACTGACCCCCCAGGCAGGCTCCCATTCATTTTCACACCACTCCCTCCCGATCCCCCAGGCATGCACACATTCATTCTCACACACACAGACCCCCAGGCAGGCACCCATGCATTCACACACATCACTCCCAGGCAGAGTCCCATTCATACACATGCACACACTAGAGGGAGACCCCCTCTCTTTCTTTTGCCAGCAACCTCAGAACCTCTCTCATTCCTCTGCTGCCACTGTCACTGCTGCCACATGGCTATTGGGGAGGCGCCGATTGCTGTTACTGACACTGAAGCCCATTCTGCTGCCTCCTCTGTGCAGGCCCCGTGAGCTTTCACTTTCTCCATGCTGATCTTGTACATTGTGAGATCTGCATAGAGAAAGTGCTACTCTTGCACATTACCAAAGATTACATGTGCCAATCAGTAAAAAGTAATTTATTTTTTTTTACATTTGCTGTCTGATCTTAGTTTTCTAATCGGTTGGTCACAGGCTTTTTTTTTTTTCCACCTTCCCTTTCTTATTTTTTTCCACCTTCCCTTTCTTATTTTTTTGCCAATTCCTTTTATATTGTCTTTTTTTCTATTTCTTTTCTCTCCATCTTCTTCCCTCAAACACACAGCCAGGTTCTCATTCTCACATGCATTTCTCCCTCATACACACACACACACATACAGGCTCTCACTGTCACATGCTCTCTCTCATACAATCATTCATACACACAGTCTCTCACTGGCACATGCTGTCTGACTCTCACACACACAGGCTCTCTCTCACTCCCACATGCTGTCTTACTCAAGCACAGGCTCTCACTGTCACATGCTCTCTCTCATACAATCATTCATACACACAGGCTCTCACTGTCACATGCTGTCTCTCATACAATCAATCATACACACAGGCTCTCACTGTCACATGCTGTCTCTCTCACACACACAGAGGCTCTCACATGCTGCAAACATTCAGGTCCTCACTCCCATACACAGTCTCTCAACTCATCTCATACACGCACACACACACTACAAACCCTCAGCCTCTCTCTCATCTCTGGGCCTCCTCTTCACGGGTCGCCACAGGATGGGCTCGGCAGCGGCCCTGATCTTCTCGGGCCGCAGCGGCCCTGCTATCGGGTCTCTTCCTCTTCTCGGGCCGCTGCGACTTGAGATTCGCGGCAGCCCATAAGCGCTGCTCCTCTTCTGCATGCGCTGATGCGCCTCCTCCTTCCTGTTCGCGCAGCTCCGGCAACGTTTACTTCCGGGGCCGTGCAGGCAGGAAGGAGGAGGAGCATCAATGCGTTTAAACGTGATCTTTTTCTTCAGGCCGTGGTAACATGAACTCCACCACGGCCCTGCCGATCTGCCTGCTATATGCGTGTCGCTGCTCAGCCGCCAGTGGGATGAGGTCCACTGGCGGCCGCATGAGCCTCCCTGCGCCCGGGGGCATTGGCTACCCTCGGGATACCACTGCTCGTGGCGCCCCCTAATACTTGGCACCCTAGGCCCAGGCGTAGTTCACCTAGTGCTTCCACCGGCCCTGCTGGTATGACAGAAACACTCTTTTACATACCCTCCCCCTCAGATACCTCTCAGTCTACCCCAAAAATACATTTTCTCCTCTGAGAAGGGGGAGTGTACCCTGCCCTTGACATCTTTCAGGTTTTCCAAATTTGAGCATCTGCCCCATCAATTCATAAATAAAAGTTGGTTATTCATGAAAGCTTTTGTTTAGATTTATTACGTTTGTTATGTTGCTATAAGATTAGTGTTTATGTTTCAGTGATATATCGCTTTATAACCCTGTGGAAGGAGGGCGATTTATAAATCCAATAAATAAATAATAAATACCTCTCTGGATAAAAAGTCAGCATTTACATTATCCTTGTCTGCTCTATATTTTATCGAGAACTAGAAGGGCTGAAGGATTAGACACCATCTCATTACTCTAGGGTTTGTCTCTTTAGTCCTATAGATCCAGGTTGGTGGTCTGTGGTCTGTGAATAAAGAGAATTGTCTGTACAGTAAGTAATATTGTAAGGTCTGCCAGGCCCACTTTATGGTAAGAACTTGCTTTTCAACAACTAAATACTTTCCTTCTCAGGGAAGAAGCTTCCAGCTGATATATGTTACAGGATTTTCCCCTCCCTGTTTGTTTTGGGACAACACTGCTCCCAGGCCTCTCTTGGTGGTGTCTATATGGACTATGAATTGCTTATTAAAGTCGGGGCTATTCAGTACAGGTTATGCACAAATGCTGTCCTTTAACTCCAGCAAGGCCCTTTTATGTTCAACAGATCACTTAATGGTCTGAGGTTTCCCTTTTAGCGAAGCTTGGGTCAGTGATTTGGCCTGAGTAGTGGAATGTAGAATGAACTAACAACAGTACCTGTAACCCCTGAGCTTGTGTCACATCCCAGGACCCAAAGACCATACCTCAATTATTGGCTTAAGGTATTAACTTTCTTTTCTTAATGTTAAGCCTCTCTGAAAGTCGAAGATTCACTTTCCAGAGGGAAGATTATCTTCTAGGCTCTGAGCGTTCTTCAGTAGTTAAGCATTTCAGTCTCTTATATACCACATGCATAATCACACTGGAAACAATTTGGTTTCCAACTTAAGTTTTACTGATTGAAAATGGAAATTTGATGAAAATATTAAGTCACAAATTCCTGATATTTACAATCCATTTTACAGCTTCAGATCTTCTAATAAACTTGTAACTTTAGACTTCCAGCTAATTTATTCTATGACTGATGTCAAATTGTTTTTTATCTCTAATCAGGCCCCTGATCTCCCACGATTCTGCAGCCACAGAAAGGGTAGTAAAATTCAGCCCTTGTGGCAGAATTAGCCAATCCTGGCCAAGATGCCATGGAAGGCTGGACCCTTTCAAAAGCATTAGTGGCAGTAGATGGTGTATTTCCTTTCTCCTTCCCATCCACCCACCCCTGAAGAAAAATATTGGTGGCAATGTATGGCGCAATTTCCCTTTCCTTCCCGCTTGCCTTCCCAGGAAGGAAAGCATTGGTGGAACTGGCAGGCATAATCTACCCTCCTCCCATCCCATCGTATCCCCTCACTCACCGGCACCTCTTATTTTCTAAAGGATAAAGATGACAGCCTTGCACCTCCTTCCTTCATCTTCCTTCATCTTCCTTCTCTGTTAGGGTCTGAATGGCGAGCTTTTTCTCACCTCCTCTTGGGAAAGAGAATCTTAACCTAGACAGACAATCAAGTGACTATATTCTACATAAATGAACAGAGAAGTATGGACTCTCACGTCCTTTGCCTGGAAGCCATCCAAATATGGTGGTGGGCAGGGCATCACAACGCCCATCTCCAAGCAAACTACTTTCAGGAAATCCAGAATACATTGGTGGACCAGCTCAACAATGTGTTAAAAACAAAAGAAGTTGCCATACTTGGTCAGACCGAAAGTCCATCAAGCCCAGCTTCCTGTTTCCAACAGTGGCCAATCCAGGTTACAAGTACCTGGCAAGCACTAAGTAGATCCCATGCTACTAATGCCAGTAATAACAGTTTATGGATTTCTCCTCCAGGAACATATCCAAACCTTTTTTAACCCCAGCTACACTAACTGCCCTTATCCACCTCAATCAACATTACAATTGTTCTTTCAAAACCGTGGGCTGTATACCATCCAGTCCAGGTCATTTGCTACTCTTTAGTTCAGGGGTCGGGAACCAATGGCTCGCGAGCCAGATGTGGCTCTTTTGATGGCTGCATCTGGCTCGCAGACAAATCTTTAATAAAAAAGTAAAAATCTAATAAAAACCCCCACCCTCCTGATGCCCCCCAAGACCTCCAAAATTAATTTACTACAACCCCCCACCCCCCCCCCCCCCCCCCCCCCAGACCTGCCAAAAGTCCCTGGTGGTCCAGCGGGGGTCCAGGAGCAGTCCGGAGCGATCTCCTGAACTTGGGCTGTCGGCTGCCAGTAGTCAAAATGGCGCCGACGGCCCTTTGCCCTCACTATGTCACCGGGGTCGACCAATGGCGGCGGTAGCCCCTGTGACATAGTAAGGGCAAAGGGCCGTCGGCTGCCAGTAATCAAAATGGTGTCGACGGCCCTTTGCCCTTACTATGTCACAGGGGCTACCGCCGCCATTGGTCGACCCCGGTGACATAGTGAGGGCAAAGGTCCGTCGGCGCCATTTTGACTATTGGCAGCCGACAGCCCTGGAGCCCCGCTGGACCACCAGGGACTTTTGGCAGGTCTTGGGGGGGTCAGGAGGGTGGGGGGTTGTAGTAAATTAATTTTGGAGGTATTGGGGGGCATCAGGAGGGTGGGGGGTTTTGTTAGATTTTTACTTTTGTATTAAAGATTTGTCTGCGAGCCCTGGACCCCCGCTGGACCACCAGGGACTTTTGGCAGGTCTTGGGGGGGTCAGGAGGGTGGGGGGTTGTAGTAAATTAATTTGGCAGGTCTTGGGGGGCGTCAGGAGAGTAGGGGGTTGTAGTAAATTAATTTGGTAGGTCTTGTATGGCTCTCACGGAATTACATTTTAAAATAGTTGGCGTTCATGGCTCTCTCAGCCAAAAAGGTTCCCGACCCCTGCTTTAGTTTGTCAGTGTGGCCTACAACATCTTCCAGGTTCACTATGATTTGGTTCAGTTAATTCAAATCATTACCATCTCTGGAACCTGTATCTCCCCAACATCCTCATTAGTAAACACGGAAGCAAAGAATTCATTTAGTCTTTCCCCAATGATCTTATCTTCCCTAAGAGGCCTTTTATCCCCTCAATCATCTAATGGTCAACAGACTCCATTGCAAGTTTCCTACTTTGGTTATATTTTTAAAAGTTTTTATTATGAGGTTTTGCAAATTTTCTCTTAGCCTGTCCTATCAATGTTTAACATTTTCCTTGACAATTCTTATGCATTTTCCTATTTTCTTCAGATGGATCCTTCTTCCAATTTTTGAAGGAAATTATTGTTTGGCTAAAATAGCCTCTTTCACCTCACCTTTTAACCATGCTGATAATCATTTGGCCTTCCTTCCACCTTTCTTAATGCATGGAATATATTTTTCTGTGCTTCTAATATGGTATTTTTAAACAATGCCCATGCCTGTTGTACACTCTTAACCGTTTTAGCTGCATCTTTCATTTTTTTCTAAGTTCCTCATTTTATCAGTTTCCCTTTTGAAAGTGTTGTGTTGGAGCTGTAGATTTATATATTGTCCCCCTTCCATTCATTAGTTAAAATTTAATCATGATATGATCATTATTACCAAGTGGCTCCACCATCATTACCTCTCTCACCAAATTCTGTAATCTGCTAAGAATTAGATCTAAAATAGCTCCCTCTTTCATTGATTTCTGAACCGATTGCTGCATGAAGCAGTCATTTATTCCATCCAGGAACTTTTATCTCTCTAGCATGTGCTGATGTTACATTTACCCAGTCAATATTGGGGTAATTGAAATCTACCAAGCAAAGACATGAAGCAACGTGCCTTGCACATCAGAAAATATCCACGTATACAACGTGCAAGGGAATGGTAAATCAAGTCCACCTTCAAGTTATAATAGTTTTTTATTTGAATTTTCTCAGTATTGTTAATGGCAACTCCATATATCTTCAACAACAGTCATTTAAAGTCTGAGAAAATTCAAATAAAAAACTATTATAACTTGAAGGTGGACTTGATTTACCATTCCCTTGCACGTTGTATACGTGGGTAATTGAAATCTCCCATTATTACTGCATTCCCAAATTGGTTAGCTTCCCTGATTTCTCTTAGCATTTCATCATCAGGATCATCATTTTGGTCAGGTGTTGCTACCACATGAGTAGTCCTTGAACCAAAAAATAGCAATTTGTTTAGTCATTGGGGAAAGCTGAAGATTGAACTGTTCATCTCAGTAGTCAACAAAAAGATGGAGAAGTTCTGGTCCATGCAACTGAGCAGCTACAGACCAGCTCCCGACACTTTTCTGCTAAGATAGAATATTGGTGTACTCTATGTATACCTACTGATTCCTCTAATTGCCAAGACTGTCCAGAAGGCCCTTAGGGACAAAGCAAGAATAATATTTATAGCATCAGCCTCGACTTGATAAGTGTGGTACCTATATATTGTCTGGTATCCATATGTTGTCAGAGAAGGGTGACCAAAATAATAAAGGGGATGGAACAGCTCCCCTATGAGGAAAGGCTAAAGAGGTTGGGGCTGTTCAGTTTGGAGAAAAGATGGCTGAGGGGGAATATGACAGAGGTCTTTAAAATCATGAGAGGTCTAGAATGGATAAATGTGAATCAGTTATACTCTTTCGGAAAATAGAAAGACTAGGGGGCACTCCATGAAGTTAGCAAGTAGCACATTTAAAATTAATTGGAGAAAATTCTTTTTCACTCAATGCACAATTAGGCTTTGGAATTTGTTGCCGGAGGACATTGTTAGTGCAGTTAGTGTAGCTGGGTTTAAAAAAGGTTTGGATAAGTTCTGGGAGAGAAGTCCGTTAACTGCTATTAATCAAGTTGACTTAGGGAAGAGCTACTGCTATTTCTCATATCAGTAGCATGGGATCTACTTAGTGTTTGGGTACTTGCCAGGTACTTGTAACCTGGATTGCCCACTGTTGGAAACAATATGCTGGGCTTGATGGACCCTTGGTCTGACCCAGTATGGCAATTTCTTATGTTCTTATGTCTACTGAGGATATCTCCAATGCTCATCACTCAGGAGGACAGCAAAATCTGCCATCCGAACTTGCCATCACTGATTCTCACAGGGTACAGTAGACTTCTCCCAATGCCTTCCAAAGAAGATGGAGGTCATAACTAGTTTCGGCTAGAAAGCCTTTGACCAGAAAATCCTATAGTTTTAAGTGGAAAAGTTTCTCATTTGTATAAGGCTAGCCATCTGGATCCTTTTTCCTGTTGCCCGAGTGGCTTGCTTCCGTATTTATTACTCCTCTCAGGCCTTAACATCTCTTCAGTCAAAGTTCATCTCAGTACCATTATAGCGTATCACTAGCAGGTAGAAGGAGTTATAATCTTTCTCCCTCCTTTGGCATCAAGTTCATGAAAGTACTGTACCATTCCAAACCTCCAGTCAGTAAACTTCCAGTGCTTTGTGATCTCAATCTGTTCCTAGCTCATCTCATGAAACCTTTTGAAACTCTTGAGTCAGTACATTTGAAGTTTCTCACCTGGAAAATATTGTTTCTCATGTCCATCACTTTAGCACGAAGAGTAATTGAACTCTTCATGCTAAAGTGAAAATTGGCTTCATATTCACTACACCTGCAATTTTTTTACAATAGGGTGGCTCTATGGACCCACCCCATTTCCTTCCAAAAGTGGTATCTGTGTTCCATATTAAATAAGCTGTTCTTATATTTTTTCCAAGACCTCTTGCGCGGAAAGGAGAACAGGTTCTTCATTGGACTGTAAGAGATCCCTGTTGTATACCTAAAGAGTTCGTAATCTCACCATCAAATTCTTCAACTGTCTTTGTCCTTTGATTCCAATAGATTGGGAATAGCAGTTGCCAAACAAACTCTATCCAATTAGCAAGTGGACTGTATCACACTTGCGGATTACAGACTCTGTCAAGGCTTATCAAAATCACAAAATTTTCCATTTTTTATGTATGCTAGTGAGGCAGTTTTTGAACTGAGGATCATTTCCTGACAAACCAAGAGAAAAACACCCTGGAGTCATATCTGAATATTGCTATTGTCAGACAAAAAACATTAGAAGGGGATTTCTTTCCTATTTTCTTGATATTCACAGAACACATATTACACTAATTATTTACACCAGTTATCTGATTCACAAAACGTATATCATGTCACTTGTGCCAGTGGCTTCTTCTAGTCAAAATGGTTTTTCTACAAGGAGAATGTAGAAAATGAATGTATACAGATGAATACTAGAGATGTGAATCGTGTCCTCGATCGTCTTAACGATCGATTTCGGCTGGGAGGGGGAGGGAATCGTATTGTTGCCGTTTGGGGGTGTAAACTATCGTGAAAATCGTTAAAATCGTGAGCCGGCACACTAAAACCCCCTAAAACCCACCCCCGACCCTTTAAATTAAATCCCCCACCCTCCCGAACCCCCCCCCAAATGCTTTAAATTACCTGGGGATCCAGCAGTGGTCCAGAACGGCGGCGGTCCGGAACAGCCCCCTCAATTGAATCCTGTTGTCTTCAGCTGGCGCCATTTTGCAAAATGGCCGCCGCAAAATGGCGGCGGCCATAGACCAAAATGATTCAACGCAGGAGGTCGTTCCGGACCCCCGCTGGACTTTTGGCAAGTCTTGTGGGGGTCAGGAGGCCCCCCCAAGCTGGCCAAAAGTTCCTGGGAGTCCAGCGGGGTTCCGGGAGCGATTTCTTGCCGCAAATCGTTTTCCGTACGGAAAATGGCGCCGGCAGGAGATCGACTGCAGGAGGTCGTTCAGCGGCGGTCCGGAAGCCCCTTCCCCCGATTTACGATTTTTTAACGATAAATCGGGGGAATTGGTATTGTATCGTGGCCCTAACGATTTTTGACGATTTAAAATATATCGGACGATATTTTAAATCGTCAAAAAATGATTCACATCCCTAATGAATACTGCTAGATAGACACGGAATGGGAGAAAGGCCTTAGAGGCTGATATTACAAAAAAAGTATAGCACCTGGCCAAGGCTGAAAATATTTCTACCTCTTACCTATATTCAGGCACGTCACCTAAATTAGGTACCCAACACTGAAAATCAGCACTAAACGGCTAGCTTACTATCCAACTTGACCTTGCCCCTAGCCCTGCCCACTTTAAGGGACAAGTTTTCAAAGGTACCAATTTAGGTGCCTATATTCCAAAGTTAAGTGCCTAAAGCCTTAGAAAATTAATCCCTTAATGAAGCAGGTCCTAATTGTTATATTAATATATCTTTTGTTTCTAAACATGATCACAATGGATGAATTCCCTGCCCCCAAAAATAATCACATTTTTATCTCTGCCATGTCGTCTGCCCTCTCCAGCCCAGAGCTGCATCCAATTAAAAATCAGTTCTAGAGCAACAAGAAATGAATTCTGGTTTCTGGCAACAATCTCTGACTGGACCCTGGCAGATTGCAAGTGGTGACATTTGATATATTTTTTTCCACTAAGATTTTCCTTTAGAGTTATTTATTGTGTTACGTCAGAGGTGAATCTTTGGGCCGAGGTGGGGTTTTTGCAACCCGTAGGTGAGGACCTCCGGGTCTCCACCGTCGGCAGATGGAGTGGGCTGATAATCAGAGGCCGCTGGAGCTTCACCTATACCAGCCCTCGTTCCCCATGGGTTGAGCCTTTGAGTGCCGGGGCCGGCAGGACTTAGGTGGGCCTCGAGGTTGGTTCAGCCCAGAGACAGCAGACGATAGGTGGCATAATCCTACTCTGGACTGGGTAAGGTACTGGAACTCGGGCACCAATGGAACTGAGGTTGGTTGAGGCCTAATAAGTCCACTTCCAGGGAGTAGGCTAAGAGAAGCGTCAATGAGCAAGCTTGAGTCAAGACTGGCGGCGATCCAAAGGCAATGGCAAGCTAGGCTGAGGTCTGATCTCGGAGATAGTCAATGGTGTAGTCAGGCAAAATAGAGGGCTAAATTCGGAGAGAGTCAATGGCGTGGTCAGGCAAAGCAGAGGTCAAAGTTCGGAGAGTCAACGGCGTGGTCAGGCAAAGCAGAGGTCGAAGTTCGGAGAGAGTCAACAGCGTGATCAGGCAAAGCAGAGGTCAAAGTTCGGAGACAGTCAATCCAAAGGTAAAGAGCTCAGGAATCCAAAGAATAACCTAGAGGGAATAGGGAGCGAGGGAACCTGTTGCAAAGGCAAGCTCTGACTGTCAGAGCTTGCCTTAAATAGGTCCTGGTGATGATGCCACCCGGATGGCCAGCAGCCTCAGCGTGCTGTGGGCCCTTTAAATCGAGCCGAGGGATGCGCGCGCATGCACGTGCCTGGAGCACCCAAAAGGAGAAGGCAGGCCGATAGCGGTGTCTCTGCTGCGAGGCAGAGCCACGGGAGAAACGGCGCCACTACGTTGAGGACCGCCGAGAGGGGGGCAGTGCAGGCGACACTCCCTCAGTGTTGCGGAAGAGCCCGCATCTGTTCCCAGGATGGCAGTGGCGGTAGGTGAAGAAGGCCGGCCACGGGTTCCATGGTCGGCCGACGTAACATATTGGACATGACTGTGTTCATGTAGATAACATAATTTATTTTTATTTACAGATTTAAAAATAGAGCAGCAATAGGAAAACACATTCAGTTTAATTTATCAGTTAAAACAATTACTAAGACCCTTCTTTTTTGTTTATTTTCCTATTCCTTTCCTAAGGAGAAATTAATTTATCTTTATCTTTATTTTTTATTAGTATTTATAAACTGCCTAGCAAAACTAGGCAGTGTGCAAAGCAACATACATAATAATCAATTACAAATAAAAGTACTTAAAATATAATGAAAAACAGCAAATCAATAAGTAAACAGAAAACATCTAACCTGCTGGAAAGGAAATTTTTAAGCTGCATTTTAAATGTCTTAGAACAATCCATAAGCCTCAAATTTTCCAGAAGTGAATTCCATATAACCAGTGCAGCGATGGAGAAAGCCCTCTCTCTTATTTCGGCTCGATGTGCCATTTAGGGAGACGGAACATCTAATAGACCTCTATATCTAATGAGCGAGAACACTTCCAGAGGTCTGCGAAAGTTTGATCCCACTCATCCTGTTATATTTGTTGACCTAATTCTTTATTCCAAGCTGACACTGCCTTAAGCACAGGATGATTTTTAGCCCACTGCAGAACCCTATGGGCCAGATTTTCTAACATAAGCGCGGGCATAGATTTGTGAGCACACGAGCATGTTATAAAATCTGGGGTCGGCGTGCGCAAGGGGGTGCACACTTGTGCACCTTGCGCGCGCCGAGCCCTAGGGGAGCCCCAATGGCTTTCCCCGTTCCCTCTGAGGCCGCTCCGAAATCCCCCGGCCTAGCAGGCCTTCAGAGGCCTCTGGCCACGCCCCCGCCCTGGACCGCCCACACCCCGCCCCTTTTTTCAAGCCCCGAGACATACGCGCGTCCCGGGGCTTGCTCACATCGCCGAGCCTATGCAAAATAGGCTCGGCACGCACAGCAGCAGGTTTTTGGGGTTACGCGTGTAATATATGTGCGTAACCCTTTGAAAATCCATCCCTATATATCTTGCTGATACATTCGTTTGGATGCCTATTAAGAAAGACCATGCACGCTACCTTTGAAGGGGATTTGGCTAACATATCTCGTATCTCTGCCCTATTGACTACATCCCACAATAGAAAATAAGCAAAAAGAGGTAATCAGTCCAGATGAAATTTAGCCTGGAAATGACCTATTTACAAAATGACCCATGTATAAATAATTGAGAGAAAGTCTGTAAAGTGGAACTTCAAAGCATGTCTCATACTAGGGTGTCATAGTCAACACAACTCCTCACATCCAAGGATAGGTGATAGCCCTAATAAATGCTTCCCACTTACATCCTTATCTGTGCCTTAGGGAACTTATCATTTTCATCCATTTTCAAATCCAAATTCTCCCAAGATTTCCTTCAGAAAGCTCCACTCCACCCTGACAAAGACTTTCTCTGTGAATAATGAAAAAATGTCTGAGTCACCTCCCCAACTAGCTTCTGCCTCTATCACTGCCAAGGTTCTATACAGGTTGTCATTAGAATACCTACCTAAAATAAACCCTGCTTGATTTTATGAATAAGCTTCCCCACTATACAATCAAGTTTGTTCGCTATTTTAGTGAAAATCTTCATGTCAATGTTTAATAAAGAAATAGGATGAAAGGAGGCACAATCGTCTCTGGGTTTCCCTTCTTTATAAATAACTGTAATCACAGCCACATAGAAAGAATATAGAAGATAATTAGTCAAAACATTCTGAAAGAGCCTAACTAAAACAGGAACCAAATGTACAGCACATTTCTAATAATAATCAATACCAAAATCATCTTTACCACCTGCCTTCCCCTCTTTCAATGTTTTGATAGCCTCTAGCACCTTGAATGCTGAACTTGGGGTGTCCTATTCACTACAATTAGAGAATGGACTATCTCTCAAAAAAGCCCTAATGTCCTCCACATTTTTTCCTTTTTGAGAATAATATGTCATAATAGAATTTATGAAACGCATCTGCTATTTCTACAGGGAAATCAAATAGTTTCCCACCCAACTTAATACTTTTTATTACCTCACTAACTTTCCTCCCCCTAAGTTGCAACACTAGTACCCTTCCAGGTTTATTGCTTTTTTCAAAAACCTGGACTTTATTAATCTTCATTAAGAAACCAATCCTTTCATTCAACAATGTATTATATTTACTCCTCAACTCACATAACTCTCTAAAAACCATCTCCCCCCCCCCCTGCCCCACATGTTTGTTTATAATCCTCTTCTTTCTTCCCTGTCTCCTGCAGTAAAACATTAAGTTGATTTTTCTTTCTCTCTTCTTAAATGTCACAATAAAAATAAGATGCCTTCTCATTGTCATGGGACTGCAGACTGGAGTCCAGGTGCACCTCTGCAGAAGTGGTGCTGGACTGCAGGACTGGACCAATGCTGGTCTTCTACCTAGCCAATGACATCCCCACAGGTTGAGGCCTTGGGTTCTGGGGGCCAGTAAGACTTGACTCGTGATGAACATCATGATACTGGTTGGAGTCAGGCGCCCAGCAAGGATTAGAGGCACACTGGGATTGGAACAGATACAGGGAGAGCTGGACTCGAATTGGTGTTAGTGCAGAACAGGATGGTCTGGAACTAGTACAAGACAGGCTGGATTGGACCTGGTGCAAGGGTAAATGGTGAGCTGAGTGGGAATATATTATGTCATAGAACACACAACACAAACTGGTAAAAGCAAATATCTAAAAATTGTAAAATATAATAAAAATCAGAAAAAGTAAAAAGTATCACAGTGAATATCAATAAAGGCAAACAACATCATAGTAATATTGGATAAATCAGTAAAATGCAAATAGCGTTACAATAATAAAAGCTAAAGATTTATAAAGAAATAATAAAGCTTTATAAAGATGATACCTCCCTTATAAATCTCCCATTTTGCAAGCCAACATATTTGTGAAAAATCCAGGAGACACAGGCCCTTAGACCATAAAGGTCTTATATGATCTAAAGGGTGCTGTTCATTACAATTAAATTCAAGCTATCCTTTTCTCACTATAGACCAGATGTTGCAAATTCAGTTGGTCTTATTTTGTATTCACAACTTCATCAGATTTATGTCTTAATTGTTGTTTCTGCCAGCAGAAGACATCCTGCTACTGCATAAGTCATCAACAGTGCAGACACTGACCCTTCTCAGCAGTTACAAGATGTTTCCTGTTCCTATTTAAACTGGTCACTTACTAATAGACTTCAGAAAAAAAGCATGTGAAACTAGCATGGTTTAAAAAGAATCTTATGTTAAGCTCTTGTACAATTAATATTTATCCACATTTTATTTATTGATTAGTGATTGCTTTGTCCCACTATTGTTATTCCCGCCTGCCATGTAACAAAGCTCTTCACATAATCTAATAATAACTCCCTATCACTTTGGACAGTGAGAAAGGCTAGATTGGAGCTATTGTAAGACAGAGCTGGAGACAGGGCCACAACTAGGAAAACAGGCAAGAAGTGATTGAGCTGGGCAAGGACCTGACAGAGACAGAGCAGGACAAGGGTTGGACAATACAAGGACAGGTCAAGACATGGCAGGACAAGGATGAGATAGGACAAAGAACACAGAAGGCTTGGAGGCCACTAAGCAGAGGGCCTGGAGGCCACTATCCAAGACAGAGGGCCTGGAGGCCGCAAGGTGAAATAATGCAGAAGGTCTGGAGTCCACAAGGCAAGCTAAGGCAGGAGGCCCAGAAGCCACAAAGCAAAGTAAGGCAGGAGGCCCAGAAATCACAAGACAAGGTAAGGCCTGGGTAGACCACAAGGCAAAGCACAGGTACAAGGTGGCCAGGTCAAAGAGCTGAGGTGACTCAATAAAAAGGCACTGAGCTATTGGATAGGCTAGGTTAAGTAAGGCTGGGGCTGAGATAGTAGGTGAACAGAGAGGAGGTAACAGGCAAGGCAGAAAGCAGGGCCCACTGAGGACTCCTGATGGAAGGAAGACTATACAGTAGGCTGAACCTTGGCACAGAGTCTGCACAGCAGGCATGACACTCATAGTAGATTTTCCAGCTTCCCAAAAAATATTAATATCAATTTCAGGTAAATCATTAAATTTCAAAAATTCTTCCTACTATGCACAATCTTCTGACAAATATCAGCATTCTGTAAGGGTGATTCATTTAACTTCCAACTTCCCCCTCTTGCCTGGACAGCAAGGAGCATGACATGAAAATGATCTGAGATTGCTATAATATCAAGCTCACAGCATTGAACCTGCCATATATCTTCTATCCCCCCTCCACCACATATCAGTCCTTGTATATGATTATTTAGGAGCTGGAAAAAAAAAGTAGTATGTTACTCCATGATGACTTCTCCATCATGCATCCACTAATCCCAGATCCTTCATATTATCCAGTAAAAATTAAGAGGCCCCCTTCCCAATACCCACAAATTAAGCATCTCTTCTATTTAAGGCAGAGTCTAGAATAACATTGCAAGCCACCCAAGCATTAAAATCCATTTCCCTTCAGAAAATACCAAATCAAAAATAGATTGGAAAACATCTTATACCACTAATTTGGAGCATAAGTATTCAGCATAGTGACCATAACCCAGCCAGCCGCCCTTTTAACAAAAAATATCTCCCCTTGGGTATGAAAATAACTTTTTCAGAATGAAAAGAAACTGACTTTTTTCTCAAAATTGCTTCCCCTCTTTTCTTTTTTTTCCTTAAAAGGATGCAGTAAAACATCCTGCAATCTATTTAGCTCTAAAACTATAATTCATGTTCCTAGAGAATATCTTCATGAAGTTTCTGAAGTCAATGGATCACCTTCTTCCTCTTAACTGGATGATTTAATCGCTTAAGACTCCAGGAACATAACTGTAAAGCACTCATTCTACCCCACATCAAAGAAATTGAGGAAAATGGAAACTTTGCATCCATCTTTCTGCCAGCTGCTTCCAAAGCTAACATTTGACTCACTGGGTCTGCAAAGTTGAGGAATGAAACCTGCATTTGCTGAATTTTCCACCCACAGTACTCCCATTTGCAGCAGAATGCTTGGATGAGGTTGAGGCCACATGAGACCAAGTTAGCTAATTCGAACCATTTTTGAAGAAATATTTTAGCATTGGCAGATAAATAAAATTTTTTCCATTTTCTATTAAGATAAATAGAGAGTTTTGCAGGATACAATAGACAAAAACATATTCATTGCTTATGTAGTCGTTTTTAACCTCAACTTATGCTGCCCATTTCCTTAATTTGTCCATACTATCATCCGGATAGGTATAAATATGATAGTTCTGGTATTGCAGATTGTCCAGTTCTCTAGACCTCCATATAACCCATTCTTTGGTTTAAAAAGAATGAAACTTGATCAGAACTGGCTGAAGTCTGCCTCTGCTACTTTTCTGCATGACCAAGGATCTATGCACTCAATCCAATAGAAACTCTGGAGCAAACTCAGTCAGTTGCAATACATTTTGTAGTAGTTGCTTCATAAACAAAAGGATATTTGTCCCTTTTGCATCTTCAGGGATCCCTAGAATTTGGACATTCATCCAAAAGAATCTATCTTCAAGATCTATTACTTTTCCCTGCAGGTCAACCACTTGCTTCTGTGTCTCTGCTAAAGAGTTAGCTGCCCCCAATTCTCATCCTCAAGATCAAAGACTCTTTGCTCAAGTTTCTCTACATGAGGAGACAGTTTATAAAGCTTATCCTTAACGTCATTCATGGAAGCCTTATAGGACTGAAAATCTTTGAGAACATCATCATGCAGAGCTCTCAGTTCTAAAAACACTTGATCACTCTGCGAGTCCGGTTCCTTAGATCCCAGCAGCCTACCTCCCATCATGCCATTCCTCATACATATGGCGCTCGGATTACTGGTATCGCCAGTCTCTCTATAGTAATCTTTGAGATGGCTTGACTTCTCATTGATATTCCTCATTCTACTGGATCTCATTGTAGATTAGGATGGCAAACCACAAATAGTTCAGAAATAAGTGGTGAGGAGAAGTAAAAATACTGGAGAAATGCCAGGGTTCCAATATAGCTGTAACATTCGCACTCAAAGGTGCCGCCCCCAACTCCCATGTTTTTTGAGGGACCACAGAAAACCATGCCAATACTCAGAACTGGCAAGTACCCCCTGAAAAGTCCTGAGTGGTACCATGCACTGCCAAATAAGTGTCTAGGTTCAGGTTTTCAATTTGCATTTGCATCTTGGGTGGGTCTGGGCTGGGACAAACACTGCAGAGATGCAGTACAATCATCATCTGATATTCTCTTTTTTTGAGGTTGAAAGTTATTTCCATTTGAGTTTCAAATTCATTTGAAGTGTCAAAAGGTAGAAACACATTGTATAGTTTGCCACATATGCTTTTGAAACATAAAAAGAAACGCACTGAAACACTTTTGAACAACATCAAATTGGGATTTAATCTTAAATGGTATGTATTTCAAACCTATATTAAGGATAATAAGGATTCTACCTTAGATGGAATATTTTTTGTCTCCCAGAGCCAGAGGGCAATCTTCAGTGAAGCCAACTAGCCTCTCTTGGCTGACATGACCCATGTGATCCTATAGAGTGCACTAGTTTCACTGCTGAAAGAGGGAGGGAGCTGCTTTAGCACAAATCCTGATTCAAGACTTAGGGCTGGAGATGGTAGGAAGAAGCAGAGAAATCCATGAATCATGCTCCTATGGTGCCTCTCTCTCAGAATCCCTTGTGAATAATTGCTGCTGGGCAGGCAGGGATAGAGAGAGTGCTGATTAGATCAGAAATACATAAAAGAAGAAAAACTCTAGGGGGGAAAAGCAAATTAAAAATGATAATTGACAAAAATTCTGATAAGCGACAAAAACTTTTATATAGAAAGTACATCTAAAGACATTTACTTACCTTTGATTGCTCCAATAGAAAAGGAAATGCATGACTTATTTAACATACTACACAATGCATACAAAAAGAGCTTTGCCTAATGACCAGAAAAGAGAGAAATAAATGTTTGTTGCTAGTAAGTAAATACTGTATTTGAATGAGGTTGTTTAAATTTAAAGCAGTTTTATGTGGCTGTACCTTGGAAGGAACCATTTCTTAATGCGCTGAAAATGAAATTGGAACTGGGGATAATCATATCAACAAAGCATCCTCCCTTTGCAAACAAACTCTATACCAGAGCTTCCTGAATGTTCTCCAAACAACACCTGACGTCACCCTGGGTGTGACAGTCAACAGAGAAGTCAGGTTTAAACAGGGAAAGGAGCTGGACATTTTAGTCTCATGAAATATAAACTGTAAACACAAGGAAGCAGCAAACACCGACAAAGAATATCCCCAGCAATCCGTGTTGCTCCATATGATGGAAAAGCAGGCTGGTGAGAGGCTGGATTATGCAGAACAGCCCATACTGAGTACTTGAGAACAAACGTAATATGCTTAAACCAGCACTTAGTGTGGATGCCAAATACCCAGCTAAGGAGAGGAGACATGCATTATCATTTCTTAATATTGCAGGTGAAATTTGTGGCGGCATTAAGAGGATTTAATTTGCTTCATAAGTGCAGTTTCCCAGCTGTAATTCTAGCGGTTCCATTCTGCAGAGAGCACTTCTTTACAATTGTTTACAGTGATATCCCTTGATAGAAGCTGGAATGTTTATTGCGGTAAAAAAAGAGATGAAAGCCCCTTGCTTCACAGGACACGTGTGCTTAATTTCCCTTACCTGACAACGGCCTGCACACTCAGCACACAGTCCCAGTCAACAGAGCAAGGCTGGAACTAAGCCAACTTTGCAACATCATCCATGATGGGGTAAGGAGGTTAGAATGCAAAGT
This sequence comes from Rhinatrema bivittatum, assembly GCF_901001135.1. Taxonomy (NCBI): domain Eukaryota; kingdom Metazoa; phylum Chordata; class Amphibia; order Gymnophiona; family Rhinatrematidae; genus Rhinatrema; species Rhinatrema bivittatum. Next base: position 756,205,623 of record NC_042615.1, read on the forward strand.
CCTCTTGCAGATCCATTTACTGCATAGATATAGTACAATACGCCATTCTAATTGGAGCACTTGTGCTTCCTGCTTGTGGAAATGAAATAAAAGATGAGCATTTTAAGCAGGAAACAGAAAACAGCAACATTTGCCAAACCTCATGTAAACTGTGTTCTGCTGACCTCTAGTGCTAAAACAGCTCATTGTCTTGCATTTGAACTGATAATTTAAGGAGCATATATTATTTTCTAATATATAGTCATTTACTCTAACTCAGAACTTGCCTTTATCCTTGCTAAAGAAAAGTATGTGGTTTACTGACTGTGAATTTATGCATGTTGCATTTTGTTTTCTTTTGCAGTGAGCTTTAATCTTGCCTTTCCTGTTGGAAAGAAATAGACAACATGCAAAGAACCCTGGAAATAACAGCCTGGCCTTCATTCACCTTCATTTTGTTGCTTTTACAGAGCACAAATTTGTTGGATGGTAAGTACATGACCTCAGTGGTCATAGCTTCAAAAATTTTCGGCATGCTGATAAATCTGTAAAGCTTCACTTTAAGGGGTAGTTTTATAGTAGCCTGCATAACGTATCTGGCAAATACTCGCGTAAGTACACCAATTTTCCCAGCAGATTTATGCACATAAATCCACTTGGAATATTATCCCTCGAAATGAACCCACACAGTTGTACCTTGGGGTATGTATATGGAAAATATTATTGATATTTTAAGCACATATTTTTGAAAATGCAAATATATGTGCATAAGTGCAAACCCTTCCCCATATCCTTCTCCAGAAATGCCTCAGCTCAATCAGAGTAAACCTATGCGCATGCATGACATATGCACATACGTTTATCTACATGTCAGGTAAAGCACCATTTCACCCAGAGAAATGCCTTTGAAAATGACCCTCTAGATGTCTCTTCTTAATCCTGCATTTAAACACATAGAATATGATGCAAGGCCTATTTAATCCAGCCAGTTTCATTCCTGGTGCACAGATCCCATTTGATCTCCTACTTTTCCCTCATAACTAAGGATCCTCTATGTTTATCCCAGGCTTTCTTGAATTCCATTACTGCTTGTGTCTCTACCACGTCCCCTGGGAGATCACTCTATGCATCAACCTCCCTTTCTGTAAACAAATATTTTCTGACGTTACTCCTGTGTCTATCCCCTTTTGAGCCTCATACCATGACTTCATGGTCTAGTATAACCTCTCCTCTGAAAAGGTTTCCTGATTTATCCCCTCTGTCTCTTTTCTCCTCTAGGGTATACATAGTCAGGTCCTTACATCACATCTCATATAGTTTTATAAATTGAATTATAGCTTTCAATATTTTAACCAGGAAAGTCAAATTAAGACAAATGCATTCATTTTAACTTGGTCCTGGAAGAAGAGGGTGACAAAGTGACTTGCCTGAGTGGCACAGTGGCAGAGGCAAGTCTTGAGACTTGCCCCAGCACTCTACCTGGTCACAGTTCACTGCTCTAAGCACTAGACTGCACTTCCCTAATATATAAATATTATTTTCCCCTTGAAGTGCTCATATAATTATACAATATTGTGAATACTTTAATAATATTTTGTCATCTGATATTTCTTTGCACATCATATGACACTACAAACATTACCTAAGGGTGGCATATATTAAATGTATTATTTGATAGCGTTTTAAAAGTATTTGTTGCAGCTATAGTCCTTAGTTGCTTTATTGAAACAATTAAGTAGTAGACTTTTTTCTAGACATCAGAACTTGTCATTCATTATTCTTTTTTCTAGACATCAGAACTTGTCATTCGTTATTTCTTGAAACATTACATGTGTTAACGATTTGTGAAAGGACATAAAAAAAATTTTCCAATTGGAGGTTCTTTCAAAGAATGATTTTTATTTTTAACCACTTGTTATTGGGACTTCGTAGGCATGGTTTTAAATTCCAAAAAGTGCCAATGAAAAGGCTATTTCAGAATCATGAGTGTGACTCTGCTCTTGATATGCAGAACGTCCTGCATAATTATTTTTGATTTGTACATTGGTAGTAGGCACCTAAAAACAGCAAATCATTGAGGTGATCATATGCCTAATTAAGACCTGGATTCATCATTCTTCGCAGAATGATGAATCCAGCGAAAACAGGTGGCGGGTCTGCAAAAGCCCGCAGCCTTCGCACGAAGGCAGTGCGATTTCGTCGGCTGCGGTGTGCTGGCTGCCGGCTTTCGCGCCGAATAGCGCCACCGTGAAAGGTGGTGCTGTTGGGCGCGCTACTGACTACGATAATGTTAGTAACATTATCGCCGCCAGCGAAAACACCGCCGACTCCTCCCCTCGCCACCCCGACTCTTCCCTGAATCGAATTTGCATGCTATTGCACGCGAAAAGGGCCTTTTCGCATGCGATAGAGGCTTATCGCACGCGATACGGCCGTATGTGTGTGATATGGCCTTTAGAAAATAACCCCATAAGTGAGTTCAAACTTGCTATATCACATGTAACTAGTTATTGTCCTTTTTTGAGAAATCAGACGTATGCTAGTAGAGTAGTTATTGGATGTTTGACTAATGAACTTTGCATAATAGGATTTACTGTAGTAACTATTAATTTTAGAATACAGCGTGAGAGAGTATTGTGTTAACCATTTGATAAACATTGCATGACAAAGTGGTCTTGGTAGTCCCAAAAGTGGTCTTGGTAGTCCCAAAGTGGTCTTGGTAGTCCCAAAAGTCCCAAGTACAGTTGCTGCCTTTCACTTAATTAACTTTACTTTTGGAAAATAACAATTACAGTGGTGATTACTGGGTAATTTATGACCTTCCACAGGGCAAACTGCTCCTGATAAGCCAGAAATAATGAAGTGTCGCTCTCCAGAAAAGGAAACCTTCTCCTGTTGGTGGAAGCCAGGCTATGATGGAGGACTACCTACCAACTACACCCTCCTGTACACTACAGAAAAGTAAGGAGCAATGTTTCTCAGGACTACATTCCACTATGATTTTAGATCATAGGACTTTTCAGGTTCCGTTGTAGGTCTGTGTCAGCTGACTGGGGTTACCATTATCTAAGCTGATGAGGATCAGATAAATAAAACGAATGTCATGTGAAGAGGACATCAGTGTTGCTATGTCTGGAGAAACATGCCTTGAAATGAAAAAAAGTGTATTGTACTTTATAGTTCCATATATTCTTAGAAAAATATGACTCCATGTTTCTTAGGCAGTGCATGGAAGCAAGGGAGCCATTCCTTCCCCAGTGACTTTCTAATCCGCTTCTTGAGCCTTTGAGGGTTGTAATATTTAAGCAGCAGATAATCAGGCCCAGCACCAGGGAGAGGCTAATGAATTTGGAGGAAATAACACTTTTATAAAAGGATTAATTTTGCTGACTGCTCTAAAGCATGGGAAATCCACAGCTGGCCCATAAATTTGCCAGGTGTTGCTGTGCCTCTGACTTCAACCACACTAAACAGCTGCCTCTCCCTAGAGCTCTTCCAATTTATTCTGTTGCAGTGTGCCAGTCAAAAAATCTGACCCAGAAACTAAGGGATTAACCAGAGATATTCATGGAACAGTGGAATTTAGACTGAAAAGTTCACCTGAAACACAGCAGGAGCTAAGAGGTAGATTTTCAAAGACGCGCGCCTGCGTCCATGTGTGCACGGTTCCCAGCGCACACGCCATGGATGTGCCGATTTTATAAATACAATACCCGCGCGCACATGCACGCCAAATTTTATATCGGCGCGCGCAAGGGCGGTAGATTTTATTTAAAAAAACGCGATCGGTGCATCCCCAGTTCCCTCCCAGTCCGCTCCTCTATTGCACAAAATAGCCCTGTCCCTGGCCTGCCCCTGGCCCGCCCCTTTTCTCACAGCTGGCTCTTCTGCGCGTACCATGAGATACGTGCGTGGCTGCCGCCGTTCTAAAATGCCCGGGGCACTCACACGGCCCCGCCACGCGCGTATCTCACGGTTCTTCTGCTCGCCAGCTTTTTAAAATTTACTTGTTAGTGTAATACAAAATGCTACCTTTCTCTTAATATTATAATTTTTTTTTATAATTTAACAATACACCCTTTTGGCTAAAAAAGTGGTGCATGGATTGTTTTAATATATAAAGAGATAATAAGTTATTATGGAGTGGAAATTTTATTACCAAAACACCAACAAAATTGCATTGACCATAAAGCTGTCAAATGCCTTGTTAGTAAAAGGTTAAGATACTCTTTAGTATCAATAGCACATTATCTTCCTGAACGGATGCGATTCTGATGAGGATGTGTGACAAAATTAGCAAAGGCTCTGACCAGAAGAATCGGTTTTACACAAGTAAATGCAGATAACCCATGGAAATGAACATTATTAAAATCTGGTGATATTCTAAGGAAATTTTAAATTACAGTCAGTGTTTCATTGTACCAAGATGCTGCAGGGAAGTCTGGTGAATGCCAAGTCATTCATCCATCTAGAATAGGTTAAACTAGTGTACATTTAACAGAAAAGGAACTGTGGGTGCCAAGTGCGTCCACTTGGATATATAGAATAAAGGGATTTCAAACAAGTTCTAGGTGATATTTTTTATTGGATTAACTTAATAAATCTGTCACTAGCTTTCAAGTGTTATCCTCCCTTCATCAGGCCAGTGAAGAAACTGCTCAATTACACTGGGTTTAAATAGTACTAAGTCATCTAGGCCTTAGGCTGCCTGCGTATGCCATTACGCCTCAGCAAAGGGACGTGTAGAAGCTGGGGAATGACTGAGCTGATGAAACAGTAACATTTTACAGTTGAAACTGAGAAAGCCAGTGTCCTTATTAAGTCCTTTTGTGTTTGTTTCAAGCATCAGAGCAATTTAAATTCACCTTATTAACTCCTTTGTGTTTTATATATGTACATGTATGTGTGTTCCATTTTTCCATAGAGTCAAAGTGGAAGAACACCATTAATGCATCTGGCCCAAATCATAAATGTGTAAATTAGCAGTGTGCATAGTTCTTATTATAAATAGTTGTTTAAGCCAGGCTCACTTCTGGCAAGCTCTAGTAATATTATCAGCCTCAATGCAACCATGGAACTTCTATGTCTTGACATATACACAACTCCATCAACTCCTTAAAAAGTATTGTTAAAAATATATTACTCTTATAATAGCAACAATCCTTGCATATGGGTGAAAGGCCATCAGGTCCTGCAAATAGCACTAACTGCCAGTAAATGCTGTTTTCTTTGGGATTTATTGTTTAAGTATCATTAATATAAATGATACTAATGCAGTTTATACTGTAGAACTTAAAATTATACAGGGCTCTGCATGAAACTAAAGCTAACCATATTAAAAGAGATAAAATGCTGAGGGTATGATTTTTACTGTAAAACTAATTGAATTCAATTGAATATGAATTTTAAAAAAGGTCTAGAAGCCTAGAAACTCTGTTCCCAAAACTCCGCAATATTCCTGGGTCAAGGAAATTGTCAAATGTTTGGAGATACTTGGCCTGCAGTAGGGGTTCCAGTTGAGCTGGAGGAGAAAGGACGAAATACTGCCCGCCCCTAACCCTAACCCTCCCACAAAAAAACCCTATAATAATAATAATAATGCAATGCTATTTTTAGAGATAAAAGCTGCAGTCATCCTTTGTAATATCATCTCAGTGTTAACACCAATGCTATGCTGATATCCCTGGAGCTAACATATTGTACATGAGCCTTCTTGCGGGTAAGTAATAAACAACTTCCAACAGCAGTTCTGAGCAGGAAGTAATGCACACCTTTGTGTATATATTATTTTGTTTCTTTCCTATTGCATTTTCTTTTTGTTCTTTTCTTTCAGGCAGTCAGAAAGTTTGGAATGCCCAGACTATAAAACTTCCGGCCCAAACTCTTGTTATTTTGATAAGAAGCACACATCCATCTGGACACTTTATACCATCATTGTAAATGCAACCAATGAAAAGGGGAGTAATGTCTCGGACCCAGAATTCGTGGATGTGACTTATATAAGTAAGTAAAAGTAAAGCAACTTCAAATGCCCATCTAGCACTATTGCATGAAGTGTACAGCTACAAGAAGACAGATAGTGTTGTTTGTCTGCACCAAATCCCAGCCTTATGACATACCAGATTTTTATTTATAAACATGATTCAAAAGTTTTATCTGTAGTTCCTTCTGACAATATACTAGTCTCATCGATATCTGGCACATAAATCAATTCATAGAAAACGTAAATTCAGGACAAAATATTGTAAAATGGATATCAAAACCTGTGAGCTACAATACCAGTATAGGGCTGTAGATCAGAATTAACACTATACAGAGAGTCCAAACAGAAATGCCTTCTGTGACCCCTGCTGATTTCACTAGTAGTAGAACCTTTTGCTTGCAAAATCAGAATGAATGAAAATATCAAACTAATTAGTACAGAGGGAGTAGACCACAATGATATTCACACAAGATCCCAAGATCTCAATCCCACACTTGCTTGATATAACAAAACAATTCTATAAAAGGTGAATTTTAAGACCTGTGCGCAGGAGTACATGTACCTGTGTTTGCCGGCTCGCGCACATGGACACAGCAATTTTATAACATACGCGGCTATTCGCGAGCACAGGTGTGCAGAATTTTACATTGATGTGCGCATCTGTGTGCAAATTCCGCCTCGATCACGTACGTGGAGGAGATTTTAGTAGATATGCACGCCGACGCAATTATCTTTTTGCCCGGTTTGTTCCCAGTTTACCCCAGTAAAGGAGAGGACTTCTTAAACCCTCTGGCTAACTTGCCTCCCTTTTACCCTATTAGCCCCGACCCTTAAAATCCCACTGACTAACCTAGTTTTTTTTGTTTCATTACTTACACGCTGTCCATAGCAAAAGTAAAGTTACGCAAATAGGGACCCCGACACACACTGGTGTGTGTAAATACTTATGCGCTGGTTTCATTCATATTTCCTGGAACTCCCATGCCCTGCCCCTTATATGAAAAATACATTTTATTCAGGTACCAGAAGATACGCACGCACCCGAGTGCCTCATAAAATCTGCACAGTGTGCACTGGGCCAATATATACGTGTCGCCTGGCTTTGATGCACACGTAGGGCTTTTAATATTCACCCATAAGGTTTCTGTAATTAAGGTTAACATTCCTAAAATAGTCATCAGAGGGACAGCTATGTTAGTCTGGTGTAGCAAAAATGACAGGAATCGAGTGGCATCTGTCCTCAAAAGCTCATGCTTTAATAAATTGGTTAGGCTATAGGGTTCCACTCGATTCTTGTCATCATTACTGCTAAAATAGCAATCCTACCAGTTGAATGTAAAAATGAATGGAGAGGAGACTGGCCTTTCAGAGTAAAGACACAAAAAGCAGAATACCTGGGAGTAACCCTACCAATAGATCTAATAATCTGCACTGTAAGCCTATACTACAGAATTAAACAGGTGGAACATGGTATCTGTAACCTGGTAAGGCTGCTTAGTGCAATCAAAATGCCTGTACTACTAAGGGTAATATATTTACTTTTATTGTTATCATCAAACTTCCCCCTAACTTCTTTAATAAAATTATCAAACATACATCAATATGTCTGGAGAAAAAAAAAAGCAAGACTACAATTGGAAAGACTGCACATGAGCATTGAAAATGGGAGACTTGCTTGCGCAACGTTCCAAATTATACTTTAAATATTTTTTGATACGACTCAAAATGCTTTCAATGAGCACCATCGGAATGTCAATCCTTAGTCACTAAGGGGCGGATTTTAAAAGGCCTGCGTGCCCGCGCGCCTATTTTGCATAGGCCGCGGGCACGGGTAAAGCCCCGGGACGCGCGTAAGTCCCGGGGCTTTGGAAAAGGGGCAGGGAGGGGGCGTGTCGGGGGCGTTCCCGAAACGAGAAAGGCATATTTATATCACCACAACAGATTGAAATAGAAACTAAGGCTTGGATTCTCTTAAGGTCGTAGACCTTAGAGAATCCAAGGTGTAGTTATTCAGCACGAAACTGGCGGTGATAAGGAATCTTACCTTTCGCCGCCAACGATGTGTCTGCAGCGTCGGCCCTGGTGCCGCCCCGACTCCTCCTCTTCCGGGGTCGACTCTGCCCCGAGCCCGCCCCGAGCTAGCTATCGCACGTGAAAAGAGAATGACCCCCTAAGATAGAGACCCAAATGCCCTATTGCCAATACTTTCAAATCAGGTACTTCAACTACTTTGCTATAAAGTCAGACCACAAAAGAAATCAAGGGGTCGATTTTAAAGGAAGCACACGTGCATCCATATGCGTGCGGTTCACAGCCACGCACATGGGCGTGGCTGTTTTATAACATGCACACAGTGTGCACATGTTATAAAATATGGTTCCCGCTCGCACATGCGTGCCGGATTTTAATATCCGCCCGCATATGTGCGGGCAGGTGTCCTCTAACGTGCGCAACGGGGAGGGGGAAATTTTTGAAAGAAACATTCAGTGACGCAACAGGGTCTTCCCCAGCTCCCCAATTAAAGAGCGGACTGGGAGGGAACATTCCTATACCCCTATCTACCCTTCCTGCCTTTTCATCTCTCCTCCCCAAGCCCTAATATAACCCTAGCTATCCCTAAATTTTTTGTTTTTATACTTTCTGCTCCTTCGGATCAGAAGTACATATCCTCCCGTTTTACCCCGAAGTTACATATCCTCCCGTTTTACCCCGCTTGCCTTCCTAGTTCCCATGCTGTAGTTAATCTTTTCTGTCTCCTCCCTTGTAAATACTATTTATGAGCTGTTAGATGTTTGCTGTTCCCTAGTTCATAGTTTACTGTTCCATGTAAAGGCAATGCCTAAAGTTTTTTAGTTATCTGTGAACCGATACGATGTGGAAACGGTTGTCGGTATATAAAAGTTTCTAAATAAATAAATAAATAATAAGTAACTACCGTGCGCCGGTTGGCTGCCGACGCCCACTTCCCCAGGAGAGGGCCTAAAAGCCACTGTCCCAGCCAGCTGCCTCCCAGCCCAGACCCTGCCCCCGGCTCGCCCATTTTCGATGCCCAGCATTTCTGTCCATTTCGGGTGTTACGCGCTTGGCTGGGCCCTATCTAAACTGCGCTCGGCACACGCACAACCCGGTCACGCGCTGACTCCCAGATTTTACACGCGTGGGCCATTGAAACTAGATAAGTCATTATTTATAAAAAGGGTTTATAAAGGATTACTATTCAAAAGATATAAAATCCTATTAGAGAAATGAAGCAGTAAAATCCCACCACATGTGAAAGCTTGGAAGAATTAAACAAAAACTCCTAGAAGACTTCCAGTAGGAAACTACACATAGACTAAATTACAGATGCTCATTTTCTTTTGCAAGTAGACTAAACTCCAGAAAAAAATGTATATTATAGGAAAAATAGATACTCCACTAGGTTGGTGAGATTGTGGAGGTAATAGAACCTTTGTTCACATGTGTTAAAAATGCCCAATAATAAGACTTACTGCAAAGAGGTTGTTAAAGAGCTAAAGAGATCACCAAGGTACAGATGGTCTTAAACCCAAAATTATATCTACTGAGCTATACAGAGGATAAAAAAAAACACTAGGAACTTTCCAATGACTCGTTCTGCAACTATCTCTAGCAGTAAGAATAAAAAGTAGCAAGACAGTGGAAATCAAAGAAGGGACCAGAATATAAAGATAGAATAACTAAAGCAGGAGATAATGTCATTAGAGAAAATAACTATGTCCTAAAAAAAAAGATTATAATAAATTCTTAGACACATGATCATCTTTCTCTAAGAAAATGCAAGAATTCTTTGGCATAACAGAAAACAGCGCAGATGTAAAGAATAACAAAACTAAAACACATCTGAAAAGATTATACATTCATTACATACAAAATAACAAGGTGTCAGTGAGAGAGTCTAAATTTAGAATGCTTCATGCTTATTTTTGTATAAACTGTACAAAAATACGTTTACCATACAATGTAAATTTGTGCAGTCAATGTACAACATATTTCTGGAATATGAAGATTAATCAGAAATGTACTGAACTACCAGCAGAGAAGATCACAAGATTAATGGTAGGAAAAAATGGAATATCAAATATTGCAATGGCAAGAAATAATGTAAATTTTAGTTTCAAAAATGTTTACAATAATTTTACAAAAAAAATAGTTATAAAGTACTAAGGGAAAATCCCATCAAAAATGATGAGAAGAAAAGGCATGCGAATGTAGATAATGAATTTAGATTGAGCATTGTATTGCTTGAGGCTTAGCTGATTGGGATGGTAATTGTGATTGTGGAGAAAGTGGTGATGATGGGTTGCAGTTGATGAAGTGGTGTTTGTGTTGTATGTGGGCGCTTTGTATTGCAATTGGTGGTTTATTGTGCCAAATTGTGAAAACTGAGAGTAAAGTTGTGAATGGAAGGAGAGGAAATTATATATTGTTAAGGATAGTGTGAAAGATGGATGGTGGGTATGCATGTGTACAGAGACTGCATGGTGTTGAGATTTGTGAATGAGGGAGAGTTTGGAAGAAGTGGTGTGGTAATTATGGTTATGATTGTTTTGTGAGAGATGGGGGTATGCAACTAGTGGGTAGATTGTGTGAGATATGAGATGGCTTAGTAGTTGTTGGTTTTAGAATAATGAAGTTAGGATTTCTTTATTTATGACATTGTTGGTAAAATTTTATATGGTGGGAGCATTGGAAATGCGTGTGTATGTATAGGGTAGGGTGTGTATAGAGTGTGGGGGACTAGGTATGGTTGGGTGTGAGTGATGTGTGTAGGGGGGACATAAATGGGGGATGGGATATATATTCAAGCAAGTGCATGCAAATAGTGTGTGTGTGTATGTCTACACGATTGGGTGGGATGTGTGAGTGAATGAATGGGATGAGTATGATTAAGTGGCCAGAGGATGTGTAAGTGTGTGGTGTATGTATTTGCAAATGAGTAGGTGGTTGTGTAGGGGTTTGAGTGCATGGGTGGGGTGTGTCTGAGGGGGCATGAGTGGGCAGGTGATGTGTGTTTCACTGAGTGAGTAGGTAGGGTGGGTGTGGCTCACTCTTTTCTCCTTGCACTCTCTACTCCCTATTGGTCTCTCCCTTCCCCTGACCACTAATATCTTCCATCAAATCTTTAACTCCCTTCCTTCTCCAACCTTACTCTACCCCTCCCCTTCTCCTCTGACCTTCCTCCTTCCCTCTTTCGCATCCCCATCTCATCCAAAGATTGCTCCTTTTCTGCCTTGGCCTGTAAAGCCTAACATCCCCACATAGATAACCCGGCTGCAACTTCTTTACAGCTTGTCTCCCCACTATGCTGCTCCATGCCATACAGCTTGCACCCACCCCTCAGCAGCACTATGTTACTATGTTATTTATTTAAAAACATGTATTACTCGCCCTTTCTAAGTTGTGTAGCCTAGGCTCCCTTCTATCTTACTTATGATCCAAGTGCTGCTGAGTGCTGAAGTGGCAAACTACATGAATCTCTTATGCACTATGTGCAGGTCACACAGTCTGCCCACTACCAACCATCAGTACTTGCTCCAATAACTGCCTTTTACTATAGTGTAGGATTGTTTATAAGGGAATACATCTTAAAGTTGATAAAAAAAACAATACATGCATAATACAAAAAGAAAGACATAAAAGTCTAGAAAGAAGTTAAGAATTTTTGTGCTCAAGGGATTTTTAAGGGTAATAGCCCACATTAGAAGATTTGGTGAAATCAGATGGCACTAAAGTTTTCTTACTTATTCAGTAAATAAATATAAATCTATCTACAAATAAATGAAAACATATATAAATTAGTTCTTTATATTATATTGGGTCAATATTCAGTGGCATTTAGCTGGATAACTCACAGATTATCCAGCTAAACAGCAACTTTTCAATATTTCCCCCACTTATCCTTCTAAATCTTAGACAGATAACTAATTATCTGTCTAAAATGTAGCCAAATATTATAGGGCCATTCCAGGGATATTTCTGGGAAGAGTTAAGTTAACCAGCTAACGTAGCTGAATTTGAACTATAACTGGCTAGAGGGTCTATTTACTAAGCCGCAATATTTTCTTGAGGGGGAGCAAAATATCTCGGGAATGTTCCCGCAATATTTTTCCTCTACCATGGGAAATTATTATGACAGGTTCTCCATTATATTAATTCTCGCAAAAACTTTCTTTGAGAAAAGAATGTTGCGAGGAATCTGTGAAAAACACACAATGGTGGCCCATTTCGCACAGGGCTGTCATCACCTTCAAGGGCCTGCAAAGGCCAAAAATGACACCTTCCCAAAGTGAAACATTCACTGGAGATCTTGGGAATCACCCCCCCCAAAAAAAAGTAACAAAAAGAATTTTTTTTAATGGTGGCATTGTCACATGGCAATGCCCCACCCTCTAACCAAACCCCTCCTCTTTGAAAGAAAAAATCCCTCCAGGACTCTAACACCCCCGCCCCATCATCCAAACACCCCCTGCCCTCTGAGACTCCACTGCTCCCATTAAAAAACACCTAGTCCCCATCCTGCCGACCCTCCCTTCCTATAATAAATCCCTTTAAATAGTAGCCCTAGAGTATTGAGACGTGCTTTCATGTTCTGATGCTCCAGGGAACAGTTAGCTACATTTTTTCATTTGTAGATAACTGTTTTGAAAATAACACGGCTTGGGCCAGCTGTGCTATTTTATTTGCATAGAATTACTTATGCATTAGCTGCTTTGCATGCACTTTGGCTAAAATAACATATAATATCACGAAATATCAACACAATTTAGATATATCGAATATATACTCATATTGCAGCTTAGTAAATGACCTCTTAAGTTAGCCAGATAAATTTATATCTACATTAAAATAGATCTAAAGTTATCCACCCTTGTGTGACCATATAACCCTTGTGTGACCATATAACCTGCCATTTAACCATATATCTTCTAAAGATATCCAATTATGTGGCATTTTGATGTTGTTGTTTTTTTATTTTGATTGCAGGACTCTCTGCCTGGTTCCCACCCTCCATCCCCCTTACATTTTAACACCCCTGCTGGCCAAGCCCCCCTCCCCCAAACCACTGCAAAGGCTAAAAATAGAAATTTTCAGTGCCAGCCCTCCTTGGTAAATAGAGTAAAAAATATGTCCACCTCACCTCACCCTAGCCCCCCCACCCCCACACACACATTCTCCACCCACCATGCACCTGATCGGACTTCTATTTGCAGTTTTGGAATCACAGTAAGCTGCAATCCAAGGCTACCCCTGCCTCTTATTAATGAATTGTTGAATGCCTTCAGGCAGCCCAAATATTCACCAAGCTCGATTTTAGGGGAGCATATAATCTTGTCTGGATCAGGAAAGGAGATGAGCAGAAGACAAGTTTTGAACATGCTATGCATTTTGAATACATGGTGATACCATTTGGATTAAGAAACACTCCTGCTAGTTTTCAAAACCCAGTGAATGAAATAGTTTGAGATATGTTGGATCAGAGCATAGTCATATATCTGAGTGACATCTTGATATTTTCTGAAGATCCAGCAGAGTATGATTAGCAAATCTGTCAGGTCCTGGACCATATCAGGAAACATGAATTGTATGCCGACCTTGATAAATATGAATTTGGCAAGCAATCAGTGGAATTCCAGAGACACATAACTTTTCCTAAAGCAATACAGATGGACCCCAGTAAGTTCAGCACAATAGCCCATTGGCCTATCCCAAAAAATTTTAAAGATATACAGTGCTTCCTGGGATTCACAAACTAGGGATGTGAATCGTTTTTTGACGATTTAAAACAATCGTCAGATATATTTTAAATCGTCAAAAATCGTTAGAGCCGCGATACAATAACAATTCCCCCGATTTATCGTCAAAAATCGTAAATCGGGGGAGGGGGAGGGGGAGGGCGGGAAAACCGGCACACCAAAACAACCCTAAAACCCACCCTGACCCTTTAAAAGAAATCCCCCACCCTCCCGAACCCCCCCAAAATGTTTTAAATTACCTGTGGTCCAGTGGGGGGGTCCCGGCGCAATGTCCCACTCTCGGGCCACGGCTGCGTTAAGAGAAATTGTGCCGGTGGCCCTTTGCCCTTACCATATGACAGGGCAAAGGTAGCACCGGCGCCATTTTGGTTCCTGTGACCTGACGTCACGAGTGCAGGAGATCGCTCCCGGACCCCCGCTGGACCCCCAGGGACTTTTGGCCAGCTTGGGGGGGCCTCCTGGCCCCCACAAGACTTGCCAAAAGTCCAGCGGGGGTCCGGGAGCAACCTTCTGCACTCGGGCTGATTTGCCAATATTCAAAATGGCACTGGCGCTACCTTTGCCCTCACTATGTCGACATAGTGAGGGCAAAATGGCGCCGGCGCTACCTTTGCCCTCACTATGTCGACATAGTGAGGGCAAAGGTAGCGCCGGCGCCATTTTGAATATTGGCAAATTGGCCCGAGTGCAGAAGGTCGCTCCCGGACCCCCGCTGGACTTTTGGCAAGTCTTGTGGGGGTCAGGAGGCCCCCCCAAGCTGGCCAAAAGTCCCTGGGGGTCCAGCGGGGGTCCGGGAGCGATCTCCTGCACTCGTGACGACAGGTCACAGGAACCAAAATGGCGCCGGCGCTACCTTTGCCCTGTCATATGATAAGGGCAAAGGGCCACCGGCGCCATTTCTCTTAACGCAGCCGTGGCCAGAGAGCGGGAGATCGCGCCGGGACACCCCCCCCCCCCCCCCACTGGACCCCAGGTAATTTAAAACATTTTGGGGGGGTTCGGGAGGGTGGAGGATTTATTTTAAATGGTCGGGGTGGGTTTTAGGGTTGTTTTGGTGTGCCGGTTTTCCCCCCCTCCCCCGATAAAACGATTTTTTAACCTAAAAAACTAAGACGATCAGATTTCCCCCCCCCCCCCCTCAGCCAAAATCGATCGTTAAGACGATCGATCACACGATTCACATCCCTATCACAAACTGTTACCATAGTTTTATCCTGGGATTTTCCAAATTGACAGCAGCATTAATGGAGGTTCTTAAGATGGGAACTCGTTCAAGTGGGCCCATAAGCAGCAACTGGCATTTGAGCATCTGAAGAAGTCCTTTATAATGGCCTCAATCCTGGTACCCCCACACCGAAGCAGCTGTTTATAATAGAGGCTGATGTATCGAAGATACTAACTCAAAGAAGAGGGTCTAAGGATCTCTTCAGTCTGTATGCCTTGTATTCTCACAAGCTTACAGCATTGGAGAAAAACTATCATGTCTATGATAAAGAGCTCCTGGTCATAAAATCGACTTTGAAGAATGGCATCACCTTCTGAAAGCGGCCTATCATCAAGTCCAAGTTTTCACAGACTACAAAAATCTAGAATTCCTTAAGACCATGCACAATATGAATTCCAAGCAAGCTCGATGGACTTCCCTCTTCTCGTGAAACAGGGCTTGCAGTTTGTTTACATTTCTGATGAAAGATAACTAAACTTCTGGATGTCCAACTTCATTCATCTTCAGCATACCATCCACAATCTGACAGGCAGACAAAATGGCTATTTCAGAGACTCTAAAGCAGTGTCTCCAATGCTTCTGTAATTTTAATCTGACGTACTGGTTACTCCCGATGGCAGAATTCACACATAATAAATCTGAATACTCAGCAAATAAAGCCTCTTAATTCTTTGCAAGCTGTGGCATCCGTCCTCACTTCCACTTAAGGGAAGGCTTGGCAGTCGAGGGTCTCCGCAGCTGTGCAGTAGGTAAATGCCCTAACAGAGGTACACATGCAAGTCCAACTTAAACTGGAACAGACTAAATAGTTGCAGAAGAAATTTGTAAACAGGCAATACCAGAAGGTCCCACAATTCACAGTAGGGGACAAAGTCTGGGTCTCCACAAAGTACATAAGGAGCACAGATCCTCAAATAAGCTTATGCAGAAGTTCTTGAGGCCATTTCTGATTCAAGAAAAATAAATCCATTGGCATTCAGGCTTCAGCTTCCAGCCAATTTGCATGTTCATCTATCTTTTCATGTGGGCCTTCTGAAGCCCATAAACCTAACCCATTCTCAAAAAGACAGCCCCCATCCTCCAGCACCATTCACAGTGAAAGGGCACCAAGAGTTCATTTTCCACCAGATTCTGGATGTCAGAGTTATCTGAGGATGCCTACATTATTTCATGGACTAAAAAGGTTACAACTCAGGAGACCATAGTTGGGAACTGGACCAAAATGTCCATGCCAAAGAACTGGGTCTACTGAAAGAATCTGGAGAAACCATAAATGAGAGATCCTGGAGAGGCTAGTGGGGAGTATTCTATCAGGGGCAGGGAGGATTGAACCTGTGAGCCCAGAATTTCAAAGTGAGGGGATCTTGCAGTGGAGCCACAGGGCCCCTGGTGTAGCAACAATTCTGTAGAAACTATGAAGCTAAAACAGCGTTAGGGAGATCCACCCACAGAGGCTTCTCATTGGACCAGTATTAGGTGTGACCCAAATTGAGGGTTGTATATAAGGAACCCAGGCCTGCCACACCTTGGTTGATCCAACAGTCCTCACTGATTTTACACCATGATGGCCTGTTGCCTGACTGACTTCCTGCATGATCCTGATGTCTGTTGTATCCTGACGCCTGCTTCATTTCTGGTCCATGGCTTCAATCTTGGTCTTCAGTTCTTCTCTTGGATCCTGTTCTATTTCTGGCTTCCAATCTCTGCTGATAAGTCCTAGAAGCCATCTGCACTCAAGGGCCCAAACCACTGGGAATGTTGGCTGCTCAAGCAGAAGATTTAGACAGCCCAGCCTCTCTAAGGTACATCCCTGCCCTGGCACAGTATCTTCTGTCTGACCTCAGCAGAGTGTGCCATGACATTGGTATGTATGACTACTTGCAAACACAAAATAAACAGGGGGCAAATGACAATGTTTTTCAATTTGATTAATGTTGGTATCATTTTCAGCTTTGTTGCTTGGATGAGAAATCATCCTGCTTGGAACAGCAGATTATCTTGAGAAAGATGCTTCCTTTTCCTTACTCAGCTGGGAAAACAGTTGGTTGATGGACTGATCAAAGACTTCAAAATACTGATAATCTGACCAGGCCAATAAGAACTACGTTGATAGCACTGGACTACAAAATCCCAGTATCCATCACTGTACTTGCCAAGGGGAAAAGGGCATGTTATGCTGTCTGTTCCAGAGCAGGAGACCAGAAATTACAAAGACATTATAAGGACTGCAAAAGGTATCTGGTCGATTTTGAAAGTCCTAAGTAGGCCAAAGCCAAGAGATAGGCGGTTAGCTTGGTCTGGCGCACACCACGCAGATTTAAAAAACTGCATGAGTACACTCATATCTTCCGGTATGCGCTTTTAAAAAATTTTCACATAAAGGGGTGGAGTGTAGGCTGGGCAGGGCATGGGCATGGGCACGAGCAGGACATGGGCGGGCCGGGACTGCATCATGAAGTCTGTGTGTAAGCAATTATGGGGCGGATTTTAAAAGGCGTGCGAATAGCCTACTTTTGTTTGCGCTCCAGGCGCAAACAAAAGTACGCTGGATTTTAGTAGATATGCGCGGAGCCGCGCGTATCTGCTAAAATCCTGGATCGGCGCGCGCAAGGCTATCAATTACGTATAGCCGGCGCGCGCCGAGCCGCGCAGCCTACCCCCGTTCCCTCCAAGGCCGCTCCGAAATCGGAGCGGCCTCGGAGGGAACTTTCCTTTGCCCTCCCCTCACCTTCCCCTCCCTTCCCCTACCTAACCCACCCACCCGGCCCTGTCTAAACCCCCCCCTTACCTTTGTCGGGGGATTTACGCCTCCCAGAGGGAGGCGTAAATCCCCGCGCGCCAGCAGGCCTCCTGCACGCCGGGCCGCAACCTGGGGGCGGGTATGGAGGGTGCGGCCACGCCCCCGGACCGCCCCGGGCCGTAGCCACGCCCCCGTACCCGCCCCCAAAACACTGCCGACACGCCCCCGAAACGCCGCGACGACCGGGCCCGCCCCCCCGACACGCCCCCCTCGGAGAACCCCGGGACTTACGCGAGTCCCGGGGCTCTGCGCGCGCCGGGAGGCCTATGTAAAATAGGCTTCCCGGCGCGCAGGGCCCTGCTCGCGTAAATCCGCCCGGTTTTGGGCGGATTTACGCGAGCAGGGCTCTGAAAATCCGCCCCTATGCGTACAAGCGCGCGATAGGGTTCCATACTGCGTAACTTTACTTCTGCTATGGACGGCATGTAAGTCATGTAACAAAAAAAAATAGGCACATCAGCGGGATTTTAAGGGATGGGGTAATAGGGTAAAAGGAAGGCAAGTTAGCTAGGTGGATTAGGACGTCCTCTCCTTTACTGGGGCGAACTGAGAGCGAAATGGGAAAAAAGGGCTAATGTGTCAGTTTGCGTAGCTACTAAAATTCCCCCCCTCCTTATGCGCACGCCAATATAAAACCATGCGCACATGTACGCACGTATAGCCGATTTTATAACATGCGCACACATGTTATAAAATCTCAGCATTCATGTGCATGTAATGGCAAATGGATGCACATTAGCACCCACACGCATGTCTGTGTGTGTGTGCAGAAAGCACATAACTACCATAATGCTGTGTTCTGATTGTCTTCAGTGGAAAAATTCATGTTGCTATGTGTATTTTATTACTTAATACTTTCTATTTGAGTCACTGAAAACAATGTTTATTCCTGAGAAAAAGATTTTTTTCCTGTTTTTACAAAAAAATAAAAAGTGTTTTCTTGGGAAATAACTTTTTACTAAATAAAATGTTTAATTAATGTTAACAAAATAAATCAGATTTTTCCAGAGTTACTTTGTGCTATTTATTAGGTATTTGGGTCAGGATCCATTAGCGTCCCAGAATTTCACCAATGCCAATTTATGGGATCCAAATACCCCACAAACAGAATTAATGATGTTCTTTTCATTAAGGCAGTGAGAGTTAAATAAAGGTTAAATATGCCTCTCTGCATGATTTAAAAGTGTCCATTGGAGTTTTTTCCTGTCCTGTAAAAATTCCATAAGAAAATCACTGCCCCACCCTCCTTGAAATTTTGATATCTTGTTTCTGATCTTATAATCAATTTCTCCTTTGTTTGGTGTCATTGGAGGGGAGAGGTATGAATTAAAATACAAATGAATTAAAAATACAAAAACATCTTTATGTTTTGAAAAATTGAAAATCTGATTTTGAATTTTCATCCTTCCAAAAATTAAAAAAAAAACAAACAATATACAATCTCATCCAATAAGGGGACAATTTTTAGTCGGACCGTGCAAAAGTACCTGTAGACCTATAATCTAATTTTCAAAAGGAAACTCTTCTTAGAGTTTCCCTTTGAAAATGTGCCAACATGCACATCATTTGTACAAAAGTTCCTGCAAATTTTTAAGTGAATTTTAAAAGGTCGGCATGCACCAAAACCCAGGAGATATGCATACAAGTAGGGCCAGAGTGTGCCGAGCGGATTTTATAAGCTGCTCCTGTATGCGCATATCTCCCTCTGCATGCACAAATACAAAGTTTACAAAGAGGGGCATGGGCGGGGTCTGAGCATGATAAAAGGCAGGAGCCTTTTAAAACCGGTAACAGAGAGTGAGAGGCCCGTGATCGCAAGCCACGCCCACCAACCTGACGCCCACCAACCTTTCTATTACTTAATAGAAAGTTTTAAGTAATAAAATACACATAGCAACATGAATTTTTCCACTGAAGACAATCAGAACACAGCACATTTTCAAAGGAGCGCTAAGACAGCGACACCACCAGGCGACGTAAAAAGAACCGGCGAGAAAAAAGAAAAAGAAAAAGGCAAGAGCCCCTTAAAAACCGGTAACAGAGAGCGAGAGACCCGCGATTGCGAGCCATGCCCACCAACCTGATGTCACCAGCGCTAAGACAGCGACACCACCAGGCGACATAAAAAGAAAAGAAACCAACCCACCCACCACCAACCACCCTACAGCACCGGCGAGAAAAAAGAAAAAAAAAAGGCAGGAGCCTTTTAAAAACCGGTAACAGAGAGCGAGATGCCCGCGATCGCGAGCCACGCCCACCAACCTCACGTCACCAGCGCCGGAGCGCTAAGACAGTGACACCACCAGGCATCACGCGCCATGCATCGCATGCCGAAGGGGCACGACAAAGGAGCACTCCCCTTTGTGCACCCCTTCGTGAAAACCGCAGTGTTAGCAGTACATAATCTCCAGACAACTCCCAAATGATCAAAGAATGGCAAACCATCAACCCCCCAAAGTCTGTAAGAGCATCAGAAATGACCCAAACACTGACAACAACTGGAACGACAGAGGAATGAAAACAAATAAAACTTAAATATCAACACTCAACCATTACTCACAACAACAACAAATCTCTCAGCAGCTACCTAACACTTTCTTTCCTACTCTTTAATGTTCAATCCATAATCAAAAAAATACCAATCGTCGACGACCTTCTCCATGATGAAAAACCAGATTTCATAGCCATCACAGAAACATGGGCAAAAAACACAAACACAGTACTAATCAACCAAATCAATAACTCTACCTACAGAACTTTTTCTTTACCCAGACCTAAAAAGAAAGGCGGTGACCTTATGCTAATCACCAAAAAAAACCTACATATGAAATTAATTCCAACAAGCAATTGCTCTCCACTGGAAATTGCACTATTTGATTCTCCACATTTACAAATTTGTCTGGTATAATGCCCCCCCTAATACTCTCGAAAAAAAATGCTCACCACTTATTGAATTTTTCCTGACCAAAATATCAATTAATAAACCCATAATTATTCTTGGTGACTTCAACTTACACATAGACACTGCCCCCTACTCTCCTGCCTGCTCCTCAATCATTGACACACTATCATCAATGGGTCTCAATCAAATTATCAATGGCCCAACGCACAAAGCAGGTCACACACTAGATCTAATTTTCAACACCAATTTTTGGCCAAACCACCAATCGAAGATAACAAAAATACCATGTTCAGACCACTCTATCATCCACGCAAAACTATATTCAAATTGTAAACTCACAAGAAAAAGCACAACCAAATCCTTCTCTTACCATCCACCTTTCTGCATTGAAACTCTTCAAGCAAATCTACAAACTGAACTAACAAACATAGACATATCAAACACAGAAAACGCAACATCATCCTGGATCACCATAACGAGAACCATAGCAGATAAGATAAATCCCATAATAATGAAAACTATAAAAGAACCAAAAAATCAGAACCTTTGGTACAATGAAATCATCAGAGCAGCCAAACGGAAACTTAGAAAAAAAGAGAAATCATGGAGAAAAAACAAAACAACCACACTACTAAACGCATACAGAGCACAACTAGCAGAATACAAAAAACTCATCCATAAAACAAAAAAAGATTTCTACACTAACAAAATAACCAAATACCAACAAAACCCTAAGATGCTCTTCAACATAGTAAAAAGCCTAACCAAATCATCTTATGATGATCAGCCACAATCAACACCAAAGATCACTAGTAATGACTTCGCAGACTTCTTTAATGAAAAAATCAAAATCCTCATAAAGAACAACCTAGAAACGACTCACAAGACCAGAAATTACCAAACATTCAAACAAAAAACTGGTCCAACTTTGAGACAGCATCTTCTTTAGAAATCCAAATGATCATTAAAAAAAATGAACCTAGCCAAACACCCTATTAACGCCATACCCATTACAACGATAAAAAATCTCGAACCACCAATAACTAAGATGATAACTGAAATTGTAAATATTTCCCTCATGGAAGGAAACTACCCAGAATGCATAAAATCAGCAATCAAACCCATTCTAAAAAAGAATAATCTTGATCCAGAAAACTCACTGAACTACCGACCCATATCAAACCTCCCATTCCTTGCCAAAATCATTGAGAAAGTTGTCCACACACAGCTCACTGACCACCTAGAAGAAAACAACATCCTGCTACCCGCTCAATTTGGCTTCAGAAAGCAACTGAACACTGAGACCCTACTACTAGCAATGAACGACTTCATACTCAAAGATTTTGAAAAAGGCCACAGCTACCTTCTAATCCTAATCGACCTACCAGCAGCCTTTGCTACAGTAAACCACTCTATCATGATTGACCATCTATCTGAAATTGGAGCTAAGGAAACAACCCTACAATGGTTCTCCTCGTACCTTTCACAAAGATCCTACCAAGTGCTACTCAATGATTCCCTCTCAAAGAAAATCAGTCTAAACACTGGAGTTCCCCAAGGATCCGCTCTATCAGCAATGCTCTTTAACATCTATCTGCTTCCATTATGCCACTTCCTATCAAATCTCAATCTGACCCACTTCATCTATGCTGATGATATTCAAATATTAATCCCAATAAAAAAAATCACTAGAAGAAACATACAAATTAACAGCCACTTACCTAAACAGTATAAAAGAAATACTAACCAACCTAAAACTCATCCTCAACTTTGATAAGACTGAATTGATATTATTAGACAGAAGGAACAACTCTCCTCAGATGCCACCACTCAACCTAATGAACCAAAATATGGTTATATCTCCAATCAATCATGCTCGCAACCTCAGAGTAATAATTGACAAGGAACTTTCTTTCAAAAACCATATCACAACAAAAATCAAAGACGGATATCATAAACTACTTACACTCCGTCATTTAAAACCTTCAATTACTAATTTTCTCCAACATAGATTACTGTAACTCACTCCTTTTCAACTTACCTCTAAACACTATTCGCTCACTGCAGATCCTGCAGAACGCAGCTGCAGGAATCCTCACTGGATCGAAAAAGCACGACCACATCACTCCAACACTTATTTCACTTCACCAGCTACCAATAAGATTCAGGATTGAATACAAAGTACTATCCATCCTACATAAAATTATATATGAAAAACAAGAAAATTGGCTAAGCCCCTCTATAAAACTGCATACCTCAAACAGAAACCTGAGATCAGCAAATAAGGGACTTCTAAAAACACCACCTATGTGTTCCAATCAACTCACCTCAACCCAAAAGAGAGCAATATCTCTAGGTAGCCCAAAACTCTGGAACTCCCTACCAACTGAACTTAGAACTCAAGAAAACCTAAAAACATTCAAAAAAGAGCTAAAAACATGGATGTTCAACAAAGCATACCAACTCACCCAATGAACACCACAACAACATCACCCTCCACTCCAACCTGAAGAATAAATTAAACTTATCACAACTATGTATTATAACTAAGAAGTGAAACGTAAAACTCAACAGTAACTAACTTGCATATGATACCCCTATGTTTAACAACAGTTTGAACCTTTTTGAAACTCGTTTATCCCCCTTAACCTTGTAACCTTGTATTTTTGTAAACCGTTATGATGGTGTATTATGACGAAACCAATTGATGGTATATAAAACTCGATAAATAAATAAATAAAATAAGATGTTAGGGCCTGGCCAAGAGATGAGCATGTAAATACTTCTGCTATGGATGACATGAAAGTTTTAAAATAAAAACATGTAAGCAAGTCATCGAGTTTTAAGTATCGGGGCTAACAGAGGGGAAGGGAGGCTATTAAAATAGGTGGGTCTGAAAGTCCTATCCCTTAACTGGGCGGATCAGGAATGAAATGGAAAAACGGTAAATGGCATTGGCGCGCATCTCTTATAAAATTTCCCCACCTACGAGGTAAATATGGGATTTGCGTGCATCCATTTAAAATTGAGTGCACATGTACGTGCGTCCAGGCTATTTTATAACATGTGCGCATATACACGCATATGTTATAAAATAATCACGTCTCTCCTCAATGGGCGTGTTGTGGAGCGCTAGGAGAGCAATCCCACTCCTGGGTAATGTGTGTCCTTGGGCCACGGCTCGACCCCAGAGGGCTCTGAAGAAGTGCCGCGGGAGGCGTAGCATGCCCGAGCATGGGCTGGACGGGAGCAGGGCTGGAGTGCATTGGAAGACAGGCCCTCCTCCGGACCTGCACGCTTCAGAAGACCCAACAACGCAATGTTGGTCTTGTGAACAGTCCTCTGACCGTTCCCAGCCCTTTCGGACCTGCCGCAGGGTACGGCACGAAGCGGCAGGCCGGATGGAGGCCAGGACAGCGATGACTGGCACATGGATTCAGAAGAGACTCAGGAACGACGTAGACTCAGGCATAGACGTGGACTCAGGACGAGGTGCAGGATCCATAGACGTGGACTCAGGCATAGATGCAGGATCCTTAGACGTGGACTCAGGCAAAGACGTGGACTCAGGAATGAGGTGTAGGATGCATAGACGTGGACAGGCACAGGCTTGGACTCAGGACTGGATGCACAGAGGAGGAATCGGGAACGAGGGCTGAAGGTAGACATGGGCACTGACCCTCAGGGCGCCCTACTCAGGCCACCCGCGGGACTGAGTCACGGACCACCCTGTCCCATGCGCGCCCTACTCAGCCCTGGAAGGCTGGTTGCGGACCACGCAGAGAGCGGGAGAGCACAGGAAAGAGGAAGCAGGTTCGCTGCACTCCTGGCAGCACAAGGCAAGGATACGCTGCTCTCCTGGCAGCACAAGGCAAGGATACGCTGCTCTCCTGGCAGCACAAGGCAGACTAAAGCATCAGGATCAGGAACAAGGATATCTGGAACAGCAGGAACATCAGGACTGGAACACAGATACTGGAACAGGAGACACACCTCAGGGCTGGAACATGGACATCAGGAACAGCAGGAACATCAGGACTGGAACAGGAGACACACCTCAGGGCTGGAACATGGACATCAGGAACAGCAGGAACATCAGGACTGGATCAAGAGACAGACCTTGGGACTGGAACGGCAGGCAGACATCAGGACTGGACGAGGAGCTCCAACAGGTAACACGAAACACAGGACCTTGCAGAAGTGCTGGAACACGGACGACTTCCTGGAGCGAAGGATCTCAGGAGTGACCAACTCCTTGCGAAGGCAAAGACACACTGAAAGCTGAGCCCTTTAGTAGGGCTGAGGTGGACAATGCCCAGGGAGGGGTCAGCAGGGGGCCACACCTGGCTGGCCCTTTAAGAGGAGCAGAGAGGCGCGCGCTCGTGCCCTAGAAGGCTGGAGAGAAGAGCTGGCAGCTGGTGGCGTCCTCAGCCACGTGGAGGACCCAAGGAAGCCGCGGAGCAACCCTGGACTGGAGCTGGGTGAAGGCAGGTCAGTGGAGCAGCTCCCAGCCGCATGGACAGAAGCAGAGAAGGTAAGGCTGGCTGCAGGCACTGGCAGAGAGAAGTGCTGGCTGCAGGGAACTGTGAGAGAACAGAAGCAGGAGAAGGGCTGACTGCAGGAACGGCTCCATGCCGTGAAGAAAGCCCCAGGAGGAGAGGTAAGACTGCAGGCAGAGTAGAGAGCTGCAGGCACCGGCAGGGACGGCTCCCTGCCAGGCAAGGACCCGGGCTGAAGCAGGCACTGGGAGAGACGGTCTCGCTGCTGGCTAAAGGTCCTGGGATCGCAGCAGCACGTCGGGGAAAGGCAGAAACAGGAGCTGACCGCATGGCAACAGCTGCGGGGAGTCCCAGCTGATTCAGGGAGAAAGCAAGCAACAGCATCAGCAGCCTGGCTGGCTGTCTGTGAGAAGGTAAGAGCCTGCCCATGCTTCTTGTGGGCAGGAGCGTAACAGTGCGTGCATGTGTGCCCTCTGCCTGTTTAAAAGTTATCATTCCTGCATCTGTATTGCAGCAGAGGTAAAGCATGTACCAGAAAGCCCAGACAGTGGTTTCAAAATTAAATCATTATGCACACTTTTTCTTCCTTGACCTAATCCCGCCCCTGTTTTCTTGCAATGCACATACTTTTCCCCATGGACAATTATCAACAGGTATTTTTATGCAGGTAAACCTGCTTATTCAGGGATGGCATTCACAGAGGGAAAATCATATTTTGACATGCCTATGACCCCTATGTTAACATATGATTTTCCCTCTGTGAATGCCATCCCTCCTAATCATATATTAATAGAAACCTTGTCTGGAATGAAGTGTATTTCTAGCCTCTGCTCAGAGCTTCTGGTCTGCCTACACTAGTGATATATATGTTGCCCTTCCTGCAAAGAGGAGCATGCAGTCTTTTCTGTGCTTCCAGATTCTGTCAGCCTAGGAGAATTGATAATACTTGTTCATGAATGAACCCAAGCAAGCACCTGATTTGGATGCATTCACTTGTAGCACTGACCAGCCCCTCCCTTCTTCACAGTTAGGCATCCTCTATGCTCATCTCATACTTTCTTAAATTTTGTTCTATTTTGTCACCCCCACATCCTTTGGGAGATTGTTTCATTCATCCACCATACTTTCTGATAAGAAACATTTTGGCCCGGACTTTAAAAGCTTTACGTGCGTAAACCCAGGCCTTATGCGTGCCGGGCCAATTTTCAAAGGCCAGGTCACGCACGTAAGTCCCGGGGCCGAAGAAAAGGGGCGGGGTGGGGGGGAGCTAGAGGTCCCCGGCACAGTGGCCATTTGCTGCTGTGCCTGGGGATCGCGTGCCGGCAGGGTGCCAGTGCTCGCTACTTGCGCCTGCCCTGAGGCAGGCGAAAAAGGTAGGACAAGGGTTTGGGGGGGTTATGATAGGGCTAGGGGGCAGGAAGGTTAGGGGAAGGGGTAGGAAGGTCAGGCTAGGGGGTAAGGAAGTTCCCTCCGAGGCCGCTCCTAAATTGGAGGGGACTGGGAGGGAACTGGGGAAGGTGCGCACATGTTATAAAATCGGGCGTCCATGTGTGCACGCCAGGTAGCACGCGCACATGGACGCGCACGCGCATTCTTTTAAAATCTACTCCATATGTATTTATTTTTAATGACTTATTACTCACCTACCCAGAGAGCTTTCAAGTTGGGGAACAATAATACACTATAACCAAACACAGGACTTGATTTACTAAGGATTTTTCCCCATTTTGTATCAATGGGAAAAGATGCATGGTAAATAAGTCCCATAGTTCTCTACGTCAAAGAAACATCCTGCACCCTTAAATAATACATACAGCATAGATAAAATGAGATTCAGCAAAAAATGTATACATAGTTATAAAATGAGCAAAAATTAACCAAAAATTCAAATTAATTAAAAACAGTGGGGTAGATTTTCAAAGGGTTACGCGCGTAAGATACGCGCGTAACCCTTTAAAAAACCCCCCTGCGCGCGCCGAGCCTATTTTGCATAGGCTCGGCGGCGCGCACAAGCCCCGGGACGCGCATATGTCCCAGGGCTTTGAAAAAGGGATGGTATGGGGCGGGGAAGGAGGCGGGGCAGCAGCCCAGGGGCGGTCCCGAGTCCTCTGGCACAGCGGCCGTGCCGGAGGTTTGCGCGCCAGCAGCCGGCCGGCGCGTGCAAGTTACACCTGCCTCGGGCAGGCGTAACATTGACAGCAAAGGTAGGGGGGGATTTAGGTAAGGCTGTGGGGGTGAGTTAAATAGGGGAAAGGAGGGGAAGGTGGGGGAGATCGAAAGGAAAGTTCCCTCCGAGGCCGCTCCGATTTCGGAGCGGCCTCGGCGGGATCGGGGAAAGCCATCGGGCTTCCTCTAGGGCTCGGCACATGCAAGGTGCACAAGTGTGCCCCCCCCCCTTGCGCACGCCTACCGTGGATTTTATAACATGCGCGTGGCAGCGTGCGCCTGTTATAAAATCGGGTGTACATTTGTGCGTGCGCATAGGATTTAGAATCGGCCCCAGTATGAACTTATTTGTTCATGCTATAGCTTATTCACAAATAATGTTCATGCTGTAGCTTAGTTACAGATATATTAAAGTTGGCAAGGAGGCCAACAGTAAACATTGGATCAGCAATAGAAATCCACAAATATACAACACTATTCAACTGATAGGCTAACTAAATAAACAGGAGAAATCTATTTCTTCAAGTGGAAACAAGACACATGTGATAATAACACTTACAATTGTATTAAAACGGCAATGGGAGCCAAAAGTAGCATTAAAGCTTTAATAAGAGCCAAAAGATGAACATCACAGCTCAGCTAATAGGCTAACTTAAAAGACAGCATGAACTAATTTGTTCACATTGTGACTCAGGCAAATCACATTTATAATTAATAGCAGGTTATATTGAAAACAGCAATAAAATCACAGAAACCAATTGAATCATGATGTAAGTGGTGAAAGCCCAACAGTTAACATCATAACCCAGTTGATAGACTCATATCCTGTAAGCCTGTTCAAACAGCCAGGTCTTAAGCTACAACAAAATGTTTTATTTAGTTAATTTATTTAATAACATTTATAACCTACTAGAACAAATTGCAAGCTGCCAGAATTCACGTACATAATAATAACACGCTATTAATGCTTAGTAGATTTCATTGCTACTGATTTTTATGATGTATCACATATTGTATGATATATTTTAATGGGATATTATTATATATTGTATTGTTTTCATGTTTTCTAAATTGGTTTAGGTTGGACGGTTGCCCAAGGAACGCATTATAGTAATATAATGTAACATAACATAAGTTTGCCACGCTCCTTCACTTTGAGTTTGACAGCCTCAACTTTTCCCCTTATCTTAATCATCTCTAAAGCAGTCAGTGATTAATATCACACTCAGAACCAGCAGAATTACGCCATTCTAACTTCAAAATGTTATCTTTGAATCAGAAAAACTGACCTCATTAAGAAATTGGCAGATTGAAGAATATGTGGAAAGTCATTGTAAGGTTGCTATACATTTTTTATGAAACTTTTTAAAAAGTTGTCTTTCACAGTAACAGGACAGCAATTGTTTCAATATATTTTATATAGTGACCCAATGCTACTGGAAACTCTTCCAGTATAGATCTGTTCTTTCTGCCTCATGCATATGGAGGTCAGAATTCATGATGTAAAGTAATAAAATAATAACTATTGTTACCATGCCTATTTTTTTATTTTTGTAGTTGAACCCCACCCTCCAATGAATGTGTCGCTGTCAGTAGAGAAAAACCATCTGTTGGTGAAATGGCTTCCACCTTCAATGGCTGATGTCAAATATGGCTGGTTAACACTTGTGTATGAATTGCGGCTGAAAACTGAGAAGGCACAAAACTGGGAGGTGAGCAATGTAAAATATTGCGTACGTCACTTTCTTTTTCTCTCTTTGTCGTCATTTTAGACACCTGAATTTCAAGCAGAACACTTTATTACTTTGCATATGACTAAAGGAACAATTTCCTTTTTGGGCATGGTTAAACTAGGAAAAACTTTAAAAAATGGTCAAGATCTGGAAAACATAAGTGAATCAAAGAGGAAAACTGTGCACAGAGAGAATTGGTGCCGCACAGTTGGTCAACCTTCGTATCAAAGATGGCATTTGCTAATGATGATGATGATAATAATGAAACAAGGAAGAGAATGGCGATAACAAGCAAGACAGTGATAGGGAGCTAAGTGTAGAAGGAGAAGATATTTAAGGGTTATGGGAATGGTAGAGGAAAAGAGGACAGGGAGAAAGGTCAAAGTGTGAATCCAGTAGCGGACATATGGAGGTAGCTGACATTTTATTTGCTATGAGATCATGCACATCAGAGGATCTAAGCCCAGACCTATGTATGCCCTGCCTGACCTGGATTACTGACATTAAAGAATTGCCATAGCCTGATAAGGAGAAGGTAGAGATGCCTGGTCCCTCATCCCACAAACATTTGCTGGGCTGGTCCTCCTCATTTCTCTATCTCTCATGCAGGGGTCAGCATTAGGGAGTCAGAGCAAATGACCACAAAACTTTGGTCCCTGTGATTACATCTTTTTCAAGTGGGACACACTTCCCTTCTAAACAGGGATAATGTGCAGTAGGAAGAGGATAAATTGCAGTAGTAGGAAACATGTTCACTTGATCTGACTTTCACTGCCACCACAGGATCTCATCCTGCTGTTACTCCGACTGCAGTGCTTTCTCCTGTTGATCTCACAAAGGCTGCCTTCTCTTGATTCTGACTTTGCTTTTAGCATATTTCTAAAATGTGAAAAGTGCTATTAATTTTGATATGGGCATCTCTCTTTCTGTCTGTCACAAACGTTGTCTAAACTAGGGCTTCCCAAACCTGTCCTGGGGACTCCACAGTTAGTTGGGTTATCAGGATATCCACAATGAGATAAATTTGCTTATGTTTGAAATCCAGTATATGCAAATTTACCTCATATATATTCATTATAGATACCCTGAAAACCCAACTGGCTGTAGGGTCCCCAGGACTGGCTTGGGAAGCCCTGATCTAGACAGTGGTGCAAATTAACAGAGCATGTTCTTTGAGGAACCCCTAAGTTTATTGGTCATTTTTGCTATTTTTCCAGAAAAGATATTAATATTTGCATTTTGATAATGCTCTCCTTTATAGTCATTCTCTTCCACCATAGAGGGCAATAATCAAACCCCACTGGGAGCTTGCAGGCTCAAGTACTTGATATTTGCCTAAGTATCTAGAGATTAATATTCAAAGCTATTTCACAGATAAAACATTATTTTGCCCATATAACTTGGCTGTTTGATTATTGCCCACTCTTTTTTAGGAAAAAAGAGAAGGATTTTTTCAGCAGACTTTGGGTTTAGGTCAAGTTTTGTTTTGGGATTGTTTTTTTTAAGATTCCTATATGTTCTGATTTGTGTTTATGTTAATATATATTTATTGGTCTACTTGGTTTTATATTTCACCTATTTGAACATTTTGACCTGTGCTTTTGTTTTATGCTCCTGTATATTTTCTTGTCTCTTTTCGTTTTGTATTTGATGTCTTTTTTTATGTGCAATATTGTGTATTTGTTTTAGTTTTTAGCTGCTAGGAGTAAATATTTCGAGGACTAGCGGATTAGAAATGTTCATAATAAATAAATAAAAGCATCCATGTATATCAGCAATGTGGGTACTTTTACCCAAGGCCAGCCCTAAGCTAGTTGGCATCCTGTGTGAAAACTGAATATGGTGCCCCTCTTTTGCCTCCTTCTGGCACAGCACTCCCTCCTTTGTTAGTGGCAGAACCTCCAGCACAGGATCCTCCTTTCTCTCTCTACCACTTGGCATCCCCTTCTCTCCACCTCCATTATACTCTCAACCCACCCTCTCTTTTTCCCTCTGCCTACATGATGTGGAAGGATGAGGGGAGAGAGGATGCCAACCTGTGCAGCTGCATAAGTTGCACACTTCAAAAGCCAGCCCTGTTTTTACCAGTGTATTTTTGGAGGCATTCCTGGGAAGGGGTTTGGTCAGGGGAGGCATTTAAACTATGCACATAAGTTTGTCTAAAAGTACTCAAACAAAAGCAGGCACACATATGTGCGAGTGCTTTTCAAGGGATAATAATCAAAGCAAAATTATCCACATTGTTTTGCTTTGATTATTTTGATAAGCTCCCATGGGTAAAAACTACTTGCAGGGTTTTCGAAATGCAGGCAGTTCAATTATTGCTTCTCTAATGGCCATGCAAACTTTTAAAAATTTAGCCGAAACTACATTAGAAGTTCCTCAATAATGTGGAAGCTACATTTATTTTAGTGAAACATGTAAAATGCTTCTTATTCTTATAGAACAGAGTTGATCAACTCCAGTCCTCAAGAACCACAAATGGGTCTGGTTTTCAAGATATCCACAAGAAATCAGCATGAGATATGTTTGCATAGGGGCGGATTTTAAAAGGAGCGCGAATAGCCTACTTTTGTTTGCGCTCCAGGCGCAAACAAAAGTACGCTGGATTTTAGTAGATACGCGCGGAGCCGCGCGTATCTGCTAAAAACCTGGATCGGCACGCGCAAGGCTATGGATTTTGTATAGCCGGCGCGCGCCGAGCCGCGCAGCCTACCCCCGTTCCCTCCAAGGCCGCTCCGAAATCGGAGCGGCCTCGGAGGGAACTTCCTTTTGCCCTCCCCTCACCTTCCCCTCCCTTCCCCTACCTAACCCACCCACCCGGCCCTGTCTAAGCCCCCCCCTTACCTTTGTCGGGGGATTTACGCCTCCCTCCGGGAGGCGTAAATCCCCGCGCATCAGCGGGCCTCCTGCACGCCGGGACGCGACCTGGGGGCGGGTCCGGAGGGCGCGGCCACGCCCCCGGGCCGCCCCAGGCCGTAGCCACGCCCCCGTACCCGCCCCCAAAACGCTGCCGACACGCCCCCGAAACGCCGTGACGACCGGGCCCGCCCCCCTCGGAGAACCCCGGGACTTACGCGAGTCCCGGGGCTCTGCGCGCGCCGGTGAGCCTATGTAAAATAGGCTCACCGGCGCGCAGGGCCCTGCTCGCCTAAATCCGCCCGGTTTTGGGCGGATTTAGGCGAGCAGGGTTCTGAAAATCCGCCCCATACTGTAGAGGCAGTGCATGCAAATGTATCTCATGCATATTCATTATGGATTTCTTGAAAACCAGTCCTCTTTTGGTGCTCTTTCATAATTTTTGTAGTGACTATAGTGCTAGGTGGACTGTTTAGGGAAGCAGAAGTCTTCCCTTATTGACAAAGCAGGTATAGTGAAGGTAGCAGTAGTGTAAGCATCTTCTACACTGCCCTGCTAATGTCAAAGCAAATGAAGTCATTTATTAATGGCACACTTTTCCAACAGAAGAGTTCAAAGCGTGTGCCTCAATGCAGCTCTGGTGGGACCACTGTTAGGAGCAAGAATGTACTTCACATTCCATGCATGTGAAATTTGACCTTTCTGCTAAGAAAGCCAACTATCAGGTCGATACTGTAAGACCGCGGGAGAGCGGACGAACGCCCGCTCTCCCGGCGCGCGCACCGGCCCCTCGCCGGTGCGGGCGATTCAGTATTTAAATGAGGTGACGCGGGAAAAACGGGGAAAAGGCGCTAGGGACACTAGCGCGTCCCTAGCGCCTCCTTTTGGCCTGGAGCGGCGGCTGTCAGCGGGTTTGACAGCCAACGCTCAATTTTGCCGGCGTCGGTTCTCGAGCCCGCTGACAGCCATGGGCTCGGAAACCGGACGCCGGCAAAATTGAGCGTCCGGTTTTCGGCCCGACAGCCGCAGGCCGAATTCAAATTTTTTTATTTTTTTTTTACTTTTTTTTACTTTTGGGGACCTCCGACTTAATATCGCCATGATATTAAGTCGGAGGGTGCACAGAAAAGCAGTTTTTACTGCTTTTCTGTGCACTTTCCTGGCGCCGGAAGAAATTAGCGCCGACCTTTGGGTCGGCGCTAATTTCTTAGAGTAAAATGTGCGGCGCTAATTTCTTAGAGTAAAATGTGCGGCTTGGCTGCACATTTTACTTACTGAATCGCGCGCGCATACCTAATAGGGCCATCAACATGCATTTGCATGTTAAGGGCGCTATTAGGTGCCGCGGGTGGGCCGCGTGTTTTCCTCCCCTTACTGAATAAGGGGTAAGGGAAAACACGCGTCCAGAGCAGGCTGACAGTGTGCTCCGACGGAGCACACTTTACTGTATCGACCTGAATGTTGTCAATTAGTGTCAAATTATGATAATGCTTTTAAAGTAATATGGACATCTATCCACTGGCAATTGAACCGAGAGCATGCACTCATTTTGCATAGGCCACTAACAACTTTAAGATGATAATGAATTTTAGGGATGGCCATCTGTTTTGGGTTTTTTTCATTACATTATCTGTATTCATTTTTGACATGCATAAAATTGTACTTTTGGCATAAAATCGATTTTATGTGGGTAATTTTCAAAAATATTTACATGCAATTTGCAAGCATATTTAGAATTGATCTTGCATACGTACTGCAAAGAGGCATTCCTGGGGGCAGAGTTGGAGTAGGGAAACCATTTGCATGCATAATTTTGATTTATACCTCCTTAGCAAGTGAAAATGTGCATCCCTATGCCATGTCAATGTATGCTCAGTCCTACTAATTTTGAAAGCAAGCACGCATGCAAGTCCACTTTGAAAATTCGGCCTGAAGCCCGCGTGTAATTTTTAGATGCAGACTTTAGCCATAAGTGCTTCATGCACCTAAGTACAACTTTACACATCTGTATGCATGTACAAAATGAAACAAAACAAAACAAAAAAAAGTTGATTTAAAAAAATAGAATAAAACAGAATGACCTGAATAACATTTTTCCCATGCATAACCTAATAAGTTTTGGCCACTACCAAACCAATCACCGAAATAAATAAGAGTCAATTTTATGAACGCTCCTTCTACAGATGTATCAAAATAAGCATTCACAAACTTCTTAAAATGATTTGTTATGCAAGTGAAGGACCATTGTACCACCCGTGCATGTAATGCCAAACTTAGGCTTAGACACGTTTAAATGGGTCACATATAATCATCTGTCCAAAGTGTAATTGTGCTCAACTATTTTTTAAATGTTTTTCAAATTTTTTTTTGTGCGCATAAAATAATTTATATTCCGGGCATCAAGGTTACTTCCCTTCAAACAGCCTCAACATGCTTATTCATGGGACAAAGTGCTGCGTCAGGGGTATAAGCAGATTTGAATCTGTGATTTAGTAGCAAAACGATCTTAACCCTGTGCTAGACCAAAGAGTCATGCAGGACATCTAACTATTTTGGTTGATTGATGTTAGGAGTAAAGAGAGGGAATACTAATGTGGGGTGGGGAAGGGAGGCGCTTGTTAAATAAAAAATTTTTTTACTTACAAGTATTTTTTGTTTGGCACTTTTTTTCCTGACCCAGAGCCACTCAGCTGGACAGCAAACCCAGTTTAATGTCTTCAGTTTACATCCAGGAGAGAACTATATTGTTCAGGTCCGCTGCAAACCGGACCATGGGTTTTGGAGTAAGTGGAGCTCCGAAAGCTATATCCAGATTCCAAACAGTAAGTAAACAATTAGGTCAGCATTTTCTGCAACTCATCTAATTATGCAGTAAATTAATTCTGAAACTTATACTATAAAATATCATCAAACATTTTCTAAATAATAGAGATTTCTGATACCTTTGATAGTTTGCATATTTTCCATAGATTGCTCTTTCAGTTGTTCCATGATTAAAAATTTCAGGTATAAACGGTAATTCTTTTTTATCTTAAACTCATTTGTTATAACCTGATTAGTGATATTGGAGAAGTCATGCTTGGTTCCAGTTTCCATTATTTTTAGCTCTGCATTATTAATCTCCCTTATTTCATACTTCTCCCCCCAACAATTTTTCTTCTGAATATTCAAAATTAGGTATGTTTTCTGTTTAGGAATTCATTTCCTTAAATATATTTTTGTCTGATCTATTGTAACTTATACAGGTCAATATTCAAAGCGTGTTCAGCACTATTTTTCCATATAAGAATAGCGTATGTGGTTTAAGTCTGGACGCTGAATATGCGCCTAAGGGCCTCATTTTCCAATATCGCAGTGGTAACGCATGAGGGGGCGTGTCCTATGCAAATAAGGCATTTTCCGTGCAGCAGGGAAACATCGCGTGACACGATGTTTTCGCCATTTGCGGAACTGGATTCGCAAATTGCGAAAACATCATGCACCGCGATAAAACAACCAATGAATCTTCGCAGTGAGAGTGAGAGAGAGAGAGAGAGAGACAGAGAGAGAGCACCTTCCTATAGTGCCTATGCCCTAGACAGGTATTTGTATCCCTATGGGAGGGCCACCTAGTAACTCGAGGTGGGGATTAGGTATGAGCGTAGGGGGTTGGGGGCCACTTTCACATTCAACATGAGACCTATGGAAAGAACAGTGGTCTCTAGTGAAGATTTGCTGGCTGTCGGAGTGAGGACACTCACTCCAAGAAGAGATTTTGGCAATGTTCTCTCAACCTAGCTTGATGGACACTCTACCTGGGCAACAACAAGCTAGGTTGAGAGAACGTTTAAATAGATTGAGAAAAAGACTAATTTATGCTTTTTTTGATCTTAAGTGTCTAGCTTTCAGAAAATAAAAGCAAAGAGTATTAAAATAAATGGGTTGTTTTTTTTATCATAGCTGACCAAGACATTGATACATTGATTCACCCC
Source organism: Rhinatrema bivittatum (assembly GCF_901001135.1). Classification (NCBI taxonomy): domain Eukaryota; kingdom Metazoa; phylum Chordata; class Amphibia; order Gymnophiona; family Rhinatrematidae; genus Rhinatrema; species Rhinatrema bivittatum. The sequence continues at coordinate 756,241,515 of NC_042615.1, forward strand.
AAATCATTATGGCTTCTGGAGCAGAATATATGAAAATATGAGTCTTGCTGAATTGCAACTGTAACACAAGGAAATATTTACAAGATATTTAGCAGAAAAAAAATAAATTGTACATAGTCTTAAAAAAAGATAAGAGTGTGAGAAGGAGCCACTATAAACATCTGCAGAATCAATGAGGGACCGGGAGCCTTGATCACAGCATTTTTTTTTTCACCCGATCAACTCCGAAAAGATCTAGAGCATGAAAACAAGAAGCACTCAAACACACATTCAACCATGGAAACAGTCAAGAAAGGATACAAGAAAAATACTCACAGGAAGGGAGAATGACACATGCCACATGCAAGGACCCATAATTCCCATCCATTCCTTCTTCCACTGAGGCCTTCTCTCATCATCTAGTCTCATTGATCCTCTGTGCAGTAAAGAGGAAGGAGCCTCTGCTGATGCCCAGCATAAACATGAGGGTATTGACTTCACTAGTATCTGAAAATTATTACGCGCGGAGCCGCGCGTATCTACTAAAAAACCTGGATCGGCGCACGCAAGGCTATGGATTTTGTATAGCCGGTGCGCGCCGAGCCGCGCAGCCTACCCCTGTTCCCTCCGAGGCCGCTCCGAAATCGGAGCGGCCTCGGAGGGAATCCTCTAACACCCTCCCCTCACCTTCCCCTCCCTTCCTCTACCTAACCCACCTGCCCGGCCCTGTCTATACCCCCCCCTTACCTTTGTTGGGGGATTTACGCCTCCCAGAGGGAGGCGTAAATCCCCGCGCGCCAGCGGGCCTCCTGCGCGCCGGGCCGCGACCTGGGGGCGGGTACGCAGGGCGCGGCCATGCCCCCGGACCGCCCCGGGCCGTAGCCACGCCCCCGTACCCGCCCCCAAAACGCTGCCGACACGCCCCAAAAACGCCGCGACGACTGGGACCGCCCCCGACACGCCCCCTCCGAAAACCCCGGGACTTACGTGCGTCCCGGGGCTCTGTGCGCGCCGGTAGGCCTATGTAAAATAGGCTTACCGGCGCGCAGGGCCCTGCTCGCGTAAATCCGCCCGGTTTTGGGCGGATTTACGCGAGCAGGGCTCTGAAAATCCGCCCCATTAAGCGCACTTAACACAGGTAAAATCTACTGGCAATTCAATTGCATATATTGTAATTTTCAAAGGTTTTTGAAAACTACTATGATATATGCTGTACACAACACAGATAAATGGGCTTTTAAAAATTGCTGCGCTTGTATGCTGCATTTACATTTATATTTTCCTTTGAAAATTACCTTGATACAGCTCATTTATATGCATAAAACCAAATTTTATATGCATAAAATCCTTTTGAAAATTCATTCCAAAATATAAGATGTTATGTACAACAAAAGGTATAGCTTCCTGATGCAGCTAGATATATCTCCCAGAAAGCCCATCCTGTATCACACTAACTCAGAAAGAAAAGCTAGAGAAGTGTTGATGGGCTTGTACAGATGCTGCATTTTCTGCCACAGAAAATGCATGGAGGCATGGAGGAGTTCTCTAGTGGTTAGAGCAGCAGACTGTAAACTAGGAAAGCCAAGTTTCAAATCCCACTCCTGCTCCCTGTGACCTTTGGCAAATCACTTTACCTTACATTGCCTCAGGTGCAAACTTACCCCTAGGTTCATCAAATGCAATAATTTTTGCATGGATAACATCCGTGTAAGGAAAAGGGGCATGGCTATCCTAATTTTAGAAAGACCACATGCTATCTTATAGGGTCATTCATTCAAAAGGCATATCATCAGTTACTGCAAATTTTTAGAGAGACAGAGAGAGATTCTTTATAAGGGTTTCATGTTAGTCAACTATTTATATCACTATAGGAGGGCCAGCTAGTAAGTCGAGGTGAGGTTTTGGTGGTGGTCTAAGGTTTTGGGGCTAGTTTTAGATGCAGAGTGAGACGTACGAACAGCACAATAGACCTCAGTGAAGATTTGACGTGATTTGGAGTGAGGAAAGTCAAACTAAGATGAGATTACTTCAGTGTTCTCTCACCCTAGCTTCATAGTATCCTGATAGAGAGTCCATCAAGTTAGGGCGAGATAACATTGTAGAAATCTCATCTTTGTGTGACTTTCCTCACTCCAAATCACGACAAATCTTCACCGAGGTCTACTGTGCTGTTTGTACATCTCACTCTACATGTAAAACTGGCCCCAAAACCTCACCTCAAGTTACTAGCTGGCCCTCCTATAGCAATATGAATAGTTGACTACTAGGTATGCCATCCCAGAGGCTCTCTCTCCCTCCCTCTCCCCCTCCCCATCCCTCAATGCTCAAAATGGAATTTGCAATATTTATTACAAATTGCATTTTGGCCGTTTCGGGCATATTGTACAGCTTAATGCCAGGAAAAAAGGTGCAGTTATTTCTGGTGTTAAAAGCATGCAATAATGACTCTCATTTTCACTGTTCCTGCCCAAAATCCTCCCCAATCTCACCCCTTTGAATAAATTTGAAAAGTTTGCATTTGCATTGCGATAAATATCGTGGGTGTTAATGCCATAATGCATTTTGATGAATAACCACGTTAGTGACTCATTCACAAAGTTGCATTAAGCCATTTACTGTATTTTTATAGTCTCATAGCTGACCACTAGAGCTGTAGAAATGTTTAACCTTTATCTGTTACCCTCAGCCAAATTGATCTGTGCCATGGGTCTTTCCTTTCTCATGTATACTGATGATATTCAGCTGTGCATTCCTCTGGGCAAGGAAAAGAATGTTACAGAGAACAAACTTAATAACTCTCTAATTGAGATCTCCGCCTACAAAAATCAAATAAAGTCAAACTAAATCCTCTTAAATTGGGGATACTCTGATATGAAAACCCACACCCATCTTGTACTTGACATGCAGTTTTTATTTTCTGATTGTGGTCAGATATTGGGTAATTTGATTGAGTCACTTACCAAATTTATTTACTTCATTCATTTATTGTAATTTGATATACAGCCTGATATTAAAAATCTCCAAGCAGTTTACAGTGAGATGCATCGTAAAATACAATTCTATAATCATAACAATAAAACAATAAAAATAAAACAAATTAAGAAAATGTAATAAAAAAAATAATAAACATAATTCCCTATACCATAACTCTATCACCCAGCCTAACTCTAAAAAACAATTTCTTAATCCACAAACCATTTAGTCATCCTACTGATACCACTGTCAGGTCCCCACTATCTCCCAGAAATTTTATTCTCTGTCAAAAGCATCTACAAACAGCCAAGTCTTCAATAGCTTGCAAAATTTCAAATAATCAGCAGTGACTGTCTGTCTCATTTTATGTATTCATTGCTAAATAAATCTGCCATTGCCTGGATGAGAAAGATGTGTTTTCAGAAGTCCAAGCACTAGCGCTGTCTAGAATTGACTACTGCCATATTGTATATCTAAGTCTTCCCAAATCTTGGCTTTATGATCTCTAGGATGTGCAAAGTATTGTGGTGCAAATGATTAGAGATGTGAATCGTGTGCCCGATCGTTTTAACGATCAGGTTCGGATGGAGGGAGAAAAAAATCGGATCGTTAGAGATGTGAATTGGAATCGGTTCCGATTCCAATTCACATCGTTAATTTTTTAGTGAGGCCTGAGCAGATAAAAAAAACCCCACCCCGACCCTTTACAAATGACCCCTTTGCTCTCCCACCCTCCCGAACCCCCCCCCCCCCAAAATGTTAAATTACCTGGTGGTCCAGTGGGGGGGGGTCCCGGCGCGATCTCCCGCTCTCGGGCCATCGGCGCCATTTTGGCTACCACTGATAAAAATGGCGCCGATGGTCCGATAAAAAAAAACCCACCCCGACCCTTTACAAATTACCCCTTTGCTTCTCCCACCCTCCCGACCCCCCCAAAAACCTTTTACATGTACCTGGTGGTCTAGCGGGGGGTCCGGGAACCATCCCTTCAATCATACCCTCAGTGCCGGTGCTGGACTGGTTTCAAAATGGCACCGATCGCCTTTGCCCCTGTGACATGGTGAGGGCAAAGGCGATCGGGCCATCGGCGCCATTTTTATCAGTGGTAGCCAAAATGGCGCCGATGGCCCGAGAGCAGGAGATCGCGCCGGGACACCCCCCCCCCCCCCCCCCACTGGACCACCAGGTAATTTAACATTTTGGGGGGGTTCGGGAGGGTGGGGAGGGTAAAGGATTGGTTTTAAAGGGTCGGGGTGGGTTTAGGGGTTGTTTTGGTGTGCCTGTTTTCCCACCCTCCCCCCAAATAATTCCCGTACTCGATTTTTCATGATAAATCGATGGAATTCCTATTGTATAGAGTCCCTTACCGATTAATGACGATTTTAAAATTATCGGACGATAATTTAAATTGTTAAAAAACGATTCACATCCCTATAAATGATTAGTAGGTTTAACAAGAGAGTATGCACCATCATTGTGGGCCAAATTCCATTGCTTTCCTGTGTTCTATTGTGTACGATATAAGGCTATATCATCTATTTATAGATCCTTACATAATGCAGTAACTACTTCTGTTGAAGAAATGGTTATTATTTATGCTCCAAAAAGACTTAGGTTCTCACAAAAGGTCCTCTTAGTGTTGCCTTCATTGAATGATATTCATTTGAAAAATACTAGGAGGAAAGCCTTTTCCTGTTCAGGACCCTCTGCATAGGATCATCTTCCAGGGAAATTTTGGGTCTTGAGCAATTATTTAGTCTTCAGTAAGATGTTAAAATTGTAGATTTTTAAGATTGCGTTTGACTCAGATGCCAAGCGTTATAGCTTACAGTACAAGAATGTTTTACTTTTAATTTATCGGTTTGGTTTTATCTGTTTTATTTTATTTTGTTTTATACTTATTTTTTAATATGAGTTAGATGTTTAAATAGTTTTTTTCTGGTAGATGCTATTAGGTTTTATTTTCTGTCCATTGTTTGTTTTGATTTTTGTTAATCTGTTTTGATTTGTATATTTATTTGTCTATTCTTTGTTCCACCTTGAGCATAATTTTTAATGATTTCATGGAATATAAACATTAAATAAATGAAATATGCATGAGTCAATGGTTGTGGGCTAGCAAAATGAACACCAGTTCACAGAGCTGATTAGTTGTCAACTTATATTTTGATTGAAAGGAAAGGCTGTCAATATATAAGAAGTGAAGGTGGTGGGTTGTCTTGTCCAGCCTAATTGACTTAAGCGTAATTTAATGTTCTTCTGCACCTGTGTGTGGTCTTGAATGGCCATGTGCTCCTCTGCTTTCCTGTCCTTTCTCTGTTAATTTGTTCAATGTATTGGGCTCTATAGAGCTATCAAGGCATGCTTCTCTCAGATGGGATTATCATTTGTTATATGTTAAGGGAATAGTCCTGCATCATGGGGTGTTCTGTTAATAAAGAACTGAGAACAGGACAAAAGTTGCAAAAGAGCTCCATGAGCCTTCCTTAACTCCTGTATAGAATACTGTTTCATTTCTTTCTACTTAAAATATTGCTATTTCATTTTTCTCCATTGAAACCTATGCAGTTGAGCTGCTTGAATAGATCCAAGTATATTTAGAAGCAGTGTAGTTACAGGGCAAGTGTTTTTGGCTTCTTGCCCGTAATGTGAGTTGCCATCATGGTAACAATGCTCAAAGTGCTTCCTCTACCCAATTCCAGATGTTGGTAATGCCCAGATAGTGACTTTGCATAATCAATAATTCTAGGATTGCATGCAACTTTAAAGAGCATGTTTTATGACTCCATGACATACATATGCGTATTATAGCTTTTCTGGGTGTGTGTGTCTGTGTGTGCATCTTCCAGTTACTCTGTGATGATAGAAGAATGGGGTGGAAGGGTAGATTGTGTGTGTGACTAGGTGGAGAAGGGTGCATAGGTGCGGTTAGGTGGGGGGGGTTTATAGGGAGGGATATCTGTGTCACTGGTGGATGGTCGCAGGTGGCATGTATGTGTGTGGGGGGGGGGGGTCTGTGTAGGTGGTGGGGGGAGGGGAAATATAGTGTGTCTGTAGTGATTGACCTAAGTAAGATTGGAAGGGATATAAAAAAGGGGCAAAATCCATGGGTAGTTGCAAATCAAGGCTCATGATGTGAGATCCCAGCCCTGGTTCTGATTGAGCTGGAAGCCCAAATGAACAGGAGGAAACTTCTGGGTCAGAAAAAAAAGAGGGAATTCTGTCTACAAACTTACTGGTAAATTACAGTTATCACTAACATTAAGGGGTCTGCGTCCATCTGATAGCACTATACAAATGATTAATAATGATAATCATAACAATATGTATTTTGGCATTGAGTCATTACATTAGTGATGCCATTTTCATTTTGGTGCCACTGCCGACAAGAGAGAAACTGACTACCACCTGCCAGCAAAGATTATAAAGAACATTTTGGGGGTGAGCTATATCTGGGATGAAGGTTTGGGGGGCCTGGAGGCCTGTTTTTTGTTTTGGGGGGATGGGGCATGAGTATGGGGAGGCTGGAAGCCCATTTCTTTTGGGGGGATGGAGAAGAGTGGATAAGCAGGCCTGTATCGTTTCCAGGAGCAGTGAGAGGTGAATACACAGTGAGGGGCATGGGGGCTGGAGGCCTGTATCTGGTTTATTTCGGAAGGGTGGAGAATGGAGGTTGGGGCCCTGGAGAACCAATTTGATTTTTGCAGGCGGGATTGGGAAGAATAATTTGGCCTGTAAGGCACAAGTCAAAATGTCTTACTAAGGTTACAAAAGTTACCTACATCTTCTGATGTGTAGTTAAATGTTAATATGGACTGTGTTAAGCCTCTGAGGTATTAATAATGGGTAGTGTTAATGCCTAATAAGGCCATTTGCATTTATTTTTCAAGTTAAGTCATTTGCATGTGTGTTAACATTACTGTTGGAGAGCCAGCGGTTACTAATGTACATGCAAACAGCTCACATTAATGAACTAAGTACATGGGTATTAGTTAATATTTGCATTAATACTAACACACATTAGGACATAGGCCTCCAAATTAACTACTTTAAGAGAAAACAATTTTACCATTAGGGTGATTAGATGCAACATCTTTAGGTAATTTAAGAGAAAAAAAATGATAATATCATAAGGCTACCTAGGAACCTTCATTTTTAATTTTTATTTTATTTTTCCTGGGAATTTCAGTGTTATAACAAAAATAATCACTGGAAAAATTATTACTTTTCCACTGAATTTTCTCCTTTGTGTTATAACAAAGACATTTTTCTACTGATATTTTTTGTTATAGTATTGAAATTCCTAGCAAAAATAAAATGAAGATCCTTTACATTACATGTGGATAAAGTGATGTAATTCTCTACATCACTGAGTACAATCAGTTGCTGTACACAAAGAGAAGGCCACGCTTATTTAAAAAAAAAGATCTAGCACTATAACAATACATAACTGAGACAAAATGAACAGACCATGTGAGTTGGTGCACACCATTTTATTTGCAGGGACAAAAAACTAATAAGCTTCATTGTTTCCTGCTCAATAAAGCCAAGAAGCAAGAACACATATCCATCACTTAAATAGTTAAAACCAGTTCTTATATGTTTTAAGAATTTCTTTTTTATCTTTTAGCCTTCCATGAGAAAGATATGACACTGTGGATTTCAATAGCTGTATTATCATTCGTCATTTGTTTGACCATAATCTGGACAATGGCTTTGAAAGGCTACAAGTAAGTTGTTATTTTCCACATTGCATGAAACCATCTGTCCTCTTTTTAAATTTGATATTGCTGATATTGATATTGTTGAACAAGTAAATTAAAATCGACTCTGTTCATTGTCGGCTTTTTGGACTTCGCATATCTGGAAATAAATTCTTGAGCCAATTTGTAATTAAAGAGATTGATTTATGGTGAAATAATAATAATAAGCTGGGTTTGTATGAAGGCTGTGAGCCAAACAACATCAAAAGCCACTTTACAATTTAATATTTTTAAGTCATGCATGTAGCTGTATATGTGGCAGAAAGTCTGATTACCAAATTTGATTTAGATGGCATGAATTTGCGTGACAGCTGTCAAAAGGAAGAGGAACAAACATAGTATTATTCTATAGTAGTATCTAGTTATGACTGGAGCAATCCGAGGCATAGGGAAAAGAACTTTTTTAAAGTTTCTCAGAGTTGGTGGGAGAATAGGGATTTACAATCCAGCGTTTTCTTCATTTGCAATTCAGTGCTTTAATTGCTAGACTCCACTGATTGATAAATATTCATTCTTTCTTTCTACTTAGGACCTATGCAATAATACTCACGCCAGCGCACGCATTTTATATAATTGGCGCGCGCGCTATTAAAATCTACCCCTTAATGTTTAGGTTTATCCTACACCCTCAAATGGAGAACCTGCATCAGGGGTTCTGTGAGAGTGAGTCCAGAACTTAGCCCTGGTATTGAATGTGAGCCTCTCCCCCTTGGGATAGCTCTGAGATGGGTTACATATGTAAATAATGTTCTCCACACCCCCCCCCCCCCCCAAGTCTATAGTTTTTCCAAAATCACAACATTTGTCATTTTTTATCTGTGTTAGTAGTGCAATTTTTAAACTGAGGCCCATTTCTACAAACTAGGAGAAAAGCACCATGGACTCATATCTGAATATTGCTATTGTCAGACAAAGAACATTAGATATGTCGTTTAGTAATGAGGGTTTCTTTCTTATTTTCTTCATACTCATATGGGGGTAGATTTTATAATTTTCTGCAAGCGCGAACAAGAGTACGCGGGATTTCAATAGATATGCGCGTAGCCGCGCGTATCCATTAAAATCCGGGATCGGCGCGCGCAAGGCTGCCAATTTTGGGCAGCCTGCGCACAGCCTGCCTCCGTTCCCTCCGAGGCCGCTCCGAAATCGGAGCGGCCTCGGAGGGAACTTTCTTTCGCCCTCCCCTCACCTTCCCCTACCTAACCCACCCCCCCCCCCCCCGGCCCTATCTAAACCCCCCCTACCTTTATCGCTGGATTTACGCCTGCCAGAGGCAGACGTAAATCTGCGGGCGCCAGCGGGCTGCTGGCGTGCCATCACCCGACCCGGGGGCTGTTCCGGAGGGCGTGGCCATGCCCCCAGAACGCCCCCAGGCCGAAACCACGCCCGCGGCGCCGCCCCCGAAACGTCGCGTCACCCGCGCCACGCCCCCAAAACCCCGCGTCACGACCGCCACCCCCCCCCCCACCACGCCCCCGGCACGCCTCTCCATGCAAGCCCCGGGACTTACGCGCGTTCCGGGGCTTGCGCGCGCCGCCAAGCCTATGCAAAATAGGCTCGGCGCGCGCAGGGGGGGTTTGGGGTAGGTTATCGGGGGGTACGCACGCATCCTACGCGCGTACCCCTTTGAAAATCTACCCCATATTTTCTTCATCATTACTTAATTCACTAAAGTTTAGTATATATCATATCAATTGTGCCAGTGGCTTCTTCTGGTCAAAATTATTTTTTCTACAAGGAGAAACAGTGCCTCTGTATGTAGCTGAATACTGCTAGATAGACACAGAATGAGAGAAAGGCCTTAGTGGCCAATATTCAAAGAAAGTACAACACCTGGCCAAGACTTAATTTGTCTGCCTATTATTCACCTACATTCAGGCACTCAGCACTGAAACTCTGCACTAAACGCCTTGCTTCTTCTTAATTCTCCCCCTCCTACATGGGCATACTTTGAATTTTATATTTGGGAGGAGCTATACTTAATCTGCTCGGCTCTCCATTTCCCACTGACCTGTCTTTCTCTGTTCCCCTTGCAATTCCTCGTCCCGTGCCTCCGCTCCCCAGCAGGTTCTTCCTCACCCCTCCTTAGCCAGCTGCCCTCCTCTGCAGGCTTGGTTCAGCCATCCCTTCATCCCTCAGCAGCGTGCTAGGCTCCCCTTCATTGGCAGGCTGAGCTCACCTTTCAGTTTGTGATTCTCCCTCCTCCACAGATTTGGCTCACTTCCCTGCTCTGGGCTATGTTTTGTTTTTTTTCTGGGACTTCTCTTTCTCCACACCCTGCGGCACTTCTCTCGGCACTGATAGATTCAGGCCGGAGCCAGCCCCATGCCCGAAGACACCTCACCATAGAATCTAATATTATAAAATGTGCAAATAATCCACATCCGCTAGCATGTTCTTTTTTAATTAATGCAACTTTTGCCAAAGACATACATTTCCCACAGTGGAAAAAAATACACAAAATTTGGGGTAAACAAAATATGCAGGAATCGCACAGTAGAAGGCGCTTATCCTATGGACGCAGATTTGGATCCCACCCACCAGCTCTCCCAATGATATAAAGGGAGGAAAGGCAGTGGCTGCTTCTGTAGCCCAAGTGCTGCTCTTCCTGCCCTTGTCTCCAGGTGGCCCATGGTATGCCAGCAGGAATGGGGAGAAAATTGTGACAGAAATCATAACCAAAAAATAAAAGCACCACAAAAGTATTGATCAAGGCTTACATTTGTGCTTGCAAATATCTGTGTCTTTATGTGACTGATGGAGGATTAAGTAAAGCTATTTTGTTATCATACAGAATTTAATTTTGTTGATGCTTCACTTTGTTTTCTTTTCTTTTCTTTTTTATTAAGAAAAATGACATGCATCTTCCCACCAGTCCCTGGACCTAAGATTATAGGCTTTGATACACAGTTACTTAAGGTAAGTGTAAAGGCCACATGGCAGTTACATAGATTTAGAATGTAAACATTTCCAGCAAGGAAGGGGCGTTTCTAGTGGGAATAGTTTCCTGAAGGGTAGTTTTGGTCCATCCCTGAAAGGGTGTGCATTTGCTCTAGGGTTATAAAGGTGACTTCATGAGTCACCAGGGGGGGTTGTTGACGAAAGGAACTGGAGAGAGGCAGCAAGTGTCTGTACTCTGTAGGCTTCCTTTCTTTTCTGCTGGGAGAGTGGTCTTGCGCCCTGATATTTTGGAGTGACCTTCACGAGGGACTCTAGGAGAAGTGCACGAGGAGTGTGAAGGTTCCCAGGCCTAACTTAGCCATCTAAAAAGTCTGGTCAGGCCAAAGAGCTGTCGTAAAGCTAGCCAACTACGTTTAGCCAATTAACTTTCAGATAACCGGCTATATTCAATAGTGCACCTGTACTATCCATTATACCTCCAAAGTTAGCCGGATGAGTTTATCCGGCTAACTTTGCTGTCCAGACTGTTTCTGAATATGGACTTCAAAATTACTAACCTGGTACTAGTAATCTGTAACGTATCATTTAAAACAGCCACCGTTCCTGAAGGCTGGGAGGTAGCCTATTGACTCTGTTTAAAAAGGGCTCCAGCAAAATATGTAGACCACTGAACCTGACGCTTGTATCTGGCAAAATGGTAGAAGCCATTCTTAAAAACAAAATCGTTGGCCATAGAAATAGATATAGCTTAGTGAAGAAGAGTCAACTTGATTTTAGCAAGGGGAAGTCTTACCAGTCTTTTAGATAAATAAACATGTAGATAAAGATGAGCTGATTAATATAATGTATTTGGATTTTCAGTTGATTAAAGACCCCATGAGAGACTCCTCAGCCATGGATTAAGAGGCAGTATTCTGTTGTGAATTGGTAACTGATTAAAAGGCCAGAAACAGAGGGTAGGACTAAATTGGCAGTTTCCCAAATGGAGAAAGGTCGTTAGTGGAATACCGCATGGATTACTACTGGGATCTTTGCTGTTTAACATATTCATAAATGATTTGGTAAAGGGAAGAACGAGTGAAGTGATCAAATTAGCAGATGACACAAAATTATTCAAAGTTGTTAAAACATCAGCAGATTGCAGGGAACTGCAGAAGGACCTTGTGAAACTAGGAGCCTGGGCAACTGAACAGCAGATGACATTTAATATGGAAGAGTGCAAAGTAAGGCTCATAGGAAAAAAAATGCACCACCCAGGAAAAAGACCTTGTAGTTTGTTTGGACATTATGTTGAAATCCTCACTTTAGTACATAGCGGTGGTGAAAAAAGCAAATAGATTTTTTTTTATTTATTTAAAATTCTTATAGTCCACACATATACAACAGTCAAGCCGATACAGTACAGTGCGCTTCGGTGGAGCGCACTGTTAACCTGCATTTGGACGCGCGTTTTGGACGCGCTAGCTTTACCCCTTATTCAGTAAGGGGTAATAGCGCGTTGAAAATGGGCGTCCAACCCCCCCGAGACTAATAGCGCCCGCAACATGCAAATGCATGTTGATGGCCCTATTAGTCATTCCCGCATGATACAGAAAGTAAAATGTGCGGCCAAGCCGTACATTTTACTTTCAGAAATTAGCGCCTACCCAAAGGTAGACAGGAGCCCTGCCTCCCAACCTTCAGGAAAAGACTTAAGACCTGGCTGTTTAAACAAGCATTCCCGGACTCCAATTAATTTCTCACACCATCAAAATATATAACACAGCCAGTTCAGTTTCAGCTCTTTGTAAATTATTTTAGCCGTTGTTAACCTTTCCTTTTATTTCTCTCTTCTCCCAGTTCAATCATCCTTGTTATTTGTAACTGCCTTCTTCCGCACTATAGTTCCAGTTTGAAGTTTATTATGCACCCCTGTTTAACTGTAAATCAGCATGATGTGATTGTATCATGAATGCCGGTATATAAAAACCTTAAATAAATAAAAATAAAATAAATAGAATAATTTCTGCCGCCACCAGGAAAGTGCACAGAAAAGCAGTAAAAACTGCTTTTCTGTGCACCCTCCGACTTATTATCATGGCGATATTAAGTCGGAGGTCTCGAAAGTTTAAAAAAAAAATATTTGAAATCGGCCCGCGGCTCGCAGGTTGAAAACTGGACGCTAAGTTTTGCAGGCGTCCGGTTTCCAAATCCGTGGCTGTCAGCGGGCTCGAGAACCGACGCCAGCAAAATTGAGCGTCAGCTGTCAAACCCGCTCTGCGGCCCTAATTTAAATATTTTAGTTTACTGAATCGCGCACACAGGACACTGGCCTGTGCGCGCGCCAGGAGAGTGGGCGCTCGCCCGCTGTCCCGCGAACTTTACTGTATCGGCCTGTTTGTCAGGAATAATCTGAAAAGGAATTGAGAATAAAACGGAAAACATCATATTGACTCTATATCAAGCCATGGTGCAACCACACCTTCAGGCCGATGCAATAAGACACATGCAAAAAATGTCCATCCAAAGTGTGCACCCATTTTTTCAACGCACGCACATCCACCTTTCCTGGGTGTGCAATGCTATATTTTAATGAGCTGCCTTGTTAAAAAGCATCGGGCGCCCAGGGAAGCTGTGCCTGTGCACGCGTTTTGCATCGGTGCGCACATTTGCTCTCAGCGACTCCTCTTTCCCCTTTGACAGCTGATTAGGACAGTGGGGAGCAACCAGGGTTGCCAGCACGCAACACCTCCCAACACATTGCCAAACATGCTGGGTAAGAATAACTTAAAAATGACCCCTCTTGATAACTTCGATCTCCTAGATGATGGATGCCAAGAACTCTGGTGTAGTTGCACTTGGCTGCAGAGTAACCTCTAGCCCGAGTTGCAAAAACAGTTGGGAGGCCACCCACCAGTGTGCTTGTTAGTTACGGGAGTATTGGGATTTCATTAAAGTGCTGTCTCACCTTTTCTGCTACTAAGATTGGATCTGTCGCCAGTCTAAATCACGCCTCTAGATGGTTAGGGTACAGTGATCATGCCAGCCACCCAGCGATCCAGGAAGGTATCTGGCTTACCCATCTCCTACAGGGGGTCATTTCCCCAGGCTACTGATAATGGGCCAGTACAATCCTGGCTACTGATAATGGGCCAATACAATCTTTCTCCTGCCTACCTATCAGGGAAGCAGGAAAAAGCTTCTAGTTTGGCACTGGGGGTGGGCAGCGGTGATGATGAGGCCACGTCAGGGAGAGAAGCGACAGCACCACAATCAGCTCCTGGCAGCCTTCTGTGTAGGAAGAATCACAGAAAAAAATTGTTTTTTCATGAGTCCTTGGTACGTGGCAAGACTTAACACTAGCTCCGGGCTGGAGTTAATTTTTGCATGTTAAAATATACACATCGGGCACAAGGTTATTGTTTGCATCAGGGGCAATAGCTAAAAGCCTCATCTACATGCCATTTGCATATGATGAGCGCTATTAGTTATGAGCAAGTTTGAGTGCACGTTTTGGACACGTTAATCCTCTTTTTGCATGGGGGGGGGGGGGGTAGTCTAGCAAGTCCAAAACCCACATCCAATCACAGGCTAAGTGGAGCACTAGGCTGACCACACAATATCGCATCGGTCTGCTTGAGTATTATGTGCAGTTCTGGTCACCCTATCTTAAGAAGGATAAGGCAGAACTAGAAAAGGTGCAGAGGAGGGTGACAAAAAGATAAAGAGAATAAAACATCACTTCTATGATGAGAGGCTAAGCAGGCTGTTCAGCTTGGAAAAGAGATGGCTGAGAGGAGACATGTTAGAAGTTTATAAAATCATGAGCAAATAAAGGACAGTTATTTATCTTTTCAAATGTTACCAAAAGAAAGGGATCCTCTTTGAAACTAACAAGCAGCAGATTCAAAACAGATCTAGAAAGTCCTTTTTCACTCAGCACAGTATCTATCATGCTGTGAAATCTATTGCCAAGGACATGATCATGGTGAATAGCACAACAGGGTTTAAAAGAGGATTGGACAAGTTCCTAGTGGGAAAGGGTATAACACATAATTAACCAGGTAGACTAATTAAAGCTATTGCTGTCCCTGGGAGTGCGTAACAGGATTTAGATCTACTTTATGGGATCTGTCAAGTTCTTGCAATCTGGATTATCCACCCTCAGAGTCAGATGCTGGGCTCGATGGACCTTGGCCTGACCGAGCATGGCAATTCTTATGAGAAGGAGACTTATTGTGATTTTTTTCTTTTCCTAAATTGCTTTATCTGTTTATTGAAATCTGTGAAGAACTGTTTCCTGCATTCTTCTATTTTTTTTTTATGGCTTTCTTGATTTTGTCTCCATAAGATATATTTTGTTTAGGAACACAATACCCATTGTGTGGACTTGTTTATGACTCTGAGCGTTGTCCCCCACAGTTTTAACTGTCCCCTACTTAAGAATCCTCAATTGGAGTTGTAGCCAGGCTTTCTTCATCCCTGCAACATTTGAAGGTGACCCCTTGCTCTTTCTGGGACTGCCTGAAAAAAGGGCTACATAAGCAATTAGTCTGTATAATTGTCCATATTTGTTGCAACAATTAGTACAACAAATGATTCTGCACGTTGTCAACATGCATCACTGTATTGTCAGTCGCATGTTATCTTTGGGTTTTCTTATGCCTTTTATTCTGGAGTATCTTTCACAAGAATCCTAGTCCCATAGAGTAATTAACAACACATTTATAATCTAGATGTGAAGTTGCCGTAAGCATTTGCTTTAACTTGCTTCTCTGTAGCTTTCACTTGGCTTTAAGATCAATGTATAGAAATTGCTGGACAGTCATTTAGATTGGCAATTTTTTTGGCCTTTTCAGTATAAACCACCTCTTAGGAGGGAGAAAACTCTAGCACTAAGGATTTGAGCTGAACTGTTTGAAAGGATGTAAGAAACTAAGGGGGTCATTTATCAAAGTGCTATATGGGGTTTTCGCATGCAAAAAACACCTTAATGCATGCGAAAGCACCATTATGTTTGATGTGATGCAAATGAGAGGATATTGGGGCAGGAATTTTGGCCAAGTGGGCTGGGCTCACAGTTTGGTGAAGCCATATAGCATAGCTTTTAACTACACCTTTTTCATTTGCATAAAGCTGTGTGACAGAGCTTTATCATGGTTGCAATGTTTTTTTACACATGCCATTTTAAGCTGAGTGAGAGAGAGAGAGAGAAACCATAGTGCTTTCACACTAGATCGGTATTTATATCTCTATGGGAGGCCCACCTAGTCACTCGAGATTTGTGCAATGTTCTCTCAACCTAGCTTGATGACTGCATCAAGCTAGGTTGAGAGAACATTGCACAAATCTCATCTTTGGGTGAGTTTCCTCACTCCGAAGGTCATCAAATCTTCACAAGAGAGCACTGTTCTGTTTGTACGTCTCGCTTTGAATGTCAAAGTGGCACTAACCCCTACGCTAATACCTAAACCTCACCTCAATTTACTAGGGAGGTCTTCCATAGAGATATAAATACCTATCTAGCGTGAGGGCATTATGGCTAGATGCTCTCTCTTGTGTGAAAAAGTTATTGCAATTTGTGCTAAGGTAGTGCTTTACATAGGTACTAGCACAAATTGTAATAAACTGCCTATTACCATAAAACACACCCCTTTTCCTATCACATGCAATATTTAGTGCATTTTGATAAATTCATGCCTAAAATTGACAAAATATTAAGTTAACAAAACTTAAAATTGAGTCAACAAAATTTAAAAAATGAATCATTTTAGCAATAAAACATTAGAAGTTTTATCTTGATCTCTAGGTGCCAATCATCTGAAAGAAAATAAAATAGTGCTAAAAGAAAATTGTACCAATAATATGATACATACATATCATATTTCAAAAGTGCACATGAACATTACCTTTGTAGTACAGCTGAAAATTGGAAAGCAAAGGAAAGGTGGGATATAATAGAAACAGAGCCATGTGTTCTAAGCATTCTCTGTCGACATGTAGGTATGATTTAGCTATAACGAGTGGGTGACATCATCTGATGGCGCCAATATGAACCCAGCTCTCAGAGCTTAGTAAAGACTTTACTGAGTAAGCATGGGTGTCCTGCTCACACACAATACCCTGTGAGCTCCTCAGTCTTCCTTCATCCGAGCTAGCATACGAATGTGTTCCCAGCCTCTCTGTTAAATTTTTTTTTTCTTTTGGCCTTAGTGCTCCATTAGTGCCTTGTTTTTCTTCCATTTTTCTGCCAGTGCCTCGGCAGCTCCTCAAACAGAAATTTTAATTCTTTAAAAAAAAATAGATGAATATTGAAAAGCCCAAGGCCAAGAAGCCCACAGTATGCGGCTTCAAGGTCTGCAACTATAAGCACTGAATTCCATTGCAGATATGTAGTTTGTCTGCTATTGCTGCCTGGGCCCAAACCATGACTCCTCCAACTGCTACAGTTGTGGTCTGATGTCCCCTAGGGCACAGCAACACTTCAACTGGAAGATGGAGGCCCTAAGGAAAGCACTGGCATGTAAGAACCCAAAGCCTCAGTACAAGGCTGAGCAGCAAAGTTGTTCCTTGTCCAGGAGCAAGGCATATCAGATTCTCAGCACAGGAAATTGAGATAGGAATCTTCCCATTCTTGTTCCTGCAAGCACAAGAATGCTTCCCTTCCCCCCCACTTCATGGGTCTGTCTCACGTCAAGAACTGAGCATGGTGCAGAAGCCTGTGGCACCAGGTGAGGCACAAGAAGCCCCTTTTGGGGCTATCCCATTTGGAGCTGAAGAAAAGATGGGCACCATCAGTGAGGGGCTCTGTCAGAGCAGGCCCCTCCTTGTTGCCAAGATGGAAGATAACCTCATTGGTGCAAGTCCCATCATCCTTCATGGCATAGAAGATTTCCATGATAATAAGCAATTTGTTTTATCTGACCCAGGGGCTGACCAGACATCCATGTCTTTGGTGCAGAGTTTGCATTGTAAGGCACAATCAACACACTAGGCATGGCATACCAAAGAGACCCACTGCTGACACTATGGCACAGAAGGAGGTGCTACTGGTGTCATTGATAGGTCAAGACACTGTTTAGGAGTTGTTGATGCAACCAGCATGGAACTCCTAACAAACAGTCACTGCAGCTGCCATGGCACTGAGTTCCTCCTTAGTTTTCAGGCAGCCCTTACTGAGGAGGAGCTAATCTAGATTTCTGAAGAGAATGTCTCTCCTCCAGCTCTGGATAAGAGGATCCCCTAGTCACTGGGGGCCCAGGCATCATAGTTAATGAAGAATTTCTTTGTTTTCATAATCACTGAAAACCAGTGAGAGAGATTCAGTTCTGTCCAAGGTGGAGGAAATTTTCCCAGATAGTGAAGCTGCCCAAAGTTCCACACTGGTATGTATCTTTCCTCAAGAGCTTCCAGCACTGGCAGTAAGTCCTTACAATGAGGCAGTGGATTCTTCTCCTCCATAGCAGTCCCTTCATGTATCGGAAGAGGAAGAAGTGGAATCAGTTCATTCTGAGTTCCTAAGAGAAGTTTCCCCCTCAAACCAGTGGAGATCTCATCAGTTGCCCTCATCCTCATGGCTTAGTGTTCCCTTGTGGTTGTGGAAAGAGGAAGATTTCACAGGAATTCCTTCAAAACACTTGCTGGACTTGCCTTAACATACCTCTCCTCCAAAGGTCTTTGCTACTCCTAGCAAAGGTGTCTTTTAGATAAGGTGTTAAAGACATTGTCCAACAGTGTCAGGAAGAAAAAGGACCTGAGAACAGATGTCTTCAGGTTTTTCAGTTCCTTCAGCATCCAATGGAGCCTGCAGCTATTGTAATTCACAAACTCCTCAAGGTCTTGTAGATGAGGATGTGGCTGATGCTGACATTGTGGCTTTCGGTGATCCAGAAACTGTATCTAAAGTACAGAGTCCAGGCCTTCCCACTTTTTGTGTGGTCCAACTACCACACCACTCTATGGTGGTGGAGTCAGCAGTGAAGCATGCTAAGCACACTCATGATCACTCTAACACGCATACTGGGAAGGGCCCAAAAGCCTTAGATGTATTTGGGAAAATGTTCTTCTAGGAATCCATGCTGACTGATTGGATTGCAGCTCACCAACTTAGCATGGTGCAGTATTTAAATGAATGTGTGCAAAAGTAAAACTTTTTAAGGAATCATCAGACCCAGAACATGTGTACTTCCATTGAACAGTGGAGGATATGGTGGAATGTAAGAAGCACTTCATCAATTCTTCTTACAAAGCTTTTGATACTATGGCCAGGACTTTGGCCTCTTCCCTGGAGACTCTCTTGGTTGCAAGTAAGTAACCTCTGAGAGGATATGCATGATCGCCTTCTGGGCGACAAATTATTTGGTGACAAAGTTCAAGAGATGGTGGTACTGATTAAAAAATACAAATCCACAATACAATCATTATCAGCTGTAACAGGGCCAAGTGAGCTCCTAGTCAATGCCATTGTTTTTCCTTCAAGCATCCATTCTTCCAAAGACATCCCCACCACTTTTTTCAGCATCATTGAGCTCCTCCAACTTTTCAGCAACAGAAGCTGCCTGCTTGAGATCAGTAAAGGGAAAGGAATCACCCAAAGGCTGAGCAACAGATGCAGCCTAATCCTAGGAACAGTTTTTGATGACTGTGAGACCCAACTCTCCACCTTCTTCAGTGGGGGGAAGGGGTCAGTCCTTCTTCCCAAAATGGCTCCATGATACTAATGATATGGGTCATGAAAAGTTTGTCGTGTGGCTTTTGTTTATGCTTTACTCACCATCCTCCATATCAACAAATTTTAGTTTACAGCTCAACCTGGTGAGATCTCAACCTGGATCCAACAGAAGAAAATAGAATAAAGCATAAACATTGGCAAGTTAAATGTAAGACATTGATAAGACAGGCTAAGAGAGAATTTGAAAAGAAGTTGGCCGTAGAGGCAAAAACTCACAGTAAAAACTTTTTTAAATATATCCGAAGCAGAAAGCCTGTGAGGGAGTCAGTTGGACCATTAGATGATCGAGGGGTTAAAGGGGCACTTAGAGAAGATAAGGCCATCGCGGAGAGATTAAATGATTTCTTTGCTTCGGTGTTTACTGAAGAGGATGTTGGGGAGGTACCCGTAATGGAGAAGGTTTTCATGGGTAATGATTCAGATGGACTGAATCAAATCACGGTGAACCTAGAAGATGTGGTAGGCCTGATTGACAAACTGAAGAGTAGTAAATCACCTGGACTGGATGGTATACACCCCAGAGTTCTGAAGGAACTAAAAAATGAAATTTCAGACCTATTAGTAAAAATTTGTAACTTATCATTAAAATCATCCATTGTACCTGAAGACTGGAGGATAGCAAATGTAACCCCAATATTTAAAAAGGGCTCCAGGGGCGATCCGGGAAACTACAGACCGGTTAGCCTGACTTCAGTGCCAGGAAAAATAGTGGAAAGTGTTCTAAACATCAAAATCACAGAACATATAGAAAGACATGGTTTAATGGAACAAAGTCAGCATGGCTTTACCCAGGGCAAGTCTTGCCTCACAAATCTGCTTCACTTTTTTGAAGGAGTTAATAAACATGTGGTTAAAGGTGAACCGGTAGATATAGTATACTTGGATTTTCAGAAGGCGTTTGACAAAGTTCCTCATGAGAGGCTTCTAGGAAAAGTAAAAAGTCATGGGATAGGTGGCGATGTCCTTTCGTGGGTTGCAAACTGGCTAAAAGACAGGAAACAGAGAGTAGGATTAAATGGGCAATTTTCTCAGTGGAAGGGAGTGGACAGTGGAGTGCCTCAGGGATCTGTATTGGGATCCTTACTTTTCAATATATTTATAAATGATCTGGAAAGAAATACGACGAGTGAGATAATCAAATTTGCAGATGACACAAAATTGTTAAGAGTAGTTAAATCACAAGCAGATTGTGATAAATTTCAGGAAGACCTTGTGAGACTGGAAAATTGGGCATCCAAATGGCAGATGAAATTTAATGTGGATAAGTGCAAGGTGATGCGTATAGGGAAAAATAACCCATGCTATAATTACACAATGTTGGGTTCCATATTAGGTGCTACAACCCAAGAAAGAGATCTAGGTGTCATAGTGGATAACACATTGAAATCGTCGGTACAGTGTGCTGCGGCAGTCAAATAAGCAAACAGAATGTTGGGAATTATTAGAAAGGGAATGGTGAATAAAACGGAAAATGTCATAATGCCTCTGTATCGCTCCATGGTGCGACCGCACCTTGAATATTGTGTACAATTCTGGTCGCCACATCTCAAAAAAGATATAATTGCGATGGAGAAGGTACAGAGAAGGGTTACCAAAATGATAAGGGGAATGGAACAACTCCCCTATGAGGAAAGACTAAAGAGGTTAGGACTTTTCAGCTTGGAGAAGAGACGACTGAGGGGGGATATGATAGAGGTGTTTAAAATCATGAGAGGTCTAGAACGGGTAGATGTGAATCGGTTATTTACTCTTTCGGATAGTAGAAAGACTAGGGGGCACTCCATGAAGTTAGCATGGGGCACATTTTAAAACTAATCGGAGAAAGTTCTTTTTTACTCAACGCACAATTAAACTCTGGAATTTGTTGCCAGAGGATGTGGTTAGTGCAGTTAGTATAGCTGTGTTTAAAAAAGGATTGGATAGGTTCTTGGAGGAGAAGTCCATTACCTGCTATTAAGTTCACTTAGAGAATAGCCACTGCCATTAGCAATGGTTACATGGAATAGACTTAGTGTTTGGGTACTTGCCAGGTTCTTATGGCCTGGATTGGCCACTGTTGGAAACAGGATGCTGGGCTTGATGGACCCTTGGTCTGACCCAGTATGGCATTTTCTTATGTTCTTATGTTCTTAAATCACTTCTTCAGCAGAAGGTGATAGATCTTGTGCCTTCTCAGAAGTGTGGCCATAAATTTCATTCCAATTATTTCCTGATCCCCAAACAGTCAAGTGGATTAAGGCCTATATTGGATTTGCGGAAACTGAAAAATGTGTTGATTCGGGAGAGATTCAAGACAAACTCCCTCCAGATGACTCTTCCTTTCATTCAACTGAGAGATGTGTGCTTTGGTTCTGAAAGATGCTTCTGCACACATTGCTATTCACTGGGTCCATCAAATGTTCCTCGGGTTTATGGTGAAGGATGCACATTACAATACAAAGTGTTCCCCTTTGGCATGCGTGACGTCACGACGTTTGTCGTCATGACATGTGACATCACGTCTTGAGCGGCCCAATTGCACGCACAGGGGCCGCTTTCGCCCGTGCAGGCATCCATCTTCGCCAGGAGGCAGGGGAGCCGTGGTCCGTCTCCGCCGATGTCCGTCTCCGGAGGAGGGCTGCGAAAAAAGTAAGTCGTTGCTTTACACTGCCAGTCCTCTCTCCCCTCCTCCCGAAGCAAGGCTGCTTTACGCGCCTTGCTTCGGGAGGAGGGGAGAGAGGACTGGCAATCTCGAGCGTAGGAAAACCGTCCACTTCTTGGTAGCTGTCATTTCAAATGACATTTGAAATGACAGATACCAGCGTGTCCGTGAAGCGTTAGGCCAGCGCACCCAGGATACTGTATAGCGCTCTATATGGTAAAATGGGTTGCGCGGGCCTAACGCTTCACGGACGCTTCTTGGACGCGGTTTGCATTTGCAAGCAATTTAAATAAAGTATCGAGCGGTAGGTGAGCCGGAGTGTGCGTGCGGCAACCGCGGGCGCGCCCGGCACTAACGCAGCTCTTCTTACCGCTCCTTACCGTATCGGCCTGTTAGATAGTTATCTACCCGGAATGGTAGTGGGCAGGAAAGGGGAGAAGAGAAAGCACAGAGTGCATCAGTTTGCCAGAAAGAAGAGGAAAGGTCAATAGCGCATACATGCCGATTTAATAAAAGGTGTGGGAGAGCCAGCGCTCCGAGCTGAGGGCCCACTCTCCTGACGCGTGCCCAGGCACCTCTCCTGGGCGCGCGATTCTGCATTTAAATGAGGCCGGGCGGTAATAAGGAGGCTCTAGGGACAATAGCGTGTCCCTAGTGCCTCCTTATTAGTGGAAGAGGGGGTTGTGAGCGAGTCCGACGACTGATGCTTAGTTTTACCGGCGTCGGTTTTCAAACCCGCTGACAGCCACGGATTGGGAAAACGGACGCCGGCAAAATTGAGTGTCTGGGCAGATTTTTTTGTTTTGTTATTTTTTTTAATTTATTTTTGGTGCCTCTGACTTAATATCGCTAAAATGCCAGGTCTGCGCACGCAAGGTGGGGGGGACAACTTTCCTGCCGTCCCCCTATCCCTATCCTAAATACCCCCAAATTTGTTATCCTACCTTTTGCTCCTGCTTCTGAGCAGGAGCGAGTTGCGCGCGCCGGCACAGCAGCAAATAGCCCCTGTGCCAGGTGCCTCTAGCCCCGCCCCACCCCCTGGACCGACCCTTTGGTTAGCCCCGGGACTTACACGCACCCTTTGAAAATTGGCCCGGTATGCATAAGGCCTGGCCATGCACGTAAACCCCCGGGTTTTACGCGCGTATGTTTTTTAAAATCCGGCCGTTACAGTATAAGGGGTAATAATAGCGCAGCCAAACAGGAGCTAAACAGTGTGCTCGGCCGAGCGCACCATTCTGTATTGGCCTGAGAGGTAGCAAGCCTATGATACATTCTCAGATTTAGGGTGGAGAGGGTGCGTTGTGTCATCTTCGCTACATCTAGCAAGGATAAGAAATGATTTCCTGCAGACAGTTCAGCTTGTATGGTTGAGAGCTGGATGCTATCTTTAGCACAGTGGGTAAAGGAAAGGAATGGTGATGACCAGAGTGAGAACAGAATATGCGGTCAAGCTTGCATGGGAGATATTCTTGCCTACAGCAGCATCAGCAGGAGCAACCCAAGCAGGCTGTGAGCCCGGTTGTTCTTATTTGCAGACACCTACTATGTCACTATGTAAATTATTTATCATTTCTGTAAGCAGTTCCCATTTCTGGCCCTACAGCAGCTATGTTTGCCAAGAGGAAACAAATTACATCGTGCACACTGGTTTCTGATTGTTTCATGCAGTATGTTTGAAAGATTTTGTGATACCAATGGCCAGTATGGACTAATTGGATGCATTAGCAGAAAACTGGAGTGGAGTAGAGAATTCACACATAAATTAGCAAATACAGGGAAGAATGTTTGAACTAAAATTGAAACTGTTCAGTCTCAGAAGAAACACTTAAAGATCACTGTAAAGGTTTGAAATTGCTGGCTGGAGCTCAGTCATCGTACTGATGCTGTGGTGTCCGCTCTTATGCAGGAAGATTAAATGGACTTCGAGCGGCGCAAATGAGCCGCCCCTGCCTCTGCCTTATTTTCTCTACAACGGCTGTAACCAGAAAATTTCTCCTGCATGGATTAGCATCACTGCATTTATCTGGCTGACCTCCGGCTTTAAGCCTTAGCCTCGGTTACAGCTTCAAAGAATTCATTTGTGGGTCCTTGGCGACGCAGCCCCACTGGCGAAACACGGACGTGTTGTATTGCTGTTAAGTTCTCTATAATAAACAAGTTCAGCCAGCAATTTCAAACCTTTCCAATTTCAATTTTAGTTCACACATTCTTCCCGGTATTTGCTAACTGGATGCATGCCATACTGTCACCCTCCTGCTAACATGCTTCCAAGGGTACAGAAAATTGCAGGACATCAGTTTAAATAAACTTAAAAGTAAATGTTTTCATTAAAAGTAATGCAAGAGTTATGGTAGTTTCTGAAGAAAATTGAATTGTAATGCCCATTTAATTGTTTCAGTTTAAGACTTATTTAAAGATGATGTATATGTGATTTTTTAAGACACATAGCACACTTGAAGAAAAGACCTATTCGGTCTTAAAAGTTCATGTCCAGTAACGTCTTCAGGTATTTCATTTGAGTGTCTTATTGAAATAGAGTAAGCACTTGCTGTGAATGTTTGAAAGAAAGCTCATTACGTTAATGGTAGTGTTTCAAAATGTAATCTTCAGATCAGCAATGCTGTGTCCATTGAATCCCATTTAATGTTTTGTCTTCTCTAACTAGACTGGGAAGTCTGAAGAGCTACTGAGTGCATTGGGATGTCAAGGATTTCCCCCAACATCAGACTGTGAGGAACTACTGGTAGAATATTTGGAAGTAGATGACAGTCGGGAACAACTCATATCAAGCCATGATAAGGGTCACCCAAATCAAAATATGAAGTCACCTCACATTGAAACAGACAATGACTCAGGAAGGGGGAGCTGTGATAGTCCCTCTGTTCTGTCTGAAAGGTGTAGAGGAAACAAAGTCACTCCATCAGCCTTTGAAGCAGTTGATGCTGATGTTACATTTGAAAATACTGCAAGGCAGACCAGTAGTGACTGGGCAACTCAGTGCATAGCTCCAGAGGAGAAATCATATACCTGGCCTGAAGAATTAATGCCCAGTAGTCATACTCCCAAATCCTCCTACCACAATGTTACGGAAGTATGTAAATTGGCACTTGGTGCCATGAATGTTAATATGTCTCCAGTTTTAATGACAAATGAAGAGGAAGATCAACCAAAGTATTTTAAAACCATTGAAAGTGTCATTGAAGAAGACAGAAATAACCAGAATGAGCTGAAGGACTTGCACTCCAAAACTAATGACCATGAAACAATCTGGTTTTT
The DNA here is from genome assembly GCF_901001135.1 of Rhinatrema bivittatum. NCBI lineage: Eukaryota > Metazoa > Chordata > Amphibia > Gymnophiona > Rhinatrematidae > Rhinatrema > Rhinatrema bivittatum. Next base: position 756,266,761 of record NC_042615.1, read on the forward strand.
GCCCCAGGAGAATGCACATTTTCTGTCTGCTAAAACAATGGATTATGTGGAAGTTCACAAAATCAGCCAAAATAATGCATTGGCACTAGTACCAAAAACCACAGAAAACAATGACAGAAGCAAACAATATTCTGTTTCAGGGCCCAATAAGGAATACACAAAAGTGGCAAGGGTTGATGATGGCAATATTCTAGTGCTCATGCAGGATTCAGGAATGCCAAACCTGCCCGTATTCCAAGACTCTCACAAGGAATATTGTCAGATTTTTCCACAGCATCAAACCGAAAAACATATGGACAACTTTCCTTCAGTCTGAGGCAAGAACAGAAGTCAAGCGTAGTGGATTGGGCTACAGAGATCCCACAGCATTTTCACCTTAAGTTAAATGAAAGTTGGGTTGTTAAATAATACCTGTTTCTTCAGGTAATAATACAGAGCATATTAAAGGCAGTCACAATGAGATGCTTAAAAACATGATCTAGAATACTAATACAACTAGAGCTTATTTGCTGCTCCTATCTTTCTATGCTTTGAATTCAGTCGGCTACCCACTTTCTAAGAGCTGATGGCAGAACAAATTATTTTGTTTTATAATTGTGATTTTTACTGTAGGTGTCCTTCTTTTTTCTTAAAAGGGACAAAATCATATGTATACTAAAATATAAGCACATGGCTTAGATTCTGTGGGAAAAGACCAACAGGTATAATGTAGAAAAGGTCGGGTTATTTGGTTATACAGTTCTTACAGTATTCAGTACCAGGTAAGGTCAGGAGTACTGCATCACGTGCCATGAAAAATTATGCTATAATCAAGCCGTTGAATGTCATATTTCTGTTATCTATATATATATATATATATATATATATATATATATATATATTACAAAATTTATGCATCACAATATTCAAAAGGAGGCTACGAGCTTCTTACATTTTTACACGAAAAAAACATGCTATAATACTGGTGCAAAAAAGGAAAAAGACCTGGTGCACCCAGAGTAAAGGATCATGAAGGATCAAAACTGTTGGTTAAGAGCATAACTTTCCTGTTGCCTATGAATGGTGTACCAGCTCTTTTCTCTTTTGTGTTATTAATACTTCATTTCTAGGTTTTATAGCTGCAAGCACCCAGTGTATGAATTTTTGATTTGGGGGTACATTTTCTCATTTGGATGCAATTGGTTCATTATTTATGTTGAACTATAATGTTGGTCCATTAGCCTTGTAAGAGCTTATAATCTTGGAGTATTATGGTGATACATGTAGTTCTTAAAGAGATTGAGAGATCAAGAAAAGCATTAAGTAGCAGCGTTTATGCACAACTTGATGGACTCCTTCAATACTTTTTCATCCTTTTTGAGCAAGGACATTTGAAAGGCTAGAAGACCAGCATGCTATACATTGTTATCTGAAGTCATAATTCTCTTTTGAATTACTCTAGCATGTTGTGGAATTATTGTGAATTCATAAGACTGAATCAAGGAAAGGTTGCTGTGAATTATGGAGAGCTTGTTGAATGAAATCTCATTTTCAGTGAAGCCTCCAGGACTTTTAACAATAAAATCTACAAAACTAACAATTTAAACTCAAGCATGCAATCAAATACAAACATTCAGAAATTTTATTTGCATTCCTCTAAAAGACCCTCCAGAGATGGTGATAAATCATGGGTTCTAATTTTCTAATATTAATGTATAGCCAATTGTTTGGAATATGATCCACTCCCATACCAAAGACAATTGTGGACTCGATTCACCCCACGCCTGTTGTTTTGGGCCTCCATTTGGAGAATAGTGGCCGAATATTACGTTTTGTCAAATATCTACTGTTGTAAAAAGGATTATTTGAAGTGGAGGATACTGTCATTTATTCAAGGAGAGCAAAAACTAGTTCCTGTTATCCTCTATGGGAGGAGAAATGTAAAATCTTTTATTTTCCACCCCATGTAAAATCTTGGGAACTAGGCCTAGCCATTTTGTTTGCTTTTACTCTTTCGTATTCTGCTATGATGGAATGCAAAACAACGTGCTAGAAGTGAGAAGGTAACAAGTTATTTTTCTGAGCAGTTTCTCACTGTTTTTAAAGACATGGTATCATAATCTCCTCCAGAGATCACGGCACTGGTCTTTTCGAAAGCATCACGCTCGGCACCTCCGGATGCATACGCCTGCTAACACATGCACGCACTACACATGCCCCTTCTTGTCATACATACCTCACACTCATGTAAACTCTCACAGAGATGATACTACCTTGTATCAGCCCCCTTACACACGCACCCATACACAGCAATCTCACTCACGCCCACTCTAACCTAATAAAAATAGAGTCAAGACAACAAAGTTAACAAAATTCATAAAAATGTTGCTTTGTTTTAAGTTCTGAAAATGTTAATCACTTTACATTATTTTCCTGTCTGCCATCTTATGGGGTTGAGGGTGACAGATCCCAAGTGCCTCTCGCAGGAGACTGAGGGGACCACCTCCTTCTGTAAAATGTGGACTCCTGCTTTCAGAGCTGGAGGTGCAGAGAAAAAAAAATACTAATTAGACAAGTGGCACATCAGGGAACACAGAAAGCAGCAAGACATAAGGAAGAAAGTAGGCAGTGCCTACACCAGCACCGAAAAAAGAGGGCTGAACCCTGAGAATTGTGTCCACAGATTCGAACTTTCAGTTACCTGAAGTTTCAATATCTTTTTAAGCTGCCTAAGGGAACTAGGCACAATAGTTAGAGAAAACCCAGATGCCACCATTTCTGGTACTTTCTGGAATTTTTTTCCCATTTTTTTTCTGTCGGGGAAAATAAAAATGAAGAGATCCCTAAGAGTCCTGTTTTTGAAAAGGTTTTCTCCCATCCTGTGCAGAATGCTTTTGAAACTGGGTGAAAGGGCAAGATCCACTAAGGTTTTTCTATCGGAAAAACATCTTGATAAATCATGCCCTATATGATTTGGACTGTTAGGGCCCTATATAATGAAGGATTTCTCCCATGTGCCTTTGGGAAAACTTCTAATTAAGCAGAGCCTTAAATACAAAAAGGGTATTGCAATAATGAAATAGTACCGCATGTAATGTGCTTTTAATGCATTCTTAGCATTAGAAAATTGCATCTTTCACTTTATTAAGAATTCTAAACAAAAGTTTGCTTGTAAAATGTTGGAAATGTGTTTATATAATAATATATATAGTATAATGCAGAACGTAATCATTGCAAAGTAACACACTATGATAAATTCTTTATTTTATTTTGCTGGGCAAAAATGTACCCCAGCGAGGTCTTAATAAAATAAAACCAAGTCAAAGCTCCCCAGATGTAACCACTGCAGGACACTATTTAATAAATTGCCTTATTGTAAATAACACGTATATAAAATGATACATTAGCACGAGCCCATGAGCTTGGTAATGTATTTTTTGGATACTATTTTTCTATCGTTAGTTAAATTATTTTCTAATTTCCCAGGGTCGGGGTCTACCATGGAGTATCAATACATTATTTCGCTAAAGCACATGGAGCTGATGTTTCGTGGACAATTTTCAGAGGCATCTAGGTTGCATTGCCTCATCTGAAACTTGCCTGCCCCCATCCCCTCCATGCCACCAAACGTCTGTGTGTTGTTTCCTAATGCAGGTACTTCTTTCCATGTCCTAAAGGGGATGGGACCAGGGAAGGGAGAGTGCATGCAGGGATTTCCTTTTGAAAGCCCCTGTGCCTCTTTTCCCACGCTTAGTTTGCACCCGAGGGTCTGCAGGTACCCTATGTGCCCACAGTCTTTAGCTGACCTGAATTTTCTAAAGGATACTCTGTGGGGAGTTCCCTTTGAGAATTAGCTTGCAGGTCCACGGGTGCCAAGCCCTTATGGACCTGCAAGCTCTCCAGGCAATTTCAAAATTGCCCCATTAATATGTTGCAATTTCCATATTGAAACACTGACATATTTATATAAGATTGTAGGTTAAAGGAGGTGTTTTGTAAGCTCAAAAATGGAGTACGATTTTAAATAATGATTCTAGGATAGGTGCAATTTTTAGCTGTTCTTGAGAATCACTATCTATGAAAAATAAATGTATAATCTTATATTTTGCCTTTAATACTAGTGTGATGTTGGACGATTGTATATATTTATATATATTTGATTTAGAGTTATGTCAATTGTTTTCTTGTACTGAGGCAATCTCTCATTTTTAAAGTGCTCAAATTAAAGTACAAAAACATATTTGTTAATAGTACTACAAGTTTCAAGGGGAAAGTAAGCTTACTATGAATATGTTATTATATTAAAATTGAGATCAAAGCTAGCATTGATGAACTGTTGATTTGGCTTATGGAGAATAGTAGTGATGTTTATACGAGAGATACATTGAACTATTTCAAGTAACCTATAGTTAATGCAACAACTGGTTAACCAGCATCTCTGCTTATTAATTAATCTGTTAGGCCTCACACTGCTTCCATGAACTCAATATATTGAGAAATACTATGGATTCTATTCAGAAAAGCCACTTTTTGAAGCATTTTTGAGCCATGTGAAATGGGCAAGCATCTGAAGACACTCTGCTAGCACCAGGGAATGTTTTATTCTGTCCCGTACAGATTTACTCCTGGGCGGAATTATTTCCATACCTTAGAATTTTCAGAATTTTGCAGATCCAGACAAAAATGGTGGGTCGCATTGGATACCTTCCACTGTATAAGGCACCCAGTGCATCCAGTAGAAAAATAAGGATTTTCTTTTACTGTGGACCTAAAAATGGGAGAAAATCGTACATCAATGAGACATTAAGAGATCTGTTCACAAAAAGGGAGAAAACAAATTTAGCACATGATTTGGCTGGCTATCACATATTACAATTACCAATTTATTCCCCAAAGAATAAGAATATCAAAATATCTCAAGCTAAGGCTATTTTTAACTCCAGCTGCAGGCTGGGATATTTTCATTTCCATGAAGAGGACAATTTTCAAAGCAATTTACATGGATAGAAAGCATTTGACGGGCATTAATCACCTTTCTGAAAATTGCCCTCCCTGAAAGCATTCTTCCACAAGGCATGGACTTTCCACTGCATGAGGAGAAGGCGTTCCCAGAGGCGCGCGTGCAGGCCAGCGGAGGAAAAGTCTGCACTTTCAACTCATTGTGTGCACTTTTCCACAAAACTCTACCTCGAACATGTTTGCTTTGAAAATTGGAGCAAAACTTTTGCATATAAAGTACATGCGTGCTATAATCTAGCACAGACAACTTAAAAAGTACCCCTGAAAAGCAACTTTTACAGAAATGAGCTTTTCAAAAATTGCTCATTCTAGGTGTGGTAAAAGTACATTCATTGGGTCTCTATGCATGTACTTTTAGCCATTGTAGGGAGAGGCATTCTTAGGGGTGAGATCAGAGAGGGATTTGCACTTATGTGCATACTTTTGAATTTTCAAAGTTATGCATGTACATTTTCCTCCGAAAAACTTTGCAAGCAAATTAGCAGGTGTAAATGTGTGTAGATAGATTTTCTAGGATAATTATCAAAGTGAAAGTAAGCACACGCATGGGCCTACTTTCACTTTCAAAACTGGTGCAAAATCCATAGGTAAAAAGTTCCTGTGAACTGTGCACCAATGTGGGCAGTTAGAAAATTACCCCCTTAGAGGGTAATTTTTAAAGGGCCTGCTGGGGGTAAAGTAGTGCTTTATCTGCAGAAATGGCCTCTTAGAACATTGTGCAGCTGATTCACACATAAAATTATGCACATATACACTGCATGCACGCACATGGGGGAGTGTTCCAGGGGGTGGAAGTTGGGCAGGGTTGCGTGTAAATTCTCTTGGCAAAACAACGCACGCCAAATAGCAAGTATAATTGTGTGCAAATAATTTTGCCAGGAAAAGTTTCAAAGTGGACTTACATGAAAATTTGATGTAACTTATGCTTATGTTTGCTGGCTAACTTATGCACAAAGTTACAGACTTCCCCCTAAATATGTAGGAAAAATCTTTGATCAAAATAAATGACTTCAATGCAGCTTTAATGAGATATCCGCAAAATATATCACCCTTTTGTGAACAGACCCCTCAAAGTGTATGCAGATGAAAAGGTTTAGACATGCGTAGCCTTGAATAGTTAATTTTGAATGAATAATTTCCCCTTCATCACCTGCAGGGGTGGTAAAACCTTAAAGGTGAATTTTAAAAGCCCTGCGTGCGCATTCATTAGAGGATGCACGAATAAGTCGGGCCTGCGCACACCAAGCGGAATTTAAAAGCTGCCCAGGCACGCGCGTTTCTCCTGTAGCCTGCACATCTCCAAAGTTTTCAAAAAGGGGCATGAGCCTGGGTCCCCTGCCGCATAACTTTCCTTCTGCTATGGATGACGAGTAAGTTAAAAAATAAAAGGATCGAGCCATTTCTGAGGGATTTAAAAGGCCTTGGGTAACTTCCACTGGAGTTACCCACTTGGGTAACTGGAGGGAGTGTAGGCTATGAAGCAAGGGGAGGTTGGAGGGCCTAGCTGTTAACTGGGCACGTGCCCCTTTTAAAATCCCCCGATTTTCACGGTAGAAGTAGAATTTGCACACTCATGTGTGCACCCACTTAAAATTTGGTGCACACGTGTGTGCGGCCAGACTATTTTATAACATGCATGTGCGCGGGCCAACATATGTGCACAGATGCAGCCCTGGAATACCAGGAAAACATACAAAAATCACCAACCAGGATTCAATCCAATGGCAGCCAGCAAAAGCTGGTAGGCCCAGCAGCAGACTGTGTCTCACTCATGGAAATAATGAGGTCCACACCAAAAATTGTTGTTCAAAAGCAGAGAGAGAATTTACTTAGAGTCCATAAAGTAATCACAGTCCAGAGAAAAAAGGCTGGAAAGGTCAGCGTACAATCCAAGTACAAAAAAAAATAAAAAATCAAGAAGCAGCCTATCAGAGCAGTTCAAATAGTCCACCAAATTACTCACAGTTAGTTCACTCCTCTAAGTCCAAGAACTTTGGACAAAGTTCTCCTTGTTCAATTACAGGAAAGTCTTTTATCCTCCTCTAGGCTCCTGTAGAAAACAGTTTTCCTTGAGCTCTATTCACTTCTCTCTAACTATGGGCTTTCCCGAGCAAGATGGGGTCCCCTTTGATCTTGGGGTCTTTACCCTCCCAGCCGGCACACAGTCAGTACTGGCAGGAGCTACCTTTGCTCCTCCAGCAGCCCCTAGACTCCACAATCCAGCCCTTTAACTCTTCCAAGCTGCAATGCAGAACTCTTCAGTTCCTTCAAAGACTTCACAGCTTTTTGTGCCAGGTTGTATCTCAGATCTTCTGAGAATCTTTGGACAGCATCCCCGTTTAATCTCTTTCAAAACTCCAACAAGCTCCTATATAACTTCCCTCTGTTTTATATCCCTCCAGAAACCCATCCCCTAGGACAGGGGTGGCCAGCTTCGGTCCTCAAGAGTCAAAAACAGGCCAGGTTTTCAGGATATCCACATTCAATATGCATGCACTGCCTCCACAGTATGCAAATCTGTCTCTTGCATATTCATGTTCTCTCTACCTAGCTTGATGCACCAGCTGCAATCAAAGGAGGTAGAGAGTAAATGGTACAAATGCGCACTCTTCTTTCACCTTTCATCCCTCCAAATCATATTACATCTTCACTGATGGTAACTGTGCTGTTCGTATGTATGACTGTGCATGTAAAACTGCCCCCCAAAACCCATCTCACCCCCCCCCCCCCCCCCCACAAACCTCACCCTGAGTTACTAATGCCCCCCCCCCCCCTTTACAGTGGTATAAATAGTAAACTTTTTTTGTGAGCCTCTTTAGAGGCTCGCTCTCTCCCCAGCAGCCTAAACTGTTATTTGCAATTAAAAACAACACCCCTTTTTTATGACTGGCACTATTTTCGCTATATTTATAGCAAAATGATGACTCTTGGTCTCAGCTTTTTTGATACCGAACGATTTCATGTAGTATTCAGCACTGTTTAATGAATAAACCCCCAAGGGAGTAGTGATTTTTTTTTTTTTCTTCCCCTTCTCCCACTTCCAACAAAAGTATCAGCTTTCACTCCTGCCTCATTGATTAAATTGACAAAGTACCACAGGATGTCAAACGCATAGAAACAAGATGGAAATCAGCAGCAGGCTCATTTGCTAATGATTTGCGCCAATTTTCCTCCAGGGCAAAACATTTCACCAGACTTATCAATAAAACGATTCCATTGTTTTCAATGACACACAACGCCACTGAGAAAAATTGGCACAAAACTTTAAAAAATGAGCCCCTTTACATGGATTAGGCCGTTTTGGTTGTACATGTTGCCTCTTTCCTATTAGAAACTGTTCTTTCATTTATGTTTAAAGAAAATGGGAACCGGCCTGATGATTCAGTATAGTGGCCAGTCTTGAGGTTCACAGATATCATGTTCTGAAGGGACCTGTGGGTACAGGCCCCCTACCTGAGGATTGTTCCTGCAATGGGTAGGCTAGATAATAGGGAGGAGAGGGTAAAGAAATAGAAAAAGTGTGTGCTCATAGCATATACCCAGTTGTGCAAACAACATTCTGTTTTACAGGAACTTATATGCAAGAAAGTCCTGGCTAGATGGTACATGTTTGCTCCAGCTATGTCCCCTCACTGTTTCCGTCACGGCTCATTTAATCCTCTGCCTTTGCACATCCCTATCACTTTCCCCAGCCTTATATACTCCAGCAGTGCTAGCAAGTTGCAGCAAAATCTCGCCCCTGTACCACCAACTGCTGGTCAGGTCCATTTGCAATTTCTCAGGTAGGGCAAGACCGATGACAATGAGCCAACCCACTAATTTTCAGTGAAAATCCTTAGACGTTTTTTTACGTGGTGAGGGTGTCACAGGCAGACAGACGGATATGACCAGGGCATTTTCTTACAGAAAGAATGCCTAAAAAAGGCAGGATGAGAAGCCTTAGTTAGTTGCAGTTGAAAGCTGGCTGTGCCATCCCATGAGCAAAGGCCAAAGAATCAGGAAGAAATTACTGGGCCAGGAAAAAAAAATATGAATAAAGTTAAATGACATTGTGTTCCTATTTGGAGCATTTATGGTGTGTAGGAATTCAAAACTGAAAAAAAATAATTTAGGAAGAGTTGCGCTCAGTTTTTTCTAAAGCAAGGCATCATATTAATAAAGTTTAATTGTTTTCAAACCAAGGGACCTGTTTACTAAAGGTTTTCTTCCATTTTGTATCTATAGGAAAAATGCTTAGTAAATAGGGCCCCAAGTCACAAATATATAAAAATCTATGGGGTAGATTTTCAAACGTGCGCGCGGGCATACATGTCTGCGTGCTAGCCGGCGCGCACACATGTACACCCGATTTTATAACATGCGCGCGCAGGCACGTGCATGTTATAAAATCGGGGGTCGGCGCACGCAAGGGGTTGCACAATTGTGCACCTTGCTCGCGCCGAGCCCAAGCTGAGCCGCACTGCCTTCCCCCCGTTCCCTACCCCCCACCCCACCTTCCCTTCCTTCCCCTACCTCCCCCGCCCTTCCCCCCTACCTTTTTGTTTTTCTTTTATATCCAAACTTACCTCAGCCCTGGGGCTGAAGTAAGTTGTCGGCCGATGTGCGATCCCTGGCACAGCGGCCGTGCAGAGGCCTCTGGCCACGCCACACCCCGGACCGCCCCTTTTTGCAAGCCCCGGGACTTACACGCATCCCGGGGCTTTACACGCATCGCTAGGCCTTTTGAAAATAGGCCCGGCGCACGTATGACCGGTTACATGCGTAAATCCTTGAAAATCTGGCCCTATGTTTTCAGAACAAATTTTTATTTAGCTGTCTCTTCTCATGATTAGTCTTTCTAAACTCAAATCAAGAGAAAAAAATCACTTTTCCATAGCAATAAAGAGATTTGCCCCTAAGTTCTTAGTTCATCAGGTGTTTCTGGTCAGGTCATTGGTTTTCCTACACTAGCAATACATTATTTGTTCTGTAATGTGTCTACATTTAGAACAATCAATGTTTATTGATCTGAGACTATATTGACATGCTTTGCCTGTGGTTCTACAACTATATGACATAGGATCCTGAGAGCGCTATCACATAATATGGTTGCAGGATAGGCTAAAATTACAGAGCACTAGAAAACAATAAAACGTATGTAATCATCGTGATTCATCTGTAGAAATTGCATGCATGCGCAGTTTGTACAACATTATGCTATCTGTTTAGAGTTGTATAAAAGTATATACATGGCTTTAAGCTCTCCATGAGGTGTTCAGAGTAAGAGCAGTTTGTCAGAGTTTATCGTGTTATTGCGGCACTCATTAACGCTAAGGACCCAATTCATTTTTTTATGTCGGAGTGTAGAGGGCCAAGGTCAATGAGAACCCAACTGAACGCTGTTGGCTTATACAGAGCAAGAAGTTCCTCTAAAGGAGCTCTGTTCACAAGGATAAAAATTGATTATATTGAAGCACTTCCCAGTTATTTAAGACTTGTTTCACAAAGTACCCCAAGCCTGTCTTATGAATGGGATATTTATTCTACTAAGCCATAAAGCTTTTAAGCCATAAAGTATTTGCTTTATATACAGTATAAAGCAAATACCTCTGTTGTTTTGCTTCATCCAGAAATTAACCAATCCAAAGTGCTTTAAACACTGTGTTGAAAATAACCTTTGGCTTCCAACATATGTAAAAAAATAAATTATTTTACATTATCTTTAAAACTGTTTTCAGACATCCTACTATACTGCATGCAATCAAAAATGTATTTGGTCATAGTGGATAGTCTTCAGCCCACAAGAAATGTAATAATGATTTTGAGGTCAGCTTAATTAGGAAAGGAAGAGAAATGTAACACTGCTGCAGTAAAAGGATATATCAGAAGATAAAATGGCAAGTAGTATGATTTTGGTCTGCATTTGATTTGTCTCCTTAAGCAAAAGGAGCCCAGGAGTTCATGTCAGGAGATACAAAGAGCGTAAACTCAGTAGGATAATATTTCTTCCTAAGGTATGCGGTAGATTCATTGAATACTCTTCCAATGGAGGCCAAAATAGAAAGTTAGTTCAAGAAAGCCCAGATAAGCAGAAAGGATCCTAAATTGAGAAGAAGTGAGATAAAGCTGGAAATCAGCTGGGGCCTGCGGTTTTGCAACAGGAAGGGGAAAAGAGCAGCTGGGATGGGCTTAGTGGTCTTTATGGGTGATCTTTTGTGCTTCAGTTCACAAAACAAATTATGCTTCATATCTGACTGGGTAGCAGGAAGAGAGATTTGTAGACTGGACTAATGATATAGGCTGGAGTGACCTCTTAAGTGCCCTAGGCACAGGAAAAGGGGAAGGGAATCCTCTCTAAATATAGCAGAACCATGGGGTGCGGAGTTTTCCTCCAAACATGTCTCTTCTCCTCCAACCTGGCAGCACTCTCTTACTAGAGTAGCCGCATTCTATCAGACCTGCCTCCTTAAAGGCATGAGGGCCGGCTGGCAACCATTCTGGCTCAACAGTACTCTGAAAGCCACTCACCTGTGAACACCTGTGCTTTTAAGAGAATGGGTCCGAAGGGTCACTGCAGTTCATGAGAGAAAGTTCCCCCTAGGATGTTCACTCTTGTATTCTTAGGCAGATGCCTGCTCCACCCGGTAGGAATTCTGGGCCTGCTAATGATACTTCAAAAAAACATGGCCTTGTGATAATATTTAGAGAAGAATAACTGTTACGGTTTTCATACTGTATAAAGGGCAAAGAAGAATCTTTTTCCATTCTGTGTATTTTCATTTATTTTTATTAATCGTGCTAAACATAAATGTACAGTGGTCTGCCATACTAATAGATTAAGCAAACACAACAATCTCCACTCCTTAGTACACATAAATAAATTAGCTGCTCTCTATTTGTCCAGAAAATTCTGATAATTCAAAACATTAACTGCAGACCAAGACATTTTTTTTTTTTGTGTAAGATGGTAGTTTCATATATAGCCAAACCCTATCCCATTCAAAGTTACTATGGCATTGATTTAATCATTATCTCTGGTGGCAGGTAATGTTTTGAATTATTATAATTTGCTGGACAAATAGAGAGCAACCAGTTAATTTGTGTGTGCTAGAGCGTGATGTTTGATTTTTTAGGATGATGCTAAGAGATTAGACAGGAAGTGTGATAGACAGATGCATCACAGAAATTGCAAACTGGGGTCCAGATTTGAGTGCTTACACAAAAATAGAGCCAGAAAGATTGTGCAGTACTATTTTTATGCAGTTATAAGTGACCCACAGAAGACCATTTCATGAATCTCCATATTATGACCATAAGGTTTATACAGCCATCATATCAGCACTGGTTATCTGCCACATTGCTGTACATACTCTCTAGAAAAATCAAAAAGATCATTATTAAATGTTACAATAAAGGAATCAAGAAAATTTACTGACCAATATTTAAAATGTAGCAATTTTGGAGGCAGGTGAAACCCTAAGATAAAATGTTTTAGCAATAGGTAGAAAGCGAGAAATTACCAAATCTGCATGGGATAGAGCCAAATGAGCCCACATCCACCTGAATAGCCCAAATTATATGGCTCAGGAACTTTCCAGAACAAAGGTCATAGTCCTCAGCAGATTTCCAGCCACAGCCCTGTATTTGTATTTGCAAATTTGAATTTTTGTTGAGATGTGTTTTTTAAATGCATTCATTCTGAACAGCACATGAACAAATATTCTGAGCAATTTCAAACAGGAACCATTTTTGTGAATTAGACCCTAGGGTGTATTGTTTATTTTTTGGGACAGGGTGGGGAAGGGGCTATACAGTTTTCTCCTGCTTCTGTGGGCATCCAACTCAATTAGACCTGTGGCTGGGATTTGGCACCATGAGTTTTCATTCACAACTGTTGGGGAATTTTTTGCCTCTGTTATATCCCCTCCCAACTCACCTAGCCCAGTCATTGCAGTGATGGTCCTTAACAAGGGGCCACACACCAGGTCTCCCTCTAGAATTTTGCAATCATGTGCACTAAATCTAGCCATTAGGTCAGGGGTGCTCAATCTGTTCCTTGGTGCCTGATCAGCCAGTCAGGTCAGGATACCCCTAATGAATATGCATGAGATTTATTTGCATACACTACTTCCTATGAATGCAAATATTTCTCATGCGTATTTATTAGGGATATCCTGAAAACCCAACTGGCTGAGGGGAAGGCCACGAGGACCGGTTTGAGCACCTCTGCACTAAATGTTGCCATTACGTAATGACAAGGTCTCCTTCCCCCAAGGGGCTGTGAGTGCTGCTTCCACATCATCTTCAATTTTAGGCCAGTCCAAAAAGTGGATGACCTTGCCCAGGCATTGAACCCAAGTCCTCCACATGGCAGTGTACAGCACTGCCACTGAGCCACAGGGCTGGCCATAAATACTAGGCCAGGAGTGGCCAACTCCAGTCCTCAAGAGCCACAAACAGGTTTGGTTTTCAGGATATCCATAATGAATATGCATGAGATAGATTTGCATACATTGTGAATATCCTGAAGACCAGACCTGTTTGTGGCTCTTGAGGATCAACGTTCCACCCCTGCCTTAGGCTTTTATTAGTGAAAGCTAAGGACATTTAAGATTTAAACTATATATGTTGGAAGACACTGGTATATATGACAAGTACTCAGGGCAAACCATTATTTATAGACATATATTATAAAAGCAGCAAGTACATTTCCTAAATAGCAAGAGCTTGATTTCAACTCAATTATAAAATCCACTGAAATTTCAATGGCGAGTGTCTGCGTGATTGTGGGAGGTGTGTGTATTGATGAGCACATACCTCTGGCAGGCCAGCAGCAGAGCATAGTGGTGAACACATGGGTCTGTCAGTGGCTGCATGTATAGTTCCAACAGGGCAGGGGCTGGGGCTGAGTGTACTTATAGTGTGCTTATAGCTTTGGCAGGCAAGTTGTAGTGAGAGTGTTCTGTAGTAGGGTCCAGCAGTGTGAGCACTTATCTCGATAGTGTTCACATAAGTTTGGGAGGCCAGCAGCAGAACCTGCATTGGACAGTTGACAACACCCCCGTTGGCTGCAGAGGGAAACAGTGCAATAGACAGAACCAATAGCCAAGGATATTATATACAGAGATTTAAATGACATTTAACTATACCACAAATACTGCTTCTTGAATATACTGCTATAATATAGGTTTCAGTCATGTATTTTGCAATGACAGTGAAGCATAATGTACCTAAATAAAAATCATTTCTGGGCCAAATTTATACATTCATTTCCCGTATTGCTTGAATGCCCTTAAGATTTCAGATAAGTGGCCTTTGCATTGCTTACTGTATAGTCTCTTTGCATGTTGTGATATTTTGTATTTGTTCTTTCGCAAACACACCACTAGCTTAAATCTTGCAAAATGCTCAATGTGGTTAAAATTCTTTGGTGAAACAAGAATAACAAATAAGTTGGGAACCTTATACTGTAATCCAATTTAAATGAATACTAAAACAGTATAAGTTTTTGGAAAAACTGATGGTTTTTCCCAAATTTATCGTGAGACAATTATAATTGACTTGCAAAAAAATAAATTAATGTTGTAAAAATGCTGATTCTTATTGAATGGGTATTTCTGTATAAGCACTAATATTAAAACATATGTTAACAGTGACATGTCACATTTTAATTCATTATCAGATGGAATTAGCAATCAAAACAAAAGCCTTAATTTTATGTAATTCTAATAACACTTTGCAGGAGAGATATGAATATTCCCTCAAGCCAATCATGTTTTCAGCTTGAAAAAAAATATCTGAGGTTATTCAACCATGTATAGAACTCTGAAATTTTGCAGCGCTGAAGCCAAAATGATGCTCCTTCGGCTGCTGTGGCAAAATAAAAATAAAGCCAACTTTAAAGATATCAAAAAGCTGTATGTTTTGCCTTGTCTCAAAAACAAATGTTCTTAAAAGTCATCCTGGTTTGAATCACAAGAAATGAAAGCTCTATTAATTCTGTAACATTCCAAGGGCCTTACGTAATAAATCGTTTTTCCATAAGAAAATGGAAAAAAGTTATTCTTTAATAAGGCCCTAAACATAGCTGTTTTGGCACTGCTGGTCATTATCCTAGGCAATTATTTGTTACCGATAAGAGGAATGGGTGAATAATTTGTTGAATTTGTTCTATAAGTACATTTTTCAGATTATATTGCAGTTCTTTTCATAGAGTTTGTGTTTTTTTGTTTGTTTGAATACTTGAGAGCAGGACTTCCTTCCTGGTACTGCTTTAAAAAAATACTTAGCAAATATAGGGGCCGATGCAATATTATTCGCAGAAAGCGGGCGCTGACTTTTCAGCGCCCGCTTTCTTAATGCACGCATTGTACCCGCAAGGGGGGGTGGCCATGCAATACGCAAATCGCGCTAGAAAGGATGCGCTAGGGTCGCTTGCACGACCTTAGCACCTCCATGCTAACGCGACCCCGCGGTTATTGGCGGTCTGCCGATTAAGAACACTGACGCCGATAAACTCGGCGTCGGTTTCATAACTGCAGTCAGCCGGTTATGAAAACCAACGCCGAGCATATCGGCGTCGATCTTCAAAGCGGCCTGCAGAGGGTTTTTTCCTTTTTTTTAACTTTTAAGAAAGTACAGAAAAGCAGTTTTTTCTGCTTTTGTGTGCATCTGAGACACATTTATTTTTTGGCATTTGGAGTGAATGAGTAATAGCCTCATTCACATGCATTTGCATGTGATGAGCGCTAACTCATTCACTCCGCGTCGGACGCGCGTTAAATAGGCGCTAATCCCCCTATTGCATTAGGGGCTGGATTAACACCCTATATAACCCGCATCCGACAGCGGGTTAAACAGTGCGCTCGCCTGAGCGCAGTATATTGCATCGGCCCATAGATAATTAATTTCAGTTGGGGAAATCATATGGTTTTTCACCTGTTCATCCCTATGGACAAATCAGTTTCCGCTAACCAAACATAAATCTGCCTAAAATCCAAACCCAGGTTTTCCAAGCACATTTTTCTTGAAAGATCGCCCATCCTTGATGGTTAATCAGCCACCAGCAGTACTTTTCTGCCATTGCTAATTGCTGTGTTCTAGGCAATATGGCTTTATTTTTATATACTATGTGCTGTTTCTCAAGCAACTGATAGTTAATTGGCTTCTCAATCAGTGTAGTTCACACAAGGCCTAAAACTATAACATTATTTTATTGCAGCTCTTTAGGCAAGGTCATTATTGTTGTTTTTATTAATTTGATGAAGGTAGACTGATTGACTTGCATGGGTGCAAACTATTCAGGATCAGATGGTAGAAACCATGTCGCACAGGATAGGCTTGTCCTATGTAGCTGATGCCAAAGTATCTCCTGTTCTTAGTCAGCTACATCTGCACAGAAAATGTACTGTTTTCAGAAATTCGGAATGTTTGTATCTCTATCTGTACAAGAAATTTACAAAGACCTTGAGGGACCTGATTTTATATTTTCTTTCTTTTTTTTTTTTTTGTATTGGTTCATGATAGAGTATACTAGCCCCAAATGGTCTGTGCGGCTCAGTCATCATAGGCTTGCCCAGGCAAAGGAAGCAAAACAGAGAGGAAATGTGCCTGTTTTTCTGACTTCCCAAGCCAATATGCTTCTCTGCTGCAAAACAAAAATTGACTTTTCACAACCACAGAGTGTATTTGCAAATTACGTGCGAGAAGAAAAATTTGCATTGTGTGTTATAACAATACAGCATAGAGTCTGCCTAGCATGTTGACTTTTGTACTTTGTGTGCTGCTCAATATATACAAAACTATCTCAGGATTTTAAATACAATTTCAATGATTGTCTAAGAGAGAGAGAGAGAGAGAAGGGTGGTATAAGCACTTTTTAAATGATGAGGAATGGTACAGAGGCACCTGTGGACCTAGACTGTACTCACGGTATTTTTTTGCTCACTTGGGTAAACAGCAGCAGGAATTACACAGCTTCACAAAAAAGTTGTTGCTTCATTTTCAACACAGATTTTATAAATAAATAGATATAAATGACATATAAAGAGATGAAATATTTTTGGGTGGTTTTGGTTATGTATTAAAATGTATCTTCATTCTGTTTCAAAAAGCTGTATACTGTATTTTTGTTCTTTTACACATTGCACAGCACTTGGCGCACTTCATACAAATAGTATATAACATCCTTTTATCAGGGTAGATATTCTATACTGTACTTAATTATTCCAACAATGTACACATTGTATTTTATTACAAATAAATCACTTGTGAAATCTCCCACGCGTGCTCCTTTTGTTTCACTTAGTTATAAGACATACTGCATGTGTGCATTAATACGCTGGTTATAGGTGGTTCTCAATAATTCACCTTATTATTTATGTGTTCTGTTGCATTTGTGTTAGACCCTTTCATATATTATTTTCCTCTGGGCTTAGCAGAATGATCTTCAGTATAAATAAAAAGTAAAGAAATAAGAAATTACCTGCTGCCGGCAGCTGGGACGGCGATGGTAAAAGTAAAGCGGCAGGGAGCAGCGATAGATGGGGGATTCCTTCCCCCATAGTGGCGGTGAGCCGTGAAAAAGAGAGGCCGGCATCGCTTCGGGGATTCCCCCCCCTCCCCCCCCCCCAAGCGGCAGGGTGCCGCGATATGAAAATTAAAGCGGCGGCCAGCCGTGCTAGTGACATGCTAGGCCACCGAAACCTGGGCAGCTCCTGCCGGCCGCGAATGAGGCAATGCTGGGCCCCGGGAGCTTGGGGAGACTGAAAGGGGAGGCCAAAGAGCCGCGAGCACAGTGCGTCCGAGGCCAAACTCGGCGGCAGCGCTGGGAACGTTGTCACTGTGATATTATTTATTTATTTGCAGCTTTTATATACCGACATTCGTTTAGTAACATCACATCGGTTTACAATTAACGTAGCATCTAGCAACAGTGCTTTACACATGAACAATTGAACTGGTTATAAATAATAGCAAAACTAGTCTCATCTAAGGAACAGACAAGTTACATCTAAGGAACAGCTGAAGAAGATAAAGAAGTACAAACTAGATAAATCAGAGATTAAGAAGTTAAAAAATCAAAGCACTTTTTAGATAAAATAAGTTAAAATACAAATTGCAAAAAGGTTGCACGGTTGAGAAACTGGTAAGATTGAAACTCGTACTGCATATTGTGCAAAATAGAAATAAATTGAGAAAATGGGCAGAAATAGTTGGTATATGAAAGACAGGGGGTGATGAAAAGAATAAAGGAAGAACAACAAAAGGATAGAGTAGATAGAAAAGTAGACTAAGCATATAAAAGAGATAACCTTACAAATTCTTCAAAACACAGCTGCCCGGTTCCTCACCAATACACGCAGAAATGAACACATAACACCCGTACTAAAGGATCTACACTGGCTCCCAATTACATCCTGCATTCAATACAAGACCCTCTCTCTCACTCACAAGGCCCTGTACAATCCAGAAATGAACTGGCTCAACAACTCCCTTAGATTCCACCAGGCTACTAAACCCACCAGACACCAACACCTCACTACTATGCAGACCTTCTCCCCCAAAGTCATCAAACTGGCCTCCACCAGAGCACGTTCGCTCTCGGTAGCTGGGCCTGCCCTTTGAAATTCAATGCCAGTCGAGTTACGCCAGAAGGACTGCCAAAAAACATTCAAACAAAAACTTAAGACGTGGCTCTTCACAAAAGCATACACCTAATACCAATCAGCCCATGCTTCAGCCACGCTCCTGCCCTCTCCAGCCCTCCCTCCTCCCCTAACAACTCCAATCTCCTTTAAATTCCCCCCCCCCCCCACCCCCCAGCTAATCTCCACAGCCTTCTCAGCCAAATCCTCCCATTCTTCTCCTTTTGTCTACGCCAAGCTCGCTGGAATGTATTCAACATTTATCTTTTGCCTTTCCCGTTATCCCTTCGGAATCCTCCTTAGCTCCAGTAACTTATATAATTTCTCAGTCCTTTCAATTGTATATAATGTATATAATTTTACAGTTTTATTCATTTAATCCCTGTAATTAATCTTCCCCATCCCCTCTTACCAGTTGATGTTTAATTTACCCACTACTGTTCTATGTCAAACGCTTTCCAAGCGTATGTTTTATTCTTTGTTACGCTGTAAACCGATGTGATATCATTGATGAATGTCGATATATAAAAGTCTATAAATAAATAAATAAATAAATAAATAAATAAATATTGCAGGATAGTACTATAAGTTGCAAATATTGCGCAATAAATTGAAGTTATGTAAATTAGGAGGTAGATTAATAAAGACAAGATAGTGTCAGGGCTGTAAGCAAAGCCCCAGCATGATGGAGATGCAGGCCCGGGGGTCCTCGCTGACATCAGGCATGATTCTAACTATTCAAAAGGTGGCGATTTTGGTGGGGAGCATGGGAAGAGACTCCCACCTAAGTGTCATTCCACAGGAAGCACCTGGCGAACCCGGCGCCAGTAAGTTCATTAAATTTTTTTCAAATAAATAAAAATGAATATTTTGACAGTGTTGGGATGCTTTAAGGGTGTCTGTGACCTGACCACATCTGTCGGAAACTGGGGTTTGGTGGTGGTGGTCACCAGATGGGATTATACATACAAACCCAGATTTTAAAAGGGCTGTGCATGTAAATTTCGGGTGGTACATGCCAAAGTGCCAGGCCTGCTGAAAGGGGCAGCCTGGGGGCGTGGTCTGGGCAGGGAGGGGTGGGCCGGGACAGCACTCACTGGCAGCCGGCCGGTGTGCGGAGTTTACTTCTGCTCTGGAGAAGCAGTAAGTAAGGAACAAAAAAATGTGAGGAGCTAGGAAGGGGTTAGGGGTCAGAGAGGAGAGGAGAGGGGAAAGGATAGGAAGGTTAGGTAGGGGTATAGGGAAGTTCCCTCCCAGTTTGCGCCTTAATTGAAGCAAACTGGGAGGGAACTGGGGAAGCCCTACTCACTCGCCCATACATGCTTGCGCAGACATTAAAGCCCAGCGCGCATGTATGCATGGGAAATGTATTTTATAACATGCGCATGCCGTCGCACACATGTTATAAATTTGGTGCGTCCATGTGCGCGCGCCAGGAACCTCACTCACATGGACATGCGCACGCTCCTCTTAAAATCTACCCCACACTGTTTAGCTCCAAAAGTGCTTAAATTACTAATATAGTCATGAAAAGACACAGGACACTTGTTACATTTATTGAGAAGCGAACATGAGAATTTGGTGTTTGAAACTGTGTGAGTGGAGTTTTTTTACTGGTTTCACTTAACTATTTTTCCCATTCATTTTAATGGGCAATCTAAAAAGTAGTAAGTATGAACAAGTTCCATCCAGCTCTCAGAGAGGAAAAAGAGGGGAAACTCTTTGCCATCCCATAGTCAATGCCGTGGAAATGCCATAGTAATGATAGTGCACCTCAGTGTCTATGCAAAGCAGCTGGGTGATCAGGTCTGCATAACATTTATTTATTTATTTATTTGTAGGGTTTTATATACCGTTATTCGGTAGAGCCATCATAACGGTTTACAAATCTGCAATTATCATTCAACATATGCAATTATCTTACAATCAAATGGAGTTAACATAGTAGTTGGGAACAGTAGGGTTTTGTGAACAATCAACATATTTTCTTAGTCGTTGAATAACAGAATATTGCGGAGAACATTTTCAAAGAACTTAACGGATCAAGGGAGTGAGCAGGGAGGGGTAGAAAAGGAGGGTACATCAGGAGAGCATGAAGGAGGAGGATTATGCTTGCGAGTTCTGTTGAGTGCTGGGATGATCAGGTGTCAGATAGTTAGAATAGAGTTTGCGGAATAAAAATGTTTTTAGGTCTTTTTAAAATGTTTTTTGGATGTGCTGGGTCCTCAGTTCTATGGGTAGGGTGTTCCAAGTTTTGGGGGAAGCAATGGAAAATGCTCTTTCTCGCGTAGTTGAAAGATGAGCGTCTCTTAAGGTGGGGATGTTTAGGAATCCTGTGCTGTTGGAACGTAGGTTTCTTTGTGGGTTTTGGGGGGTAATGTTTAAGCCTTTTAGTCCATGAAGATCATCATTTAAGATTTTATGAATGATGGTCATAGATTTGTAGGTAATTCGTGCAGAAATAGGAAGCCAGTGAAGAGAGGTTAAAATGGGTGTAATGTGTTTGTTTCTTTTTTTCCGGTAAGGATTCTGGCAGCTGAGTTCTGCAGTATTTGGAGTGGTTTGAGGGATGATGAAGGGATTCCAATAAGTAATGAGTTGCAGTAATCGAAGGTGGAGAAAATAAGCAGTTGGAGGACGGTTCTGAAGTCAGAAGGGTTGAGAAATGGCTTTATGTGTCTTAGGGTTAGTAGCTTGTGGTATCCTTCTTTCGTTTTATTTACAATGTGGGGTTTGAAAGAGAGTTCAGCATCGATTAATACACCTATTCTGGCATTTAAGCATATATCACAAAACTACAAATATCCAAAAACAAATAGTGACATATATAATATAATGTTCCAAACTTTATTAATAACAAAAATGGAAAGAATTCCAAAAAAGCAACCTTTTAAAATCTCACACAAGGAATATCAACCTTAAACCCAAACACCAGAGTGGAACCAAGCTGCTGGCACTAACTTTCAAAAAGGAGATAGACCAGCTTTTAAACTAGAACAAGGGGGAAAGCCGACAGTCACTCAGTAGTGCATGGTTCAGAGAAATGTATCCTTGAAGGATACTAATGAAATAGGAGAGTTAGGGCATCCCAACAGAGAGGTTCCATTAAAAGCAAACATAGTCCATATGCCTATATGTAAAAAATCACCAAAGCTAATGATTTCCAAATTATCCCAAACAACTGAAAAGCAGGTTGTTAGAACAAGCAAAAACCACACTTTAAAATGTCTGTATGCCAATGCCAGAAGTCTAAGAAGTAAAATGGGAGAGTTAGAATGTATAGCAGCAAATGATGAGATTGACATAATTGGCATCACAGAGACTTGGTGGAAGGAGGATAACCAATGGGACAGTGCTATATCAGGGTACAAATTATATCGCAATGATAGGGAAGATCAACTTGGTGGGGGTGTGGCACTTTATGTCCGGGAGGGCATAGAGTCCAACAGGATAAAGATCATACAAGAGACTAAATGCTCAGTAGAATCTATATGGGTAGAAATCCCATGTGTGTTGGGTAAGAGATTAGTGATAGGAGTATACTACCGTCCACCTGGACAAAATGGTCAGACAGATGATGAAATGCTAACAGAAATCAGGGAAGCAAACCAATTTGGCATTGCAATAATAATGGGAGATTCAATTACCCCAATATTGACTGGGTAAATGTAACATCAGGACTTGCTAGAGACATAAAGTTCCTGGATGTAATAAATAATTGCTTCATGGAGCAATTGGTTCAGGAACCAACAAGAGAGGGAGCTATTTTAGATTTAATTCTTAGTAGAACGCAAGATTTGGTGAGAGAAGTAATGGTGGTAGGGCCACTTGGCAACAGTGATCATAACATGATCAAATTTAAACTAATAACTGGAAGGGGGACAATAAGTAAATCTGCAGCTCTAACACTAAATTTTATAAAGGGAAACTTTGATAAAATGAGGAAAATAGAAAAAAACTGAAAGGTGCAGCTGCAAAGGTTAAAAGTGTTCAACAGGCTTGGACATTGTTTAAAAATACAATCCTAGAGGCGCAGTCCATATGTATTCTGCGCATTAAGAAAGGTGGAAGGAAGGCAAAACGATTACTGTCATGGTTAAAAGGTGAGGTGAAAGAGGCTATTTTAGCCAAAAAAAACATCCTTCAAAAATTGGAAGAAGGATCCATCTGAAGAAAATAGGATAAAACATAAGCATTGTCAAGGTAAGTGTAAAACATTGATAAGACAGGCGAAGAGAGAATTTGAAATGAAGTTGGACATAGAGGCAAAAACTCATAATAAAAACTTTTTAAAATATATCCAAAGCAAGAAACCTGTGAGGGAGTTGGTTGGACCATTAGATGACAGAGGGGTTAAAGGGGCTCTTAGGGAAGATAAGGCCATTGCAGAAAGACTAAATTAATTCTTTGCCTCCGTGTTTACTAATGAGGATGTTGGGGAGATACCAGTTTTATAGATGGTTTTCAGGGGAGATGAGTCAGACGAATTGAACGAAATCACTGTGAACCTGGAAGATGTAGTAGGCCAGATTGACAAACTAAAGAGTAGCAAATCACCTGGACTGGATGGTATGCATCCTAGGGTTCTGAAGGAACTAAAAAATGAAATTTCTGATCTATTAGTTAAAATTTGTAACCTATCATTAAAATCATCCATTGTACCTGAAGACTGGAGGGTGGCCAATGTAACCCCAATATTTAAAAAAGGCTCCAGAGGCGATCCAGGTAACTATAGACTAGTGAGCCTGACTTCAATGCCGGGAAAAATAGTGGAAACTATTCTCAAGATCAAAATTGTAGAGCATATAGAAAGACATGATTTAATGGGACACAGTCAACATGGATTTACCCAAGGGAAGTCTTGCCTAACAAATCTGCTTCAGTTTTTTGAAGGGGTTAATAAACATGTGGATAAAGGTGAACCGGTAGATGTAATGTATTTGGATTTTCAGAAGGCGTTTGACAAAGTCCCTCATGAGAGGCTTCTACGAAAACTAAAAAATCATGGGATAGGAGGCGATGTTCTTTCGTGGATTACAAACTGGTTAAAAGACAGGAAACAGAGAGTAGGATTAAATGGTCAATTTTCTCAGTGGAAAAGGGTAAACAGTGGAGTGCCTCAGGGATCTGTACTTGGACTGGTGCTTTTCAATATATATATAAATGATCTGGAAAGGAATACGACGAGTGAGGTTATCAAATTTGCGGATGATACAAAATTATTCAGAGTAGTTAAATCACAAGCAGACTGTGATACATTACAGGAGGACTTGCAAGACTGGAAGATTGGGCATCCAAATGGCAGATGAAATTTAATGTGGACAAGTGCAAGGTGTTGCATATAGGGAAAAATAACCCTTGCTGTAGTTACACGATGTTAGGTTCCATATTAGGAGCTACCACCCAGGAAAAAGATCTAGGCATCATAGTGGATAATACTTTAAAATCGTCGGCTCAGTGTGCTGCAGCAGTCAAAAAGCAAACAGAATGTTAGGAATTATTAGGAAGGGAATGGTTAATAGAACGGAAAATGTCATAATGCCTCTGTATCACTCCATGGTGAGACCGCACCTTGAATACTGTGTACAATTATGGTCGCCGCATCTCAAAAAAGATATAGTTGTGATGGAGAAGGTACAGAGAAGGGCAACCAAAATGATAAAGGGGATGGAACAGCTCCCCTATGAGGAAAGGCTGAAGAGGTTAGGGCTGTTCAGCTTGGAGAAGAGAAGGCTGAGGGGGATATGATAGAGGTCTTTAAGATCATGAGAGGTCTTGAATGAGTAGATGTAACTCGGTTATTTACACTTTCGAATAATAGAAGGACTAGGGGGCATTTCATGAAGTTTGCAAGTAGCACTAAGACTAATCGGAGAAAATTCTTTTTCACTCAACGCACAATAAAGCTCTGGAATTTGTTGCCAGAGGATGTGGTTAGTGCAGTTAGTGTAGCTGGGTTCAAAAAAGGTTTGGATAAGTTCTTGGAGGAGAAGTCCATTAATGGCTATTAATCAATTATATTTAGGGAATAGCCACTGCTATTAATTGCATCAGTAGCATGGGTTCTTCTTAGTGTATGGGTAATTGCCAGGTTCTTGTGGCCTGGTTTTGGCCTCTGTTGGAAACAGGATGCTGGGCTTGATGGACCCTTGGTCTGACCCAGCATGGCAATTTCTTATGTTCTTATGTTCTTACCACTTAATCATACATTCATACCACACTCACCACACACATTTTCCAATACCTTTAAAAACATCTTCATTCTCAAATTGAATTAATTTTGCCATGAGAATGTGCAAGATTTAAGAAATTGAACTTTTCTCTGCTTGTAATTCAATTTGAAGAATTTGTAATGTAAATGGGAATTTTGGGTTGTATGTAAAAATTCAATTTGAGAATGAAGATGTTTTTAAAGGTATTGGAAAATGTGTGTGGTGTAGGGATGTGAATCGTTTTCCATATCGTCTTAACGATAGAAATCGTGTGGCAGGGCAAGAAAATCGTCTTAGGCACGATTTTTTAGTTAAAAAATCGTTAAAAATCGTTTTTTCCGATTAGTGCGCACTAACTCGGGTTAGTGCGCACTAACTCGAGTTAGTGCGCACTAACTGGGAGTTAGTGCGCACTAACTGAAAATGATACAATTTGACACTTTTCAGGTCAGTTAAGGTCAGTTTAGGAATGAATATGTATTCCTATTGGCTGCCCTCTTATTTATTCATGTTACCAAGTTTCCTACTGACAGTATATGGGGGATGGGAAATGGAAACAGTTGGTAGCTTGACAAAACAAGTAATGTGATCAGTCAATGTGACTAGAACTTGTGCCCTAACCCTGATACCAGGGGTATTGTGATCTTCCTGCACACAGTGCCCTATCCCTATTAATACCAGGAGTGTTGTGATCTTCCTGCACACAGTGCCCTATCCCTAATACCAGGGGTGTTGTGATCTTCCTGCACACAGTGCCCTATTCCTGATACTGGGGGTGTTGTGATCTTCCTGCACACAGTGCCCTATTCCTGATACCGGGGGTGTTGTGATCTTCTTGCACACATCCCGGTATCAGGGATAGGGCACTGCATGCAGGAAGATCACAACACTCCTGGTATTAATAGGGATAGGGCACTGCATGCAGGAAGATCACAACACTCCTGGTATTAATAGGGATAGGGCACTGCATGCAGGAAGATCACAACACCCCTGGTATCAGGGATAGGGCACTGTGTGCAGGAAGATCACAATACCCCGGAGGAGTGAGGGTCAGGCAGCTCCCCCCTGTCTGTGAAGCCAGCCTCTCACTAGTAATGCAGGGAGGGAGCTGTCTCAGACTTCACCATCCTCCCCCCCCCCCCCTTCACCCACACACCATTCACTAGCTGGGACATGGGGGAAGTCAGGAGTGAGGGTCAGGCAGCTCCCCCCTGTCTGTGAAGCCAGCCTCTCACTAGTAATGCAGGGAGGGAGCTGTCTCAGACTTCACCATCCTCCCCCCCCCCTCACCCACACACCATTCACTAGCTGGGACATGGGGGAAGTCAGGAGTGAGGGTCAGGCAGCTCCCCCCTGTCTGTGAAGCCAGCCTCTCACTAGTAATGCAGGGAGGGAGCTGTCTCAGACTTCACCATCCTCCCCCCCCCCCCTCACCCACACACCATTCACTAGCTGGGACATGGGGGAAGTCAGGAGTGAGGGTCAGGCAGCTCCCCCCTGTCTGTGAAGCCAGCCTCTCACTAGTAATGCAGGGAGGGAGCTGTCTCAGACTTCACCATCCTCCCCCCCCCCCCCTCACCCACACACCATTCACTAGCTGGGACATGGGGGAAGTCAGGAGTGAGGGTCAGGCAGCTCCCCCCTGTCTGTGAAGCCAGCCTCTCACTAGTAATGCAGGGAGGGAGCTGTCTCAGACTTCACCATCCTCCCCCCCCCCCTCACCCACACACCATTCACTAGCTGGGACATGGGGGAAGTCAGGAGTGAGGGTCAGGCAGCTCCCCCCTGTCTGTGAAGCCAGCCTCTCACTAGTAATGCAGGGAGGGAGCTGTCTCAGACTGGTATCAGGGTTAGGGCACTGTGTGCAGGAAGATCACAACACTCCTGGTATTAATAGGGATAGGGCACTGTAAGAGATGACTGTAGTAGATTGAATAAAGATCTGATGTTTCTGCTCTCCTCACACCAAACAAAAACAACACACAAGCAGAGAAGCCCTTCTTACAAAGCTGAGCTAGTGAGTTAAGTAGGAGGAAAAGTAAACATACTTGTGCCAGTGTGGCTACTTAAAAAATACACTTACCAACAATCAATTACATATATTTGAACTGTGTACAGTTCCAGCCAGGACCACCTTTCTAAAATGCACAGTGATTGGCAAATTCAACATGCACTAGCATTTCAGGTGCCTGCTAACAAAAATAATAAACAAACAAGTTCTAGTCACGTGAGTGCTGATCATTACATTACTTTTTTTGTCAAGCTTCCAACTGTTTCCATTTCACATCCCCCCAACCATTACCTCAGTATTAGCCTTGGTAACATCAATAGATAAGAGCACAGCCAGCCAATAGGAATACATACATACATATTCATTCCTAAGTGACCTTTACTGACCTGGGAAGTGTGAACACTTTGTTTCATTTTCTGTTGGTGTTCGTTAGTTTCCAGTTCCATTTCCCATCCCCCCAACCATCACCTCAGTGGTAACCTTGGTAACATCAATAGATAAGAGAGCAGCCAGCCAATAGGAACACATATTCATTCCTAACTGACCTTCAGTGACCTGGAAAGTGTTTATTTGTATCATTTTCAGTTAGTGCGCACTAAATCGAGTTAGTGCGCACTAACGGGGAGTTAGTGCGCACTAACTCGAGTTAGTGCGCACTAACACGATTTAACGATTTTTAACGATAAATCGTTAGAATTTCTATTGTATCGTGTTCTATAACGATTTAAGACGATATAAACATTATCGGACGATAATTTTAATCGTTGAAAAACGATTCACATCCCTAGTGTGGTGAGTGTGGTATGAATGTATGATTAAGTGGTATGTTTGGGTTTAAGGTTGATATTCTTTGTGTGAGATTTTAAAAGGTTGCTTTTTTGGAATTCTTTCCATTTTTGAATATTAATAAAGTTTGGAACATTATATTATATATGTCACTATTTGTTTTTGGATAACATCAAATTAAGGCAAAGCACAGAAAGATTTGAAAAGTAATTTACCTTAAAAGAATGCTTTGAACTTACTAAAAATTATTTTGGAAACTGATTTCCTTAGTCAAGGAGTTTTTAAGTGGTTCCTTGGTGAATAAGAAGGTTTTTTTGAAGTAGATGTGAACTATTTCCTGAAAAGATCTCAGAGGAGTAAGGATCTATGCTGAGGATTTTCAGAAAGCACGTTGACAGACTGAACAACAGAGCTGTGCTGGAGACTGGAGGAGAAAGACCAGGCTGTAGGTCCCTGTCTCAGAGGTCTAGACTGTGTGGAAAAGCACCCTAGGAAACACTGATGTTGTGTGTGACAGTGTGTGAAAGTGGTACTTATTATAATTCTAATCCTTTCGTAGGTAAGGATTTAGTTAAAATTAAGGTTAACTTTCTATAGCTGGTCTATGGTATTTTGCTAGCTTTGATAGATAAGTGGATGTGATGGTCTGATAATGAGTGGATTTGACTAACATTCATACTACCTCAGAGAAAAATATTTCAGAAAGTCTCACAGACTTCAAATTGTAGACAAACTGTAGATAAAGGTATCTCTGAGTTGTTTCCAGAGGAAAAAAAAATCTTTAAAATAATTTGGAATATAGAAGTCCCACAACTTGTTCCTGTCTTTATTAGGAAATAAGTGTGGCATGTGACAGAGAGAATGATTAAATATTTTCCTACTTTGTGAGTTCTCTCAAAGCCAGCATTCTTAGACAGGGCTGAAATATTTATCTTTTGATTTCTACAAGAACTCCAGTCTCAATTAGTTGGCACACGCTAGCAACATAATAGACTGTGGGAGATTGGCAGTGTAAGGAAGTCATTCTTTATTACTAATTTGCTTTGAGTTAGTGTAGTAGGTAAACCATTGTATCCTGAGACTTCATGATCAAGAGTGGTAGTCCAGGTCCAGTCTGCGCTGTCAAGCAGCATGAG
The DNA here is from genome assembly GCF_901001135.1 of Rhinatrema bivittatum. NCBI lineage: Eukaryota > Metazoa > Chordata > Amphibia > Gymnophiona > Rhinatrematidae > Rhinatrema > Rhinatrema bivittatum. The sequence continues at coordinate 756,295,529 of NC_042615.1, forward strand.
CTATCTCTCAATTACAAGCCACCAAAGCTTCACATCATTCCTGGGTCAGCGCTTTCTATCCAGCATTCACAAGCTGCACTCTCAAAATTTATTACCCAGAAATAAATTAAAGAACTGTGACACAAATTTTGGTAAATTGCACTAGTGAAAAAAAAACATAGGGATAGACAAATCATAGTTAATTAAACCAGGTTAAAGACAAAAGCTGTTAATACTTACCTCGAGTATTCCAGAATTGCCTGAAAAACCTATAATAATAATAATAAGCTAACACAAAGAATAAGATTTCTTGAATTAAAGTTAAGAGTTCAGTATTGGTTCTCATTAAAAAGTAAATAACTGAGTATCTTGGTGAGAAGTAATCCTTACACAAGAACCAATTTCTATTCAAAACACTATGGGGCAGATTTTTAAACGAGCGCGCACGGGGTACATTTGTGTGCGCTATCTGGCGCACACAAATGTACACCCAATTTTATAACATGCGCGCGCTGCCACACGCATGTTATAAAATCCGGGGTCCGTGCACGCAAGGGGGGGAGCACACTTGTGCACCTTGCGCGCACCGAGCCCTAGGGGAGCTCGGATGGCTTTCCCCATTCCCTCCGAGGCCGCTCCGAAATTGGAGCGGCCTCAGAGGGAATTTTTCTTCCGCTCCCCCCCACCTTCCCCTCCCTTCCCCTATCTAACCCACCCCCAACCCTACCTAAATCCCCCCCTACCTTATTTCAAGGAGTTACGCCTGCCTCTGGCAGTAACTTGCGCGTGCCAGCCAGCTGCCGGTGCGCCATCCCCCAGCACAGCCGCTGTGCCGAAGGCCTCAGTCCCACCCCCGGACCACTCCCAGACCGCCCCTGGACCAGCACCCCGCCCACGTCCCCACCCCTTCCCGCCCCTTTTTCAAAGCCCTGGGATACACGCATCCCGGGGCTTGCGTGCACCACGAGCCTATGCAAAATAGGCTCGGCACACGCATGGGGGGGGGGGGGTTTAAAGGGTTACGCGCGTATATTACACGCGTAACCCTTTGAAAATCTACCCCTATGTTTAAGAATTAGAGTGAGAGTCACATATACAGAATTGTTTTGTGTATCAGAAGCAAAATATTCTCATTGAAAGTATTGACATTATTGAAATGTTTATTCTGTTCAGTAATTACACTTGTCTCTAGAAGTGAAGAACCTGAAAAACTATCCATTTGCCAACAAAATAAAATTTGATTATAGAAATGCCTCTGAGATCATTTTTCTATTTTGATTTATCTTCTGGCGAAGATACTCTGGGTGTTAAAAATATTTCCATACCAGTTTTTAAAGTGGAAACCCCAATAGCCTTCACCATCTAGCTATCTACGTGAAAGTGCCCAAGGGTGTTTACATTCAACTTTGATTTTTGTTTTATTCATCCACAGGGTTGAACTTGTGTTATATTTCCTGGGAGGAGGGAAGGTGGCAATCAGTAGAGCCATTCCAACTTATTAATGGAGAATTTAAGTCTTCCCTAAATTAGTCCCATAGCAGATATTGACTTTATTTCTATATATTTGATTTGGCTGAGATGGTGATCATTTTCAGGGTCACTCATCAAAATACATTAGGGTGTTATGGCGGGCATTAGGGCCCTAACGCCTGCGATAACGCCATAACAAATGATTTATTTTTCACATTGTGTGATGCGATGGCAAAATCCAAAACTTAAGTCAAAGGGGAGGAGTTTATGAAAATGAGGGATGTTTAACATTGCAAAACTACATCTTTTTTCCTGGCATTAAGCTGTGTGATATGCCTGAAATGGGATTCATGATATTTATTGTGAATCCCATTTCAGGCGGGGAGGGGGAGGGAGGGAGAAAGAGAGAGAGAGCACCTCTGGGGCTGCATGCATATTAGTCATCTATTTATACCACTATAGGAATAGTGGTATAAATGGATCTATTTCTATAGTGGTATTTATACCACTATAGAAATTTCTATAGTGGTATAAATATTTCTATAGTGGTATAAATATTTCTATAGTGGTATTTCTATAGTGGTATTTATACCACTATAGAAATAGATGAATAGTCATCTATTTATACCACCATCTAGTAACTCGAGGTGAGGTTTTGGTGGTGGTCTAGGGTTTGGGGGGCAGTTTTACATGCAGTCAGATGTACAAACAGCACAGTACACATCAGTGAAGATTTGATGTGATTTAGAATGAGGAAAGATACACAAAGATGAGATTTCTACAATGTACTCTCACCCTAGCTTGATAGCACACATCTTTGTGTATCTTTCCTCATTCCAAATCACAACAAATCTTCACTGATGTGTACTGTGCTGTTCGTGCATGTAAAACTGCCCCTCAAACCGTAGACCACCACCAAAATCTCACCATGAGTTCTTAGATGACCCTCCCATAGTGGTATAAATATGTGTGCCACCCCAGAAGTGCTCTTTCTCTCTCTCTCTCATCTGGGCACTTTGTAAGTTGCAAAGTGAAAATATCACAGGTGTGATAAATTTAACATGCCTTGTGGTAAAATACCTATGTGAAGCACTATAATGACATGTGGTTGCAATAACTCAAAAATTATCCTGGCCACACCCCTTTTTTATCATGGGCGTTATTCATGCAAAATTTATAGCATGTTGATGAATCTAGGGGTCTGCTTGCACTATATAGCAAAACTGAGTAAATGAGGAGAACAGCATTGCCATTTTACATACTGTATATCTGCTGTCAGTCTCGGGCTACAAGGCATATAGGTCAAATCCTCACCTTTTGAATTTAGATGTCAGTCACTATAATAATTTTTTGATGCCTTATTTGACTGAAAATATATTAATTTAAACTGCAATGTAATGGAGAAAGTATAACAACCGTCTATAGTTTACCAAGGCCCTCAATGTTCAATGATGCTTGGTGGATGATTTAGTCACTGTGCCCCAAGGAAGAAATGGACTTTGGAGACACTCGGTGTGATAAATAATAGAATAGAAGGCTGAAATCTTGGAACTGGGTAACTTGCTGTCAATTTAGAGTGATAATGATCCTCAAAGCTGAGGAAGATTGATGTTGCACAAGAATAACAGAATATCTCTGTGCTTCTGCCTACCCTGAAACAATACAATTCCCCTATTTGCTCTGAAATCGAAGAAAGTCCTGGTCACAAGGAAATTAATGAAAGCAAGGAATTTGAATCAGTGTCTTGAAAGCAGGTGCAGGGATATCTAAAATATAGACAAACAAAATGTAGGAGACAATCAAAAGAGCATAATGGAATCAATACCTAGATAAAATAGTCATCAGTTTTTAATTGTGTAAACTAGAAAATAAGTAATTTTTGAGAAACCATCCTTTATGGTGTATTGTTTGCTATATTAACCTTTTGGCTTTTGAAACACAACTCCTCTCTCTTACATAGACAAATAGGGTTTTTGTCTATGGTCATCCTGCCAGACGTTTCTTAATGGTGTTTATCTGAAAGGCTTGATTCACCAGAAATTCTTTTGACCTCTGTTCCGGGTTCAGACCGTGCACACTGGCATTCTGCCCAGGGGATCTGACCGGGGGGGGGGGGGGGGGCCTGATCTCACTGAGGACTACACTGGGGGTTAGGCTTATCACCTGTGCACACACAGGACTACCTCGGGGGCTTACCCGATATAAACATAGTTACTGGGATTATACCTGGGGGCTTGAACCCAGGAGCTTATTCCCTTTGATTCAGTACATCTCGGCTCCAGGTACTTAGGAAAGTAGGTTTATTTGAGCAATAGGAGGACAGAACAAAGAAAATCAGATCATATTGCTATATATATATATATATATATATATATATATAAACTTACATGTTTCCAAAGGATCAGCCTGTGCTATCACATCCGGAAGTGCACTCTCCTTATACACTAAAATGCTTGGGAAAAGCAGCGATGTTCCCTCCCTCTAAGTTCTTATCAATCTCAGGTGAGCTGAGTGGTCTTCACTCTCTCTCAAGCGTTAGTGTAAGTTAATTGTTTGCTTTCTCATCACATACCTACTGGAATAACTAAAATAAACAGACTCTTGCTTGTTCATAAACATTTCACAGTGCTAAATAGTAAATATGAGTTCACTCAGAGATTGGCCTGTGGCCTTCAAACTAGTCTGTGTCTGGGTGAGAACTCTGAATCTATACAGCCTAACCTCTAAATACATCCTCAGCAAAAGTTACAAAAAATGACTCCAACAGCCTCTGGAAAAAAATACTTTTGTAAAAGGAAGTATGCTGGAGATATTTAACTCAACCTAAAAAAAAAGATATATGGAAGGTAATTTCCCAAAGGATTTACATGCATAAAACTGGGCTTTTGAAAATTGTTACTTTTATGCCCAAACTCCTTTGAAAATTCCCTCATTAGGGTGAAATTGTCAAAAGGTTTTTATGTAAGTAAATGGGCTTTACAAGCATAAATGGACTTTTGAAAATTTCTACAATTTATGCTACTTTTATGCATGTGACTCTTTTGAAAATTACCTCCATAGTGTGTAAGAGGAGGAACCACTATATAAATCCTCTTTTAAAGCCCTCTGCTCCACCCACAGACATGCCCACAAATACCTATTCATCTAAATATATACACACCTTTTAGTTACCTCTCAGACTAAAATATATTTACTCCTGCTTGAAGCTAGCAAAGTCTGAGCAAGATTACTGCTACAGCTATGCATTGTTCATTACTTCTTTTCAGAGCAATTTTAATAGGTTTTCAGCTTTAATATGCTTGGAAAAAAAAAGTAGAAATACTAGTTGCAACAAACTCTCTTCTTTTATGCCATCAAAATTTAACAGCCTAAGCCAAGGCTGCAGTGACCTACTGCAGCCTTGGCCTACTCAAGGCCGAGACTAGGCCTCACAAGCCAATCCCCACCGGACCAGGTAAGTAGGTGCCCGGGGAGGGGGGCAGATCCTGGTGCCATCATTTTTCTGGGTGAGATGGATGGCTGGTGGGAACGGGAGGCCTTGGGAGGCCCCGTTTCCTTTTTTGTTTTAGGTTTGTTTGTTTTTTAATGTTTGATTCATTTTTTTTTTTTTTTAAATGAAAGAAGTTAAACAGTAAACAAAACAAAATTTGTGGGGCAAAAACCTCCCAAAAATGAAACAAAAAAAGAAACATCTTTAACCCCTGCACATTCCTATTGCTTCATATTGGAAAGCAGGATTTATGTCATTTGTTTGTTTGTTTATTTATTTATTTTGGGTTTTATATACTGTCATTTCAAGTGAGAATCACCAGATCACAATGGTGTATAAGGTTTAACAAACAAAAAAACTGAATAGATATAGAGTTGAACGGTAGACATATAAACGGAATGACAATAGGAGATGTATCAAAAAATTAAGGGGAAGCTATCATTAAAGAGAAATAGAGAAGGCGTTGTTGAAAAGCCAGGTTTTCAGTTCTTGCTTAAATTTCTTGATGTCAGTAGATGTTCGAAGGTTTTCTGGTAATGAGTTCCAGAGAGTAGGGCCAGCTATTGATATAGCTCTGTCTCTCGTATGTTTTAAGTGGTAGCTTTTTATAGTTGGGATTTCGAGTAATCCTTTGTTGAGGGATCGAAGAGAACGTGCAGGAGTACGAGGATTCAAATTTATTACTAGTAGTTCATTGTTAGGATTCAAATTATTGTGAATTATTGTTAGGACTTTATATATTATTCTGGATTGCACGGGTAGCCAATGTAAAGCAAATAGATTTGGGGTGAAGTGATCAAATTTTCTTTTCCCAGTGAGGAGTCTGGCTGCCACATTTTGAAGAAGTTGGAGAGGTTTGAGGTGATTGGCTGGAAGTCCTAGAAGTAGGGAGTTGCAGTATTCCAAGTTAGAGAATATAAGTGATCGTAAAACAGCTCTAAAATCTGATAATGTCAGTAGAGGTTTTAGGTGGCTTAATATTCATAGTTTAAAGAAACCAGAATTGATTAATTTGCTTATGTGAGGTTTCATGAATAAATGTTCATCAGTTTGTATGCCGATCTCTTACTTGAGTTGCAAGGGAGAGAAGGTAGTTTCCTAGATCAATGTTGGGGAGAATGGTTTTAGATGGGCTTTTGCTTAGCCAGATTAGTTCAGTGTTTTGGGGTTCATTGAAAGTTTCAATTGAGAAAGGTTTTCTTTAATGGTGATCATATACTCAGAAATACGTGAGGCTGTTTTCTCAAAAGAGTTTGTAAAAGGGACAAGGAATTGCAGGTCATTTGCATACAGAAAGAAATTCAGTGGAAGGTTAGTTAGCAATTTGCATAGGGGAAGTAAGTAGATATTAAATAAAGTTGCTGAAAGTGAGGATCCTTGTGGAACCACCAGTAGTACAGATAATCACGTTTTACTTGGAAGGATTTATCGGTAAGAAAGGAGGAGAACCACTTTAGAACATTGCTTTTCTTCCTATGTTTTTTAGTTGGAGGCATAGAAGATTATGGTCTACTGTGTTGAAGGCAGTAGTTAAGTCAATCAGAATTAGACAGTAAGATTTGTTAAGAGTTGAATCCACGTAGTACAGGGTCAATTATTGATTGAAGAAGAGTCTCTGTAGAGTGATTCTTTCTGAAGCCGAATTGGTTAGGATATAGGATTTTATTGTCATCAAGGTGAGATTCCAGTTGAGAAAGAGCAGCCTTTTCAAGGATTTTTGCAAGGAAGGTTAAGTTGGAGATTGGACGATAGTTTTCCCAATCGTCTGTTTTTCCAGATTTGTTTTTAAAAATTGGTTTAATTACAGCTTGTTTTAGCTTATGAGGCAAAAAACCTTCCATGAGGCTGAGGTTAATCATAGTTGTAATTGGGGGGGTTAATGTTTGGATTACTTGTTTTAGTGAGGATGCTGGAATCAAGTCAAGGAGGTGAGTAGCTGGTTTAAGTTTTGATTTGATTTTGCTTATTTCTAGTTTTGAGACTGTGTCGAAGTCTGACCATTTATCTTTAGGATCGATGACATCATAATTTAGGTAAGAGATTTGATTGTTTAATTTATCTTCCATCTTTCAGGCACTTTAATAATAATGACTACTTAGTGCACTGCTTATCTCCCCTGTTTTCTGTAGAAACTTAGTAGATTCTGTGGTTAGGGATAGAAAATCCTGTGGTACATTTTTGAAGATTCTATGGAAATCTGTCACTTTTAACTGAAACCAAAAGGTGTGCAATCTAGACTGCTTTTCTGGGTCTGAGAAAAAAAAAACCCTTTACTTCTGGCCCTGAACATAGTTGGGGGTGGGGCTAATTGGATTTGCTTTGCCATAAGACTAGTGCGTTGAGGAAGAACAGAGTCTTCTGACTGCAAGGTATTCTGGATTCACAAGGCTTCCTGAATTTGCTAAGTGAACTTTTACTGTTTAATATATATTTGCGTATACTATAGAAGTTGTGTGCCTTGGTTTTTAGGAGGGTGCAGATTTTAGCTGAACCCAAAAAGTATGCAATCTAGACTGCTTTTCTGGGTTTGAGAAAAAAAATCAAAAAACAAAAAACCTAATTTTCAGTGGATCAGATAAACGCAGAATAAATGCATGTCAAGGAATATTTTGGTCATTAATAATCTCAACTGTTAAAAGCCCTCCCTCCCTACCCCTCCACCCACCCACACTAGAGGTTGTTTTTCTAATCTAGTCTTGCTGGAGTACATAATAGGTAACAAGATAATTTGCTAATTCTTTTTCACATTAAAGGAGTTCTCTATCAAATCAAATGAACAAGATGACGATTCAATGTATCAACTGTGGAGCCTTTATCTTGAAGCAAACCATCTGGAGGATTAGGGCTTGCCCCATATGTTCACAACTCTCCTCAATGAAAATGGCGTTAACTCACCTTTAAACTGAATTAGCTACAATAAAAAAGGAATTAGCAACTACCAAGGAAGCCTCGCCCACTTTACAGCATTCAGGAGTCTCTTCCCCCCCCCCCATCACAGAAGATTCATAAACCCAGAAACAAAGGGTTTACAGTTCGCTCAGCTAGGATAAACCAGTGACCCAAAGTCACCCATTGTTCACAATAGTGCTGCCCAGATACCCTCCTCCACTTGCACAGAGTATCCAGAAACCCAAGAATAAATAGATTACAGTGGGTTCTGGTAGGATAAGACCTGTGATGTGGAGATACCCACTCAAGTGACACAAGTACAAAATTCATTCTCTTTATTGGAAAATGGTGAAACTCTAGTAATGGAGGCTGATGTGGGATCAGAAAGGAAAGATGAAACCCAATGCACACAGAAATTCCATAACACAACCAAAAACCATAAGAAGCTCGTTGTGCTGGGAGACTCAGTCATCAGAGGCAATAATTTAGGAATGCTTCTCAAGGGGAACACTATAGTTAAATGCCTTTCAGGATCCTCAGCTGGTAGAAATGCTAATCAGATTCTCAATGCAATGAATGAAGAAAGTAAGGACTCTGAAGTTGACCTTATCATCCATCTTGGAACCAATGAGCTTGCTAGAAACATCCAAGCCACACAGAGAGATTTCCAGACTCTGGGCAAGCAGATTAGGCACATGGTGAAGAGTATTACCTTTTCAGAAGTGTTACCTGTTCATGGAAAGGGGAAGGATAGACTAAGCCATATAAATAATTTCAATGCATGGCTCAAAACCTGGTGTTAAGAAGAAAGTTTTGGATATATTGGGGGCTGGAGCCATGTACGGAACAGTAACAGGCTCTATTTCAAAGATGGCCTGTCTATGGCAGGAAAGAAGATCCTGTTGTGTTTGTGGCATTGTGGACCCTTGGTCGCAATGGAGGTGACTCCGCCCATGGGGAGGGACCCCGTGGGGAACCACTGCGATAGGCTGAACTCAGATAGCAGACACAGTATGGATAGAGGCTTTATTGTACTGCTTGTAGATAAATGGTAAAGCAGGAAGGTAAGGGACTAATCCCAGAAGTGCCAGTACGTTCAACAGCCTCAGATGTGAAGTCTCACCCAGATGTTTCACGCTAGGCGGAAGCCCGCAGTGCAGGTAACTTCACAGCTGGTGGGTGGAGCTGGAGCACCGGATCATAGAGGTACTCACAGGAATGATGGCGTCTTCCTGAAGGTGGAAAGGTGGTCCATGGTGCAGGATATATGGCTGGTAGGCCCTCGAGGAGCGAGTGCCCGATGGTCCGATATCCTGAAATGTAGAAGACCCCCGAGGAGAGGTTGTCTAGTTAGAGAGGACCTCGAAGGGTAGTTGGAAGCGAGAGACCCCCGAGGAGCAGGTATTTTGAGCTTCTACTGGAGCGAGGCCCTTGGAGAAAAGCAGCGTCTAAGCATGCAGCTTAGAGCAGTCAGAGTAGCTTAAACTGAAGTCCTTGCTAACTCAAGGTGGTAGCGGAAGTGGAGGCTAGATATACCCAGAGGTACTGACGTCATGCGGTGGGGCCACCCCCAAGGTTCCTGCCATGACGTGTATTTGAGCGTAGGAGATGTGCATGCTCGCACCCTAGGAGGCCATGGTAGTGAGCATGGTGGATGGGCACACCCATGCTGGTTTGGAAACGCCGAGACTCTCGGCACTCGGCACCGGAGACAGCCATCTTGCCCAAAGAGAGAGAAAGGGGAGAAAAAGAGGTAAGGCAGAGTGGTCGCAGCCATCTGTGACCGACGGATGCAACAGATCCTAAATGAAAAATTCAAATCAGATATCATAAGGCATTTAAACTAGAGGACGGGAGTGGCAAAAGGAAATTGAAATGTCACCCCCAAGAAATGGGTGAAGAAATTAACAAAAATCTGCTGAATAGGGCAAAAAAATGTCCAAGGAGAAAAGCTGGAAAGCTATGAGCACAAATGCCTATAGTCTGAGCAATAAAATCCCAGATCTTCAGGCCCTAATGGTGGAAGCAGATTTGGATATTGTTACAATTACAGAGACATGGTTCATTGAGTCTCATGATTGGGATGCGGCCATCCCAATCATGTTTTGGAAGGACAGAGAGTACATAAAAGGTGAAGGAGTAGCTCTTTATATCAGAAACAATATCCAATATCGAAAAAACTGGTGAAATATGTGATAAAGATATAAACAAAATATGACAAAAATCACATATATTCAACATGAACTTATCAAAAGAGGTTAACCCTCATATATGAGCCACAGTACATTTACACTGAACAGTGTTTTATATACTGTGGCTCATATATGAGGGTGAACCTCTTTTGATAAGTTCACATTGAATATATGAGAAACATTATCCAAGCAACTGAAATGCAAGGGATGTGGGGTAGGGAAGAAGCATTATGAGCTGTCCTAAAAAAAAAAAAAAGAAGATGGTTCTTCCATTTACTTCTGTGTGGTCCACAGGCCTCTGACTCAAACAGAAAAACTGGACAGAGATCTGGTTAAAGACATCCAAAAAGTGGTAAAGAAGGGAGAAGTGTTGTAGTTGGAGATTTTAATCGGCCGGATGTGGATTGGAGCATCCATTCTGCAGAATCCACAAGAAGTAGAGAGATAATGGATGCTTTTCAAGGGGCTCTGTTCAAACAAATAGTAATGAAACCCAAGAGGGAGGGCCTGGTGATCTCATATGGGGATAATGTCTCAAATGCCTAAATAGGTGCCTACCTGAGCACCAATGACCATCAAATGGTATGGTTCGATATCACAACTAAATATAGAGAAGTCACACAGACCCGAGTTTTGAATTTCACAAATACGGACTTTGTCAAGATGGGGATGTACCTGGAGAAAGTACTGGAAGACTGGGAGAAAATGGTTGAAGTGGAACAACAGTGGGCCAAATTAAAAGGAGCTATTACAAAGGCAACAAATCTATATGTTAGAAAAGTAAACAAGAGTAATAGGAAAAAGAAACCGATCTGGTTCTCTAAGGAGTTGGCTGAAAAAATTAAAGCAAAAGGAACAGCATTCAAGAAGTATAAAGGATCCCAAAAAAAGGAACACATGGAAGAATATCTGGTGAAACTGAGGGACACGAAGAAAGAAATCAGGAAAACAAAAGGTCAAGCAGAAGAAAGGCTTGCCAAAGAGCTAAAGCAAGGTGACAAAACATTTTTCAGATATATCAGAGAAAGGAGGAAGTTCCATAGTGGTATAGTGAAATTGAAAGGTGACAAGGAACAATGTGTGGAAAGAGACAAAAAAATGGCAGAAATATTAAACAAATACTTCAGTTCTGCGTTCTCTAAAGAAGAGGCCTGGAGAAGGACCATTGCTCGTAGACAAGATTGTAGATGGGAATGGTGTACATGAAACTCCATTTACAAAACAGAATGTACGGGATGAGCTAGACAAACTGAAAGTGAACAAGGCCATGGGGCTGGATGAGATACATCCCAGGATACTGAGGGACCTCAGCTGGTGGGTCCGCTGAAGGAACTTTTCAATAGTTAACTGGAAACAAGAGTGGTGCCGTGGGATTGGAGAAGAGCAGTAGTGGTCCCGCTTCACAAGAGTGGTAGCAGAGAGGAGGTTAGAAACTGCAGGCTGGATAGCCTCACATCAGTGGTAGGAAAATTAATGGAGATGCTGCTGGAGGAAAGGATAATGAACTATCTACAATCTGGTGGGTTGCTGGACCCGAGGCAGCATCAAAACACCAGGGGAAGATCCTGTCAGACAAATCTGATTGATTTTTTTTGATTGGGTGACTAGAAAACTAGATCTAGGAAGAGTGGTCAATATGATCTACTTGGATTTCAGCAAAGCTTTGATACTGTCCCACATAGAAGGCTTGTGAATAAAATGAGAAGCTTGGGAGTGAGCGCCAAGGTGGTGGCATGGATTTACAAACTGGTTGACCAATAGGAGACAGGGTGTAATGGTAAATGGAACCTACTCTGAAGAGAGAACCGTGTTAAGTGGAGTACCAGAGGGATCAGTGTTGGAACTGGTTCTGTCAATATCTTTGTGAGCAACATTGCAGAAGGTATAGAAGGTAAAATATGTCTTTTTGCAGATGATATTAAGATCTGCAACAGAGTGGACCTGCCTGAAGAAGTAGAGAGTATGAAAAGAGATTTAAGAAAGCTGGAAGAGGGGAGTGTGCGAGAGTGAAGGAGGGGGTCGTTGCCTTCCCCGAGGCCTACCTGGCTCAGAGGACCCCGAGAAATCCACCTGCTGGCAGGAACTGCTGGGGCCACGGCTGAGTGACGTCAGTCAAGGCGTCCCCTCACCGACGATAAGAACTGCGGTGTGGTGAGCATTACCGGGGAGTGTGCGAGAGTGAAGGAGGGGGTTGTTGCCTTCCCTGAGGCCTACCTGGCTCCGAGGACCCCGAGAAATCCATCTGCCGGCAGGAACTGCTGGGGGCGTGACTGAGTGACATCAGTCAGGGCAACCCTCACCAACGATAAGAACTGCGGTGTGGTGAGCATTACCGGGGAGTGTGCGAGAGTGAAGGAGGGGGTCGTTGCCTTCCCTGAGGCCTACCTGGCTCCGAGGACCCCGAGAAATCCATCTGCCGGCAGGAACTGCTGGGGGCGTGGCTGAGTGACATCAGTCAGGGCGTCCCCTCACCGACGATAAGAACTGTGGAAGTGTGGCGTACCGCAGCCGCCGGCACACCTCCTAAGCCGCGCACTCCGAAGGGGCGCGCGGCTTTGTCCGGCTTAGTCCGGAAGAGTCCGGAGTCCAGCGTTTATATTTGGCCTTTAAAATTCTTGAACTATTCACTTTGATGGGTAGAAAAAGGAAGGCAAAAATCTTTACATCTTCACCTGTGCATCAGTATCGCACTGGACCCATGGACCATCATGGCATTCGACAGATGGATAAGCTGAATGAGGACAGTTTGGGAGCTACTTCGTTAGTCTCTCTAAGTCCTGGCGAGGGACCATCGTCTCCACTGCAGCCGAATTTGGAGCCATCAAGAGAAACGGCAAGTAAACTGGTAGGAGCAGTTCAAGGGGACTCAAGTGTATTGCAACAACCTGACTCTCCTAGGACTGAGGAAATAAGATCTTTCCCAATTTTAGAAGTATCTAAAGTTAAGCTCCCAGTTGATATACAATGTAGCATTGATCCGGTAGCAATACCTGAAAATGTTACATTGGTAGATTTAGGGTGGATGATATCGCAACTTGATAATAATGTTGTAATGATGAACAACTCATTGTCGACTGTGATTATTGCTAATAGGGTGTTAATAGATGAACATACTAGGAAAATTACTCAATGTGAGAAAGAAGCACCCCCCACCTTCCCACCCACCCTGCCCCGCTATACCCTGTATCCTCCCTCCCTAATGCTGCTCCCTACCATACCCCTGTCATATTTCGCATCATTCTCATCCCCTCTCTCCCCCTTCCCCTGTGCGCTTCCCCCCCCCCCCCCCCCCCGCCCTATCCCTTGCATTGCTTCCTTTTGCACATAATTTAATATTGTCTAATATTGTTTATTATATGTAATCTCTTTTATCAGTTCATTGTGTTTATTTAACCAATTTTATCTGTGACGCTCGTTGGCTCTACAGTAAAATTAACTTTACCTTTTATCCAGCTATCCTTCTACCACCGATCATTGTAATTTCCTTTCTCAGTTACCTGTAAACCGACATGATGTGTTTTTACGAATGCCGGTATATAAAAGCTATAAATAAAATAAAAATAAATATAAGCGTCTTGACTAATAAGGTTCAATTGATGCAAAATTCTGGTGATGTATTTGTTCGGGATAGCATAGTCATGCATAAAGAAATTGAATACATAGAAAATATGTTAAGAGCTAAGAATTTAGGAATTACAAATTTTCCATTAACGTGTTTATTATCTCCGGAAGAGATGTTTAAAAAATTCTTGAGAGAAGGATTACTTTATGATGATAATGCAATCCCAAAAATATCAAGAATATTTTATTTTCCTCAAAAAGGAGTAAAGAAGGATGATGATAATATGGCTTTAGAGGCCCCTTCTAGTATAGGGGTATCTACTTTCCTAGAAGAGTCTATAGACATAGGGGTAGATTTTAAAAGAAGCGCGATCAGCCTACTTTTGCTTGCGCATCAGACTCAAGCAAAAGTACGCTGGATTTTAGTAGATACGCGCGGAGCCGCGCGTATCCACTAAAATCCTGGATCGGCGCGCGCAAGGCTATCGATTTTGTATAGCCTGCGCGCGCCGAGCCGCGCTGCCTCCCCCCGTTCCCTCCAAGGCCGCTCCGCAGTGGGGGAGGGGGACCTGCTTCCACCACCCTAGAACTGAAGGGGGGGGGGGGTAAGAGAGAAGGGAAAGGGGGTAAATAGAGATTAAAGAGGGACTAGGCAGGGACATCGTTTATAAAAGAGGGGAGGTAGGGGTGCATTATGGGAGGAGAAAGGCAGGGGAACAGATGCTGAGAGCGGGAAGGCGACGAACGTATGCTGGAAAAGATGGAAAGGCAAGGGGGGCAGATGCTGGGAAAGGGGGGAAGAGGCAGTAGGGCAGATGCTGAGGAAGAGAATGCTGGGCGAGGAAGAGTGTTGGGCAAATGCTGGGGAAGGGAGGATAAGGTGAGGGCAGATGGGGGAGACAAAGAAACAGAGGGTTGGTGAAAGCAAGGGGTGAAAAATGTAGAGGGATGGGAAGGAGGAATTATAGGGATGGTACGGAGATGGAGGGGACGGGAGACAGAAAAAGAATGGAAGTGTAGGAGTGAGGAATATGGGACTGGGTGAATGAGAGAGCTGAAAGATTTGAGAAGAGAGGGTAATGAAGGAGAGAGATGGAAACTGAGAAGATAAATGGGAAGGTAAGAGCCGAAAGTATTAGGAATCAGACCCAGGATAGAAAGAGAGGGAGAAGGGACCCATGATGGAGACAAGACCAGGGAGGAGGGAGAGGACTGGGGTTGGGGGGAGGGAGGTTTCAGAAAGAGAGGACCCTGGATTTTTTTTTTGTGGGGGGGGGAGAGTAGGGGAGAGGAGCCTAAGGTGATAACGTAGGAGGAATGAGGAAAGGAGAGCATGAAAAACAGGAAGAGGAGACAAAAGAGAAGATATTAAAGAGAAGCAGGAAAAGAGAGCAGAAGGAGAGGAGAAAATATATTAAAATATCCATTCTGAAGGAAAGAGAGAACTGAAACAGAAAAGAAAAAGGATGGCAGACACCAGAAAGACTGAAGAGGCACTTTTGGCCAGCTTGGGGGGGCCTCCTGAACCCCCCAAGCTGGCCAAAAGTGCCTTTTGGGCCCAACGAGGGGTCCGGGAGCGGACCCGCGGGGAATCACGTGACGCCGCGTCACTCCGACGTGACGCCGACCTCACGTGCTCCTTGCAAAGGAGTTCAGAAATGGCGTCCTGACCCCGCTGGACCACCAGGGAGTTTTGGTAAGTCTTGGGGGGGGGGTATTAAGGCGGGTGAGGGGTTTAAATTTTTATTTGCACATATGGACATAGACTCAACTTATGGAATTCTCCATATGTCCATATTGACCGCAAATGACCCCCCCTTTCGACTTATGGACTTATGAACTTAATCTTTTGGTCTGCACATCCCTAATATCTAATTTACCATTCATAGCAAAAATTCTTGAAAAGACTGTCAACACTCAACTAACCGACTATCTAGAACACCATCACTTTCTTTTCCCATCTCAGCACGGTTTTCGTAAATACTTCAGAACAGAGACACTCCTGACCTCCCTCTCTGATTACATCCTTGACCTTGACCTTGATAAGGGCCAATCATACATATTAGCTCTACTAGATATATCGGCAGCTTTCGATACCATCAGCCATAGGATCCTTATTGACAGGCTATCTGAAATTGGCATCTCAGGGATTCCTCTCCTCTGGTTCAAATCCTATCTAAGCAACAGACATTTCAAAGTCAAACTAGGAAATCACGTATCCAAAGCAACTGGCATAACGCAAGGTGTGCCGCAAGGCTCCTCGCTATCTTCCACTCTTTTTAACATCTACTTATTGCCCCTCTGCCATCTCCTTTCAGATCTTAGCCTTCCTCACTTTATATATGCCGACGACGTGCAAATTCTCATACCTATCAATGACACACTAGCTAATGCTCTAAATAAATGGAATTGCGCACTTTCTTCTATCAACAACCTTCTTACAAAACTCAACCTAGCTCTAAACACCAATAAAACAGAACTCATGATCATTGTAACCCCACATCACATTCTCAACCCCCCATCTCTTAACACCCCTCCCTCCCTCCCTTCCTTTTCACAACATGTAAGGGACTTAGGCGCTACCATTGACACAGAATTTAACCTAAAAAAAATACATCAGCTCTACATTAAGGGAATGTTACTTCAAGCTGCACACACTAAAGAAACTAAAGCCCCTCTTGCACTCAACGATTTCAGATCAGTACTACAGGCTCTCATCCTATCTAAATTAGACTACGCAAATGCCCTACTTTTAGGCCTTCCCAAGAACTCCATAACCCCACTACAATTGCTGCAAAACGCACCAGCACGTATACTAACAAACACCCGCAAAAACTAGCATATTACCCCCATTCTTAAACAACTCCACTGACTTCCTATAGCCTCCAGGATCCACTTCAAGACTCTCTCACTCTTACACAAATCTATCCACACCCCAAGCATGCATTGGTTTAATGATTCATTACACTTTTGTTCCTCTACCAGACCCACCAGAACGCAGTATCTTGCCACTCCACAAACACCCTCCCCTAAACTCACGCAGCTCACCTCCACAAAGGAACGCTCCCTATCCATTGCTGGACCGGCCCTATGGAATTCCATACCTACCAATTTACGCCTAGAGCACTGTCCAAAGAAATTTAAACAAAAACTCAAAACATGGCTGTTCAAGAAAGCTTACCCCTGAGACCTGCCCTACTTCTCCCACTTCTTAAGCCTCCTTTGCCCTAGTGTAACTAGCAAAGCGAATCCCTCTGACTCAATTGCAAAATGTAAAAAATCAATTGTTAAATGTAAATAATTTCACTAACAACATTTCACTACTTAGCCCTATTCTGAAGCACTTGACCTTGAAATTTAACCTCCTTTCTTTACAATTCCTACCACCCTGTTCCCCCTTGTACCCTCAAATATGCCCCTCTCATGCTCCTAGTGCATCCCCAGCATCCTCTACCCCAATAGCGACATTATTATCGCACATTTAATGATTGTACATAATTGTTATTATCAGAATTACTATATTATGACTATACTATATTTACCAAAATATCCCCTTTTTTTCTCCCTCTTTCCCCCTCCCTTCATAGCTTCTATTATTTAGTGTCCCCCTTCCCCCAGTTTCCCCCTGTTCAAAATCAGTTTAATTGTAAAGCTTGTTGCTGCCTTCCTGTTTTATGGAAACCAATGTGATGTTATTAACGAGCGTTGGTATATAAAAAAAAAGTTAAAAAAATAAATAAATAAATAAATAAATGGGGTGACCAAGGCTCCTTTTCAAGTGAATCACTAGTAACTGAAATATAAGAAATATGATCATTTATTATCCTTTTCTAAGTAACTAGCAAATAATAATTGCTATATTTTTATGAGATCAGTTAGGATCTGTAATTCTTTGCTGTCCCTTCAGAAAAGTCATTTTCCGTGCGCTGCCCTTAGAAGGGTCCTTCCCAAAATGTTCATTCCCAAACTGAGCCCTGCTTGCTTGACATGCCCTCGACCTCCTCCAAGGATCCCGTGCTCTCCCTCCCGCTCTCTCTCCACGTGCGTCCCTCCCCTTTCCCCATTGGTGGCTTTTCACCCACCCATTCCCGTTCATCGCTCTGCCGTGCTGAAGGATCCGTGCAAAAAAAAAAAAGAAAACGCAAAAACTACTCTCTCCTCGTCAGCCCTTGCTGCTACTCCTCTTCTCTTCTCGGCTTGTCTATTTGGGGGGAAATGATGCTGGGAGTGATCCGAAGCTGTGGATTCCTCTCCTCCGTCAGCGGAAGATTGGCATTGCTTGCTGCTACCACCGGGTGCAACAGGTTTCACTTCTTGGTCGGTAAGTGAGCTGCAGGGCAGGAGAGGGGAAAAACCAGAAAACACAGTTTAGCCATTCTCTCCGGTAACAGCCCCATTATTTATGGGCCTGCTGTGTGTGCTCTGTGGGGTTTTTTAAACTGGCCCCAAGATTGCTCTCAGCAAGGGGAAGGAACGTGCCCCGGCTAAATTTAGCTTTTCACGCCGTTCATGCCATGGCAAACGTTTCCGAGGCTGTCATTAGATCTCATGTACAGTGTACGGCCCAGTCCGGCTGCATTCGGAACCTTACTGGGGATGTTTGGTACTGCAATGATCTTCGCAGAGTTTCAGATTGTAGGTAAAGCAAACATTTCGGGCTGAATTTTAAAAAAACATTTACCCATATAAAATGCAGTTTTATGTGCATAAATGCTGTTTTGAAAATTGTCCAGGAGGGGAGGGGAGGGTTCCTGAACTTCCTATGCCTAAAAGTGTATGTAGCAATGTATGTAAAAGTGTATGTAGCAGTGATCCACCCGTACTTTTACAAACACAGCAAAAAAGCACTCGGGGGCTTTCACAAATTACATAACTCAAACGGGGGAGGGGGATTTGCCCAGATGTTAAGCTTTGTTACAAGGGGGAGGGGGGTTCTGAAATGTTGTTACATAAGGCAGGAAAAAAAATCCATTGATAATTCCTAAGAAACAGGTTGTATAAACTTTTTGCTTTCCCCAGACTGTTAGTCAATGACAAAGAGTTAACATCCAGTGCACAGAAGTTGCTTGTTTACTTACTTTATGAAGTCAGCACAACATGTTTATATCTCTGGAAGTCAGCCTAGGGCCCAAAAAGTTAGGTGGGGTCATGTTAGATGCGCTAAGGGCTCAGCAATCAAGGATTACCTGTCTCCAAGCCAGAAGAATGGCTAAAGTCGCTGGATATTTTGCAGAGTTTAACCCTTTGAGGCTCTCCACTGTTTCCCCTTTCCAGTGCAGAGACTGCGGATGTCTTGCCTCACAAATCTACATTTCTTTTGAAGGAGTGAATAACTATCTGGCCGATACAGTAAAAATCGCAGGCAAGAGCCCGCTCTCCCGGCATACACACAGGCCACTCTCCTGTGCGCGCGATTCAGTATGTAAATTTATTTAAATTAGGGCCCGCAGTAAAAAGAGGTGCTAGGGACACTAGCACGTCCCTAGCTCCTCTTTTTGGACAGGAGCGGCGTCTGTCAGCGAGTTTGACAGCCGACGCTCAATTTTGTCGGCGTCGGTTCTCAAACCCGCTGACAGCCACAGGTTCGGAAACCGGACGCCGGCAAAATTGAGCGTCCGGTTTTCAACCTGTGAGCCGTGGGCCCATTTAAAAATTTTTTTTTTGGGTGCACAGAAAAGCAGTTTTTACTGCTTTTCTGTGCACTTCCCTGGCGCCGGCAGAAATTAATGCCAGCCTTTGGGTAGGCACTAATTTCTTAAAGTAAAATGTGCGGCTTGGCTGCACATTTACTTACTGTATCGCGCGGGAATGACTAATAGGGCCATCAACATGCATTTGCATGTTGCGGGTGCTATTAGTCTTGGGGGGGTTGGACGTGCGTTTTCGACGCGCTATTACCCCTTACTGAATAAGGGGTAATGTTAGCGCGTCAAAAAATGCGCGTCCAAATGCCGGTTATGGGCCTGCTGTGCTCTGTGCCTGTACGTGCACAAAGGTGAACTGGTAGATGTGGTTTAATTGGATTTTCAGAAGGTGTTCAACAGAGACCCTCATAAGAGACTTCTAGGAAAACTAAAAAGTCATGGGATAGGAGGCGATGTCCTTTTGTGGATGCAAACTGGTTAAAAGACAGGAAACAGAGAGTAGGATTAAAAGGTCTGTTTTCACAATGGAAAAAGGTAAACAGTGGAGCGCCTCAGGGATCTGTACTTGGACCAGTGCTTTTCAATATATATATACTTTTTAATTCTTTATTTTAATTTTCAAAAACAAATCCCAAGTATATAAACCTTGTACAGAAAAATAGATATTGGTGCAAACATATAATCATTACTTAGAAATTTCTTGAATAAAACAGGAATTATTTCTACATAGTACCCAATATCAAAATTATAACCTTGTGATATGTACCTTTGTACATATCACATGCCCATTGATTCCCTGTACATATTTTTTCCCCATGTATCTGTTTTTCACCCTCCCCCTGCCCCCCCTCTGTCTTGATCACCCCACCCCTCCCTCCCCCAGTTATTTAGTTATTAATCCGTTACTACATTTATGTTACACACTGTTCCTTGTAAAGGCTTTGCCTATATATATTTTGGTTGTAAGTTATCTGTAAACCGGCACGATGTGCAAACGGTTGTCGGTATATAAAACTAAATAAATAAAAAATAAAATAAATATAAGTAAATTTGGGAGGGCAGAAAAGGAGCAACATCTAGAAGTAATGTATGTATTAAAGAGGAAAGACTGCATACAGCGAGTAGTGCTTGGCTCATATTAACTATCTAGAGCTGGGCTAGTAACAGGAGCTATTTGGGATCTTGCCTCCAAAAATGCTCTAAGTGGTCTGGTTCATAGAAAACCATATTGAACATTCAAATACATAATTGAGCATTTACAAGGGTATTTTAATATATATAGCTTGCCCCCAACCGAAGAACCTCTGAATGCATCAGTAAAAAGTTCTTTCGATGTACTTGAGTGGCCTTTATGACATCAAGATATATCCAAATAGGTTTTCCATAGAAAGGTAATTGCCTGTTTCTAAGAAATAATCTCAATATCTGATTGCGTTCAGAAAGGAAAGCAAAGGAGATCAGTAGTGTTTTTCTTTGGGAAATTTCAGTTTCCAAAGAAGACTCCAAAATATTTAAGTCCAAACTTGCTGAGGCATTCCCCTCTGGTCCCCTGCCTTCTGCTTGGGCTGCTGTGATTGTTGCTGGAGGTAATACGCCTTCACAATTACCGGAGTAGCAGCTTCGGGAACTTTTAATACCTGGTGAATATATATTTTGAAAAGTTCTAGTAGGGAGATTAACCTTAAAACAGGAACATTGAGCACTCTCAGATTATGTGCTCTCAGTGCGTTCTCCACTCCTTCTAGCCTTTTATTCAAATTCTTTTCAGAGGTAATCATCTTATGTTGAATATTCTCTGTTGTTTCAATTCTTTTTTCCAGTTCCTCTGTTTTTTTGCTGTAAGTTGTAATAAGACTATTATTTACTAGCAACTGTGCCCGTTCTGCGCCTGGGCGGTGAGCCTTTTTATTGACATATCTGCTCTTGTTTTGAGCCGAATTTTCCTAGAAATTCACTGTAAGAGTGTCCTTTCCACATACACACACCCTCATACAGGCTCCCTCACTCTCTCTAATACACATACACACATCCCCTCATATAGGCTCCCTCTCTGAAACCCAGAGTCAAGCATCCCGTGCACTCCCCATCTTACCAACCCAGCTGTCTCTTGCACTCCCCCTCACCCCCTCTCCTTTCTCACACACACATTCTCTCTCACCGGCATCCCCTCCCCTCATATAGGCTCCCTCTCTCTGAAACCAACACTCAAGCATCCCCCCACCCAACCTCTCTTACCTCCCTTGCTCTCTCTCACACCCTCCCCACCCACCTCTCACCAACCATGCTCTCTGTCACCCCCCCCCCTCCTCTCACATACACATTCTCTCTCACCGGCATCCCCCCATGCTCTCTCTCACACCCTCCCCACCCCCCACTCACCAACCATGCTCTCTGTCACCCCCTCTCTCACATACACATTCCCTCTCACTGGCATCCCCCCCCCCCATGCTCTCTCTCACACCCTCTTGCTCTCTCTTACCCTCCCCGACACACATTCTCTGTCACCGGCATGGCACAGGTCCACCCACCCTATCTTACCTCCCATGCTCTCTCTCACACCCTCCCCACCCACCTCTCACCAACCATGCTCTCTGTCACCCCCCCCCCCTCCTCTCACATACACATTCTCTCTCACCGGCATCCCCCCATGCTCTCTCTCACACCCTCCCCACCCCCCACTCACCAACCATGCTCTCTGTCACCCCCCTCTCTCTCACACACACACACACACCTCCCCTCGTATAGGCTCCCTGTCTCTGAAACCCACACTCAAGCATCCCCCACCCACCCTCTCTTACCTCCCATGCTCTCTCTCACACCCTCCCCACCCACCTCTCACCAACCATGCTCTCTGTCACCCCCCTCCCCCTCCTCTCACATACACATTCTCTCTCACCGGCATCCCCCCATGCTCTCTCTCACACCCTCCCCACCCCCCACTCACCAACCATGCTCTCTGTCACCCCCTCTCTCACATACACATTCCCTCTCACTGGCATCCCCCCCCCATGCTCTCTCTCACACCCTCTTGCTCTCTCTTACCCTCCCCGACACACATTCTCTGTCACCGGCATGGCACAGGTCCACCCACCCTATCTTACCTCCCATGCTCTCTCTCACACCCTCCCCACCCACCTCTCACCAACCATGCTCTCTGTCACCCCCCCCTCCTCTCACACACACATTCTCTCTCACCGGCATCCCCCCATGCTCTCTCTTACACCCTCCCCACCCCCCACTCACCAACCATGCTCTCTGTCACCCCCCTCTCTCTCACACACACACACACACCTCCCCTCGTATAGGCTCCCTGTCTCTGAAACCCACACTCAAGCATCCCCCACCCACCCTCTCTTACCTCCCATGCTCTCTCTCACACCCTCCCCACCCACCTCTCACTAACCATGCTCTCTGTCACCCCCCTCTCTCACATACACATTCCCTCTCGCCGGCATCCCCCATGCTCTCTCTCACACCCTCCTGCTCTCTTACCCTCCCCGACACACATTCTCTGTCACTGGCATGGCACGGGTCCACCCACCCTATCTTACCTCCCATGCTCTCTCTCACACCCTCCCCACCCCTCACTCACCAACCATTCTCTCTGTCACCCCCCCCCCTCACACACACATTGTCTTTCAATGGCATTCCCCTCCCATGCTCTCTCTCACACCCTCCTGCTGTCTCTCACCCTCCCCGACACACATTCTCTCTCACCGGCATCCCCCTCCCCTCATATAGGCTCCCTCTCTCTGAAACTCACACTCAAGTATCCCCCTACCCACCCTCTCTTACCTCCCTTGCTCTCTCTCACACTCTCCCCACCCACCTCTCACCAACCATGCTGTCTGTCACCCCACCCCCCCTCACATACACATTCTCTCTCACCGGCATACCCCCCATGCTCTCTCTCACACCCTCCCTACCCCCTCTCACCAACCATGCTCTCTGTCACTCCCCTCTCTCACACGCACATTGTCTCTCACTGGCATTCCCCCCCCCCCATGCTCTGTTTTCACACCCTCCTGTTCTCTCTCACCCTCCCCTCCCCGACAAACATTATCTCTCACGGGCAAGCTGCGGGACCCGCGCTGTTCGCAGCGAAGATGAAGGTCTGGCACGTCGTTCGTGGCGAAGATGAAGGCCCGGCGCGCCGGTCGCAACACACGGGGGCCTTCCATTTTCGGCGTGATCAGAAAATAGCAGCGTAGATCAGAAAATAGCAGCAGGATTACAGTGGGCTCTGGTAGAATTAAACCTGTGATGAGGAGACACATACTGTACCAAATGCAAAATGAACAAAAAGTCTTCTTTATATTAAAAACTGAAGAAGTTCTTGAGAAAAACATTGAAGTGTTACCAAAAAAGAGAGAAAAAACTCAATGCATGCAGAATTTCAAGATCCATAACCAAAAGAAAAAGCTAATTGAGATGGATAACTCTGTCATCAGTGGTACAACTGCAAAAGGAAAGAGTGAAGTGAATAACAAATCTCAACTAAAGTCTCATAAGGAGTTCAGGAAAAGCAATAACCTTAAAGAGAGAACCTGGAAAGCTATGACCACAAATGCTCATAGTTTGGGAAATAAAATCCCAGATCTGCAGGCCCTAATGATGGAGGCAAAATTGGACATTGTTGCTATCACAGAGACATGGTTCACAGAATCTCATGATTGGGATACAGCAATACCAGGCTATAACTTGTTAAGGAAGGACAGAGTGGATAGAAAAGGGGGAGGTGTGGCTCTTTATGTCAGAAACAATATCCAAGCATCTGAGCTGCAAGGAAGTTGGGGCAAGGAAGAAGCACTATGGGTCGACCTAAAAAAAGATGATGGAGCGTCCATTTATATTGGAGTGGTTTACATGCTTCCAAACCAAAAGGAAGAACTGGACAGAGATCTGGTTGAAGACATCCATAAGATAGGTAAGAAGGGAGAAGTGGTGTTCGTTGGAGACTTTAATATGCCAGATGTAAACTGGAAAATCCCATCTGCAGAATCTAAAAATAGTAGAGCGATAGTGGATGCCATGCAAGTAACTTTGTTCAAACAAATGGTAATGGAACCCACGTGTTACGGCTGTGGCTGCTGTGCTACCGCCTCACCACCAGGGGTCCCTCTAGTGCTGGCTTTCCTGACAGGCCCAGTCCATCTCCTATGTCCACTCTATGCTCTGGGTGTGCCCTCTTAACCCTGCCTGACAGTTGCCTCGGTGCTTCGGCATCGAGCTCACCTGGGCTCCCTGCTCTAGCCTGCTACAATGCCCCGAGAGGGGTCCGAGCCTGCTTCATCGCCCCGAGAGGGGTCCGAGCCTGTTACAACGCCCCGAGAGGGGTCCGAGCCTGCTTCATCGCCCCGAGAGGGGTCCGAGCCTGCTACAACGCCCCGAGAGGGGTCCGAGCCTGCTACAACGCCCCGAGAGGGGTCCGAGCCTGCTACAATGCCCCGAGAGGGGTCCGAGCCTGCTTCATCGCCCCGAGAGGGGTTCGAGCCTGCTTCATCGCCCCGAGAGGGGTCCGAGCCTGCTACAAACGCCCCGAGAGGGGTCCGAGCCTGCTACAATGCCCCGAGAGGGGTCCGAGCCTGCTTCATCGCCCCGAGAGGGGTCCGAGCCTGCTACAACGCCCCGAGAGGGGTCCGAGCCTGCTACAATGCCCCGAGAGGGGTCCGAGCCTGCTTCATCGCCCCGAGAGGGGTCCGAGCCTGCTTCATCGCCCCGAGAGGGGTCCGAGCCTGCTACAACGCCCCGAGAGGGGTCCGAGCCTGCTACAATGCCCCGAGAGGGGTCCGAGCCTGCTTCATCGCCCCGAGAGGGGTCCGAGCCTGCTACAACGCCCCGAGAGGGGTCCGAGCCTGCTACAATGCCCCGAGAGGGGTCCGAGCCTGCTACAACGCCCCAAGAGGGGTCCGAGCCTGCTACAACGCCCCGAGAGGGGTCCGAGCCTGCTACAATTGCCCGAGTAGGATCTGAGCCTGCTGTACTGGCCCAGCTGCCGCCCCTGGAGGGGCCTGTACCGGTCTTAATGCCGACCTTGGAAGGGTCCGGACCGGTCCTACTATCACCTCAAGAAGGGTTACGGACTATTTCTCTGCCCCAGGTGGGGTTTGTGTTCCCCTTGTCACCCCAGGAGGGGTTATGGAAATCTGCACCGCCTCTGCTACCCCAGGAGGGGTCTAACCCTGCCGCCTTGTCCCAGGAGGGGTTATGGACTATTTTTCTGCCCCAGGTTGGGGTTGTGTCTGCCTTATCACCCCAGGTGGGGTTATGGACTGCCTTATTTCCTCGGGAAGGAGTTGACCCTGCCGCATCACCCCCGGAGTGGTCTCCCGTTATTCTTGATTACCTCCTGCACAGATGGGATCCAGGAGGAGGGGGAGGCCTTGAGGGGGGGGTACTGTTACGGCTGTGGCTGCTGTGCTACCGCCTCACCACCAGGGATCCCTCTAGTGCTGGCTTTCCTGACAGGCCCAGTCCATCTCCTATGTCCACTCTATGCTCTGGGTGTGCCCTCTTAACCCTGCCTGACAGTTGCCTCGGTGCTTCGGCATCGAGCTCACCTGGGCTCCCTGCTCTAGCCTGCCTTGCGCGGCCTTCGGGCCTATCCTTGCCTTGCCTTGCGTGGCCTTCGGGCCTATCCTTGCCTTGCCTTGCCTTGCGTGGCCTTCGGGCCTATCCTTGCCTTGCCTTGCCTTGCGTGGCCTTCGGGCCTATCCCTGCCTTGCCTTGCCTTGCGTGGCCTTCGGGCCTATCCTTGCCTTGCCTTGCCTTGCGCGGTCTTCGGGCCTATCCTTGCCTTGCCTTGCCTTGCGTGGCCTTCGGGCCTATCCTTGCCTTGCCTTGCCTTGCGTGGCCTTCGGGCCTATCCCTGCCTTGCCTTGCCTTGCGTGGCCTTCGGGCCTATCCTTGCCTTGCCTTGCCTTGCGCGGTCTTCGGGCCTATCCTTGCCTTGCCTTGCCTTGCGTGGCCTTCGGGCCTTTCCTTTCCTTGCCTTGCCTTGTGCGGCCTTTTGGCCTTCTTCCTTGATTTCCATACCTGGCCTACGGGCCTTCCGTGTGTGTGTGTGTGGCCTACGGGCCTTCTGACCTGCCTTGCCCCGCTATTGGTGTGTGGCCTACGGGCCTTCCGTGTGTGTGTGTGTGTGGCCTACGGGCCTTCTGACCTGCCTTGCCCCGCTATTGGTGTGTGGCCTACGGGCCTTCCGTGTGTGTGTGTGTGGCCTACGGGCCTTCTGACCTGCCTTGCCCCGCTATTGGTGTGTGGCCTACGGGCCTTCCGTGTGTGTGTGTGTGGCCTACGGGCCTTCTGACCTGCCTTGCCCCGCTATTGGTGTGTGGCCTACGGGCCTTCCGTGTGTGTGTGTGTGGCCTACGGGCCTTCTGACCTGCCTTGCCTCGCTATTGGTGTGTGGCCTACGGGCCTTCCGTGTGTGTGTGTGTGTGTGGCCTACGGGCCTTCTGACCTGCCCTGCCCTGCTTACTGTGCCCTGACCCAGCCTGTACTTGACACTGCCACTTGCCGCCTGCCCTGACCCAGCCTGTACGTAGACACTGCCACTTGCCGCCTGCCCTGACCCAGCCTGAACTTGACTCTGATTCTTGCTGCCTGCCCTGACCCAGCCTGGTACCTGACTCTGTTCGAGCTTCCTGTCTCTCTCCACCTGGAGCCACCCTGCTGGGTGGTGTGCACGACTCCTGTCCGGAGCCCAAGCGTAACAGTATGCCGAAGCCATCACATTTTCCAGGGGAAGAGATAGGTCTGTGTCCTGCCGGTGAGTCAACTTTTCACTAATTCAAGATGCCTCCTTCTTTAAAGTTTTATACCTGCAATTCCTGTCAAACTTTGAACTATCCTAGCTATCAGAACTGTCTAGCCTGTGAACTTGTTGGTCAGGAACACTGGTCATGCAATAACTGCAACAAGAAAAATGTTTCTGTCTATCAGGAGTGTTTGAACTGTCTGGCTCCTAAACCAGGGTGGTGGAAATGCTCCTGTCTCCCGTGTTTGTTACCTCCAGGCAAACCCTGCCCCTGTTGTTCTGCTCTAGGACCAGCTGTGCAATTAGAAAAAGCTATCAGCTCTCCTAACCAGTATTCTGTTTCTGGCTCAACTAAAACAGACATTTTTGCTGGCAGTTTGTGGGTAGAAAAACCCAGGACTTACCTGGCCAAGAAGGCTTCTGTGAGACCAGTGCTAGAGCCTCGGGAACAGGTTTCTCTACAACGGAGAGAGCTGATTAACTCTAGCAGGGCTCAGCTTCCCACAGCTGCCAAGTGGACACTAACGAGCACCTTCCCTAGACGTCCTAGAACTGCCTGTGCCTTCTCTAAACTGCTCCTCCAGAAACAAAATCAGGAGCATCAGACTTTGGCTCGAGGTATCAAGCCCACGGCAGTACAATCTGTGTCTTCCATGCACACTACCTTTAACCATGCTACTCTGCCATCTGAACCTGCTGCACTACCCCGAGAAGAGCCTGAGTCTGCTGAACCGGCCCTGCTGCCGTCCTCGGAGGGGTCCGCACCAGCCCTGCTGACAGACTTTCTAACTCTGCCATCTGAGCCTGCCGAACCGGCCCTGCTGCCGTCTTCAGAGGGGTCCGAACCAGTCCTACTGACAGACTTCCTGAGTCAGCCATCGGAGTCTGCTGAACTGGTCCTGCTGCCACCCCTGGAGGGGTCCATACCGGTCCTGCTGACGCCCCGAGAGGGGTCCGAGCCTGCTTCATCGCCCCGAGAGGGGTTCGAGCCTGCTTCATCGCCCCGAGAGGGGTCCGAGCCTGCTACAACGCCCCGAGAGGGGTCCGAGCCTGCTACAATGCCCCGAGAGGGGTCCGAGCCTGCTTCATCGCCCCGAGAGGGGTCCGAGCCTGTTACAACGCCCCGAGAGGGGTCCGAGCCTGCTTCATCGCCCCGAGAGGGGTCCGAGCCTGCTACAACGCCCCGAGAGGGGTCCGAGCCTGCTTCAATCGCCCCGAGAGGGGTTCGAGCCTGCTTCATCGCCCCGAGAGGGGTCCGAGCCTGCTACAACGCCCCGAGAGGGGTCCGAGCCTGCTACAATGCCCCGAGAGGGGTCCGAGCCTGCTTCAATCGCCCCGAGAGGGGTCCGAGCCTGCTTCATCGCCCCGAGAGGGGTCCGAGCCTGCTACAACGCCCCGAGAGGGGTCCGAGCCTGCTACAATGCCCCGAGAGGGGTCCGAGCCTGCTTCATCGCCCCGAGAGGGGTCCGAGCCTGCTTCATCGCCCCGAGAGGGGTCCGAGCCTGCTACAACGCCCCGAGAGGGGTCCGAGCCTGCTTCATCGCCCCGAGAGGGGTCCGAGCCTGCTACAACGCCCCGAGAGGGGTCCGAGCCTGCTACAATGCCCCGAGAGGGGTCCGAGCCTGCTACAACGCCCCGAGAGGGGTCCGAGCCTGCTACAACGCCCCGAGAGGGGTCCGAGCCTGCTACAATTGCCCGAGTAGGATCCGAGCCTGCTGTACTGGCCCAGCTGCCGCCCCTGGAGGGGCCTGTACCGGTCTTAATGCCGACCTTGGAAGGGTCCGGACCGGTCCTACTATCACCTCAAGAAGGGTTACGGACTATTTCTCTGCCCCAGGTGGGGTTTGTGTTCCCCTTGTCACCCCAGGAGGGGTTATGGAAATCTGCACCGCCTCTGCTACCCCAGGAGGGGTCTAACCCTGCCGCCTTGTCCCAGGAGGGGTTATGGACTATTTTTCTGCCCCAGGTTGGGGTTGTGTCTGCCTTATCACCCCAGGTGGGGTTATGGACTGCCTTATTTCCTCGGGAAGGAGTTGACCCTGCCGCATCACCCCCGGAGTGGTCTCCCGTTATTCTTGATTACCTCCTGCACAGATGGGATCCAGGAGGAGGGGGAGGCCTTGAGGGGGGGGTACTGTTACGGCTGTGGCTGCTGTGCTACCGCCCTCACCACCAGGGGTCCCTCTAGTGCTGGCTTTCCTGACAGGCCCAGTCCATCTCCTATGTCCACTCTATGCTCTGGGTGTGCCCTCTTAACCCTGCCTGACAGTTGCCTCGGTGCTTCGGCATCGAGCTCACCTGGGCTCCCTGCTCTAGCCTGCCTTGCGCGGCCTTCGGGCCTATCCTTGCCTTGCCTTGCGTGGCCTTCGGGCCTATCCTTGCCTTGCCTTGCCTTGCGTGGCCTTCGGGCCTATCCTTGCCTTGCCTTGCCTTGCGTGGCCTTCGGGCCTATCCCTGCCTTGCCTTGCCTTGCGTGGCCTTCGGGCCTATCCTTGCCTTGCCTTGCCTTGCGCGGTCTTCGGGCCTATCCTTGCCTTGCCTTGCCTTGCGTGGCCTTCGGGCCTATCCTTGCCTTGCCTTGCCTTGCGTGGCCTTCGGGCCTATCCCTGCCTTGCCTTGCCTTGCGTGGCCTTCGGGCCTATCCTTGCCTTGCCTTGCCTTGCGCGGTCTTCGGGCCTATCCTTGCCTTGCCTTGCCTTGCGTGGCCTTCGGGCCTATCCTTGCCTTGCCTTGCCTTGCGTGGCCTTCGGGCCTATCCCTGCCTTGCCTTGCCTTGCGTGGCCTTCGGGCCTATCCTTGCCTTGCCTTGCCTTGCGCGGTCTTCGGGCCTATCCTTGCCTTGCCTTGCCTTGCGTGGCCTTCGGGCCTTTCCTTTCCTTGCCTTGCCTTGTGCGGCCTTTTGGCCTTCTTCCTTGATTTCCATACCTGGCCTACGGGCCTTCCGTGTGTGTGTGTGTGGCCTACGGGCCTTCTGACCTGCCTTGCCCCGCTATTGGTGTGTGGCCTACGGGCCTTCCGTGTGTGTGTGTGTGTGGCCTACGGGCCTTCTGACCTGCCTTGCCCCGCTATTGGTGTGTGGCCTACGGGCCTTCCGTGTGTGTGTGTGTGGCCTACGGGCCTTCTGACCTGCCTTGCCCCGCTATTGGTGTGTGGCCTACGGGCCTTCCGTGTGTGTGTGTGTGGCCTACGGGCCTTCTGACCTGCCTTGCCCCGCTATTGGTGTGTGGCCTACGGGCCTTCCGTGTGTGTGTGTGTGGCCTACGGGCCTTCTGACCTGCCTTGCCTCGCTATTGGTGTGTGGCCTACGGGCCTTCCGTGTGTGTGTGTGTGTGGCCTACGGGCCTTCTGACCTGCCCTGCCCTGCTTACTGTGCCCTGACCCAGCCTGTACTTGACACTGCCACTTGCCGCCTGCCCTGACCCAGCCTGTACGTAGACACTGCCACTTGCCGCCTGCCCTGACCCAGCCTGAACTTGACTCTGATTCTTGCTGCCTGCCCTGACCCAGCCTGGTACCTGACTCTGTTCGAGCTTCCTGTCTCTCTCCACCTGGAGCCACCCTGCTGGGTGGTGTGCACGACTCCTGTCCGGAGCCCAAGCGTAACACCACGAGAGAAGGAACTATACTCGACTTAGTGCTCACTAACGGAGATAATGTCTCTGAAGTCCAGGTGGGCACCCACCTCAGCACCAGTGATCATCAAACGGTATGGTTTAATATCACTAAAAGAATATGGAAAAGTAGCACAAAGACCCGAGTTTTACAGTTCAAAAACACGGACTTTGAGGAAATCGGGAAGAACTAAAAGGATGGGAGAACGAGAGAGATGTGGATCAGCAGTGGACCAATCTAAAAGGAGCAATCACCAAGGCAACTACTCTATATGTTAGAAATGTAAAGAAAAGCAAAAGAAAATTGAAACCTATCTGGTTCTCAAAGGAGGTGGCTGACAAAATTAAAGCTAAAAGAACAGCATTCAAGAAATATAAAAGATCCCAAAGGGAGGAGCACAAAGAAGAATATTTGATTCAACTGAGGGAGACAAAGAAATTAATCAAGTCAGCAAAAAGTCAAGCGGAAGAGAGGATTGCCAAGGAGATAAAAAATGGTGACAAAACATTTTTCAGATACATCAGCGAAAAGAGAAAAGTCCAAAGTGGAATAGTGAAATTGAAAGGTGGAAATGATCAATGTGTGGAGAGAGACGAAGAAATGGCAGAAATATTAAACGAATACTTCAGCTCTGTGTTCACTAAAGAAGACCCCGGAGAAGGACCATCTCTACACAACAAGAAACTGGAGGGAAGTGGTATAGATGAAAACCCTTTTACAGTAGAAAATGTATGGGAAGAGCTAAAGAATCTGAAAGTGGACAAAGCCATGGGGCCTGATGGGATTCATCCAAGGATACTCAGGGAGCTCAGAGATGTGCTGGCGGGTCCGCTGTGTGACCTGTTCAATAGATCCCTAGAAACGGGAGTGGTGCCGAGTGATTGGAGAAGAGCGGTGGTGGTCCCGCTTCACAAGAGTGGGAACAGAGAGGAGGCTGGTAACTACAGACCGGTTAGCCTCACTTCGGTGGTGGGAAAAGTAATGGAGTCACTGTTGAAAGAGAGAATAGTGAACTATCTACAGTCGGAAGAATTGATGGACCAGAGGCAACATGGATTCACCAGGGGAAGATCCTGTCAGACAAATCTGATTGACTTTTTTGACTGGGTAACCAAGGATTTGGCTCAAGGAAGAGCGCTCGATGTCATCTACTTGGATTTCAGCAAAGCTTTTGATACGGTTCCGCACAGGAGACTGGTGAATAAAACGAGAAGCTTAGGAGTGAGTGCCGAGGTGGTGACCTGGATTGCAAACTGGTTGACTGACAGAAGACAATGTGTGATGGTAAATGGAACTTTCTCTGAAGAGAGAGCGGTTTTAAGTGGTGTACCGCAAGGATCTGTGTTGGGACCGGTCCTGTTCAATATCTTTGTGAGCGACATTGCGGACAGGATAGAAGGTAAGGTTTGTCTTTTTGCGGATGACACTAAGATCTGCAACAGAGTGGACACGCCGGAAGGAGACAATGAGACGGGATTTAAGGAAACTGGAAGAGTGGTCGAAGATATGGCAGCTGAGATTCAATGCCAAGAAGTGCAAAGTCATGCATATGGGGAGTGGAAATCCGAATGAACTGTATTCGATGGGGGGGGGGGGAAGGGTGATGTGCACAGAGCAGGAGAGAGACCTTGGAGTAATAGTGTCTAATGATATGAAGTCTGCGAAACAATGCGACAAGGCAATAGCAAAAACCAGAAGAATGCTGGGCTGCATAGAGAGAGGAATATCGAGTAAGAAAAGGGAGGTGATTATCCCCTTGTACAGGTCCTTGGTGAGGCCTCACCTGGAGTACTGTGTTCAGTTCTGGAGACCGTATCTACAAAGAGACAAGGTCAAGATGGAAGCGGTACAGAGAAGGGCGACCAGGAAGGTGGAGGGTCTTCATTGGATGACATACGAGGAGAGATTGAAGAATCTAAATATGTACTCCCTGGAGGAAAGGAGGAGCAGGGGTGATATGATTCAGACTTTCAGATACTTGAAAAACTTTAATGATCCAAAGACTACGACAAACCTTTTCCATCAGAAAAAAATCAGCAGAACAAGAGGTCACGAGCTGAGGCTCCAGGGAGGAAGACTAAGAACCAATGTCAGGAAGTATTTCTTCACGGAAAGGGTGGTGGATGCCTGGAATGCCCTTCCGGAGGAAGTGGTCAAGTCTAAAACTGTGAAGGACTTCAAAGGGGCGTGGGATAAATACTGTGGGTCCATCAAGTCTAGAGGACGTGAATAAAGAAGAGGCAGCAAAACACTGCACGGAGCGGAAGTAGCCACAGAGGCATTCACGGAGCGGGATGCCAGTGGCTAGTGGTTGGTGTTCCACCTTCACGGAGCAGAAGGATGGAGGGCTGCCATCTCCAAAAAAACAAACAAACCAGGGGTGGGTAAGAGTATGGGGCAGGGGTGTAGCCTGCTTGTTGCAGGGTTTGCTACCCCTAATTGAGCTGGATGTTCACTTGGATGCAGATCCGGCGCTGCTCTCTACATTGGTGGTGGGGTGGAGGGGAATTAGGGCTGGAGAGTACTGGAAGCCAATAGTAACAGGTGGGTGAGAGAAAAAGATAAAGTGCGTAGCTTGCTGGGCAGACTGGATGGGCCGTTCGGTCTTCTTCTGCCGTCATTTCTATGTTTCTATGGATTACCGTCTAATCCCTTGTGTCTAGGGTTACTTGCGATAAAGTCTGAATAGATTTCTCTATCGATTTTACAGCTTGCCATATTCCTTCCAACGTTATATTTTTCCCCGATGAAATTGCAGAGCCTGCCAGCAGAGCTCTTAGGAGGCTTTCTCCCTCCTCCACGTTACCGCTCCCTTCATGCGCCATACCTTGAGATGTAGTTGTTATTAGTCCTTGTTGTTCTGGAGTAATGACCGAGGTTAAATCCTCCTTCTGTCTTCCAGGGATCATACACCTCATTCCCTCCGCCATTCGGTCAGCTCTGGGACTTATCTCCTGGCCAATAGGTGCACCTCCATTTCGAACTACCGTCGAAGGGGTCCTTCCCAGCTCCAGGGCACTCAAGGCTGCGTCAATGTTCGTCGGGGGAGCCGGCCTCCTCGGCTCTCCGGGGCTGAGTGTGGTGTCAGAGGTCAGGGAGGAGAACACTTGCTCTCATGTTACTCCTCCAGCGACCTGGCTCTCCGGTGTAGACGCCGTCGCACCCGTGAAGAAGCCTTCAATTCGGGGCTGGGAAGAATTGATCAGGAGTGAATCGGTCACCCCCCTCAATCTTCCCTTTCTTTTAGTGTGCGGTATAACTTGTAGAGGAAAATATCAAAAGGTAAGCGCCTCTCTTGAACAGCGTCTTTCACGGTCTACTCGATGGCTGCCATCTTGCCCTCCAGCAGCATTCAATATATTTATAAATGATCTGGAAAGGGTTACAATGAGTGAGGTGATCAAATTTGCGGATGGCACAAAATTATGCAGAGTAGTTAAATCTCAAGCGGATTGTGATAAACTGCAGGAGGACCTTGTGAGGCTGGAAGATTGGGCTTCCAAAAGGCAGATAAAATTTAATGTGGACAAGTGCAAGGTGATGCATATTGGGAAAAATAATCCTTGCTATAGTTACACGATATTAGGTTCCATATTAGGAGTTACTACCGAGGAAAGAGATCTAGGTGTCAGAGTAGATAATACATTGAAATTGTGGACTCGGTGTGCTGCGGCAGTCAAAAAAGCAAACAGAATGTTATCAATTATTAGGAAGGAAATGGCGAATAAAATGGTGGATGTCATAATGCCTCTGTATTGCTCCATAGTGAAACTGCACCTTGAATAATGTGTGCAATTCTGGAGAAGGTACAGAGAAGGGCTACCAAAATGATAAAAGGCATGGAACGGCTCCACTATGAGGAAAGGCTAAAGAGGTTAGGGCTATTTGGCTTGGAGAAGAGATGGCTGAGGAGGGATATGATAGAGGGCTAAAAAATCATGAAAGAACTTGAACAGGTAAATGTAAATCGATTATTTACTCTCTCAGACAACAGAAGGATTTGGAGGCACTCCATGAAGTTAGCAAGTAGTTCATTTAAAACAAACCTGAGAAAATTCTTTTTCACTCAGTGCATAATTAAGCTCTGGAATTCATTGCCAGAGGATGTGGTTCCGGCAGTTAGTGTAACTGGGTTTAAAAAAGGTTTGGATAAGTTCCTAGAAAAGTCCATAAACTGCAATTAATCAATAAGGAATAGTAGCTTGGGATATATTTAATGTTTGGGATTGGATTGGCCACTGTTAGACACAGGATACTGAGATTGATGGACCTTTGGTCTGACCCAGTATGGCATTCTTATGTTCTTATCCAGCCAATGGGAAGGCTGCATTAGTCACAGACATTATGGTAAAATCCAGCCAATGGGAAGGTAGTAGGGGGCAGAGCACTAGACGGCAGCTCTAATCTCAGACTGAATAGGATCCAGCCAATAGGAGGGCAGTAGGGATGGGGCACTAGTCACAGAGATTGTGATAGAATTCAGCGAGTGGCAAAGCTGCATTAGTCACGGACACTGTGGTAAGGATCCAGCCAATGGAAAGGTAGTTTTGTGATAGAGAGGAGGGAGTAGGGGAGGAAGTGGGAACTGAGCCCTGTGAAACCAGTGAATGTTTTAGGTGAGAGGGGGGATTGCTGAAGAAATTTAAGAATAATAGGGGAAAGTATGAAGGTTCTGCTTCAGGCTGAGAAAAAGAACTGGCAGCAAATGCAAGAACTGTATATGACGGTGGGCAAACCTAGTGGGGCTGCGGGTATTGCCTGAGAGAGTGCACGCTTGTGTTTATGTTTCTGTGTCTCTGGTGAGGGCAGCCTCATATAAATAGAGCTCCCATTTGAAAATCTCAGCTGGAGTGGAGAAGTGCACCAATAGAAATGTACCTGTGTGCTTAATAAGTGAAGAGAAGTTTTAATCTTGGGGAATTTACCCAGCTATTTAAGTTACCTGAGCAAATTTGTTGAAAATTGTCCTGATAGCACCTTCACTCTATCCTTTCAGAAATACAAAAAATTCTAAATATTTTATTTTATTTTGCTTCTTCCATTTGTGAAGCTTTTTCCCTATGTAAAACTTAGTAGATTTATATCTGACGCATTGCCCATAAATCTCACTCTTTTGTGCAGTATATCCTTGGCAATTCTGGTTCAAACCAAAGGCAGTGTGTTGTGTTTTTGACATTGACTCATGGACCCCTGGTCACTGCAAGAGATGGCACCTCCCACAAGGCAGAGCCCTGTGGGGACTTGCAGTGATAGGCTAGTTCTTGAGAGTAAGAGCACATTGGATTGTAAGTCTCTATTGTACAGCAATGCAGTTGGCAATCCGAGGCACGGGTTGAGGTCCAGGCCCGAGGAGAGGAGTCTCTGAAGGTGTAGTAAAGTCTGTTCAGTGCAGAGTAGGAAAGAGTCTCACCAGGTCCCGAGAGGGAGAAGGGTCCGGTAGTGGTCGCGATGCAGGGTAACCCGAGAACCCGGGCATAGGTGGAATGCCGATGAGGGTAGATCCGGTAGTGGTCCGCGATGCGGGGTAACCGAGAATCTACTTCAGGAGAGACAAGGCAGAGACAGACCAAGAGCAGTAGTACTCACTCTGAGGCTGGAGAGAGCTGTAGAGAAGGGCCCCCGAGGGCGGAGGTCCAGAACGGAGCAAGGTCCCTAAGGAGCGGGTACCTAGGCATCCTAGCTGGAAGCTGGTGCCCCGAAGGGCAGGCAGAAGCGAGGCAAGGCCCCCGAGGAGCGGGTACCTTAAGAGTCCTTGTTGGAACAGGTGACCCCAAAGGGTAGACAGGAGCGAGGCAAGGCCCCCGAGGAGCGGGTATCTAAGTCGTTTCGGAGCGAGAGTACACAGAACAAAGGCATCTGGTAGCAGGGAGAGATCAGCAGGGAGATTCCTTGCTAGCTCGTAGCTGGAATGGAGAGCGGAGCTTAAGTACCCGGAGGTAGTGACATCAAAGGGTGGGGATGCCCCCGAGGTTCCTGCCATGAGGTATTCAAAAGGAGGGCCAATGCGCGCGCGTGCCCTAGAAGACCTCAGAGGGAAAATGACGAACGCAATCACCCATGCCGGACTGGGGACGCCGGGGAGGTTGGCGTGGAGAGGCGGAGGCAGCCATCTTGTCCAAACAAGAGAAAAAAGGAAAAAGAGAGGTGAGACAGAGAGGGTGCAGTCGTCTGCGACCGAAGGGCGCAACACAGTGGAGGGAAAGAATGACTTGCCCAACTACCCTAGTTCTAAGCCCACTGTTCCAGAGCTGCCAGCCCAGTTCTGTGACAACTGATAATTATTTTCTTTGGTATATTTCTTGTTGAAAATTTTAGAGAAACTGAAACAAACACCACCCATCATGAGTGTTGACAAAGCAAAACTATTTAATTCCATGATTGCAGCTTATACCAAAGCATATCTCAGTAAAATGCCTCAGCAAATACAAAAGGAAGTCACTGAAAAATGGCATGCATTTAAAAAGGCTGATGATTTTCCTGAGAATGTTTCATCCTTACTAGCAGACTCGAATTCTTTAGCCATGAAAAACAATGCAGTCTTCTTATCTTTTGGGCCTAACAGGGAGAAACAAAGTCAAATCAAGAGACCGTGGCAACAAGTCAAGCATCTCATGACGCTGATCAGCCAAATGCATGTATTGCTGATGACGATGAAAGCACAAAAGAAACCACAGCAAGCACTAGTGTTTCTTCTGTAGGCTCTACTAATCAGCAGGCCAAATTCAGAGCAAAAATGTAAGAGGAATTGATCAGCAACATATCTGTAGCAGAAGCTGATCTTTGTAGACTCCTCTCTCAAGAACAATCAAAAGTACTGAAAACAAAGAAGCCAAGCTGTCACTGTTGGAAGGATAAACTAAAGAAAAAACAAGACGGCACTATGTGAGTCAAGAAACATCCACAGAAATTTAAAAAGAAACTCGCACAAGCATGCCAGGATAACCCACAGCTTTGAGATGCTCTCAAGTTGAGGCAGAAGCCAGATAGACCTCGAGCTAAGGACGATCAGCCACTTCTTCTAAAAAGCATAATTGATATTGCATTGCATGGATTAGCAGCTGATAACAGATGACAAAATGAGGTCTATCACAGTATCAGATCTCTCAATGAACTGACAAAACAATTACAGTTGGACGGATTTCCTATTAGCAGAAGTGCAATATACTTGCCAACCAATGGCACCGGTAGCCCCTGTCACATGGTAGGGGCTGAAGGCCACCGGCGCCATTTTGCTTAGTGGCAGCCGAGGCCCCGGGAGGGGCAGATCGCTCCCAGGCCCTCTGCTGGACCACCAGGGAGGCAAGCTATATATTAAAATACCCTTGTAAATGTTCAATTAAGTATTTGAATGTTCAATATGGTTTTCATGAATCAGACTAGCTTAGAGCATTTTTGGAGGCAAGATCCCAAATAGCTCCTGTTTCTAGCCCAGCTCTAGATAGTTAATATGAGCCAAGCACTACTCTCTGTATGCAACACAAGGGAACACCAGGGCAGAAAGGTTTTTCTGCTGCAGAAAGGAAACTGGGTCCATGGAAGTTCATGCCCTGTCACAGCCATGGCTATGGGATGACCTTCTTTATGTGTTCCCTCCTTGGCCATTAGTAGGGCAGATACTTTGGAGAATTGCAGATTATCCAGGTCCAGTCATACGGGTGTCCAGATTGGACTAGGTACCCTTGGTATACAGAGCTTGTCAGATTGCAAAGAGGGGCACCACTTGGACTTGCACAGATCAGGGGACTCTTCCATCAGGGGCCTGAACCCCTGGAGGATCTGGCCCCATTCTGTCTTTTGGCTTTGCTCTTGAGAGGGCAAGCCTGCGCAAGAAGGGCCCTTTGTTATAACTTGGGAGGTGGACCCTTGGTCCGGCGATGAACGTACGTCCTACCATCGGAAGGCGAGGCCAGTTCCAAGGATCACAAGAGGTGGAAGTGGGTAAGCTGGATGCAGGCGCCTCCTGCAGGTCGTGTGATCAGAAGCTGGCGCCTCCAGCAGGTCGTGTGATCAGAAGTTGGCGCCTCCAGCAGATCGAAGGATTGCGATGCACAGTCCAGGGATCAATGCCAAGGGAAACTCCGCAGCCAGTCCAGGGGTCCAGAACCAAAGACTATTCCGCAGCCGGTCCAGGGGTCAAGAGCCAGAAGAAACTCCACAGCCAGTCCAGGGGTCGGGAACCAAGAATACTCCACAGCCAGTCCAGGGGTCGAGAACCAAGAATACTCCACAGCCAGTCCAGGGGTCGAGAGCCAGAGGTAGTCAGCAGCCAGTCCGGAATCAGATACCAGGTAAGAACGGCAGCCAGTCCAGGAATCAGGCACGGAGGGTCAAACACAGGAACAGAACTCAGGAACAAACCATGAGAGCCAAGAAGCCAAGGCAAGGTCTGAGGTGCAGACCTTGCCTTAAATAGTCTTCAGCTGCTGGAGCCTACAGGAAGGAACCAGTCCACTTCCTGTATGGCCCTTTAATTATCTTCAGCCGCGTCGCACGGCTCAGGGAACCTCGGCGGGGGCAGAGCCAGAGCACGCAGAGAGACGGCCGACGCCGCGGCCATGATGGCAGCAACAGGCTGAGCAGGGGAATCCATCAACGCCGACACCGTTGGTGATTCAAATGCCGTGCCGGTGAGTAGCTAACCCCGGTCGTGGCTTGCTGCGCCAGCGGTCCTAACAGCCTTCTAGTTCAGTAACCATAACATTACTTAGAGCAAGTAAAAGATCTACCACCTTGGCATACACTAGAGTGTGGAAGATATTTGAAGATATTTGAAGTTTGGTGATGGGAAAAAGAGCTGTCATTGTTTAAAGCACGGATGCCTTCAATATTGCAGTTTTTGTAGGAAGGGCTAGACAAAGGCCTAGCTCAAAACTTACTCAGATGCAGGCAGCAGCCCTATCCAGTTATAGAGGCCAGATAGGGGGGTCATTGGTGGCAGCAAACCGAAATGTAGCATGTTTCTTTAGGGGCATAAAACATGTACGCCTTCCAGTCCATCCGGTGGTCCCAGTGTGGGATCTAAATCTGGTCCTAAAGAAACTGGCAACAGCTCCATTTGAACCCCTTAAGAGAACCTTAGTGAAGGACCTCATGCTCAAGACAGTGTCCCTAGTAGCCATATGCTCAGCTAGAAGGATATTTGAGCTCCAGCATTATCCTGTTGGAATCTGTACCTGTTAAGTTCTAAAGAGAAGGTCACAATTTGCTCAGTGCCAATCTTTTTGCCTAAGGGGATATCAGAATTCCATCTGAGTCAGACTATTTCTCTGTTCTTCTTTAGGGTGTCAAAATTCATTGGAAAGAAGAGAAACTTACATTTTTTGGATGTATGTAGAGTCCTGAAGGTCACAAATTCATTACAGAAGCCAGATAGACTTTTTATACTATATTTGGGCCCCCGGAAGGGGAAACTGGCATCTAAGACTGGCATCCATAGTCCACTGGATTAAGGAGCTGATTGCCTCAGTGTATATACTAAAGGTGAGACAGTCCTAGAGGGGTTGAGGGCACATTCTACAAGAGCACAGGCCTCATCCTGGGCAGAATATAAGTTGCTGAATAAGTTGCCGTTTGTAAAGCAGCAACTTTGCATTCATTTGTAAAGCAATACTGACTGGTTCTGCAGGTAAAAGGAGATGAAGTGTTTGGAGCTAGCATCCTAGAGGTGGATCTAACTGCCTCCCACCCATAATAGACACTGCTTGAGTACATCCCACATGTCTGGACTGATCTGGCTGGATGATAAGGAAAGTGAAATTTGGTCTTATCAGAAAATTGCCTTTCTTTGAGTACTGCTAGACCAGTTTAGATCATAAGAACATAAGAACATAAGAAAATGCCATACTGGGTCAGACCAAGGGTCCATCAAGCCCAGCATCCTGTTTCCAACAGTGGCCAATCCAGGCCATAAGAACCTGGCAAGTACCCAAAAACTAAGTCTATTCCATGTAACCATTGCTAATGGCAGTGGCTATTCTCTAAGTGAACTTAATAGCAGGTAATGGACTTCTCCTCCAAGAACTTATCCAATCCTTTTTTAAACACAGCTATACTAACTGCACGAACCACATTCTCTGGCAACAAATTCCAGAGTTTAATTGTGCGTTGAGTAAAAAAGAACTTTCTCCGATTAGTTATAAATGTGCCCCATGCTAACTTCATGGAGTGTCCCCTAGTCTTTCTACTATCCGAAAGAGTAAATAACCGATTCACATCTACCCGTTCTAGACCTCTCATGATTTTAAACACCTCTATCATATCCCCCCTCAGTCGTCTCTTCTCCAAGCTGAAAAGTCCTAACCTCTTTAGTCTTTCCTCATAGGGGAGTTGTTCCATTCCCCTTATCATTTTGGTAGCCCTTCTCTGTACCTTCTCCATCGCAATTAGATCCCACAAAGGAAATAAAAAGAAAGAGAG
The DNA here is from genome assembly GCF_901001135.1 of Rhinatrema bivittatum. Classification (NCBI taxonomy): domain Eukaryota; kingdom Metazoa; phylum Chordata; class Amphibia; order Gymnophiona; family Rhinatrematidae; genus Rhinatrema; species Rhinatrema bivittatum. The sequence continues at coordinate 756,336,542 of NC_042615.1, forward strand.
AAAAAGGAGTTTGGGTTGAAGGACAGGCACTGGAGAAAATAAAAGGAATACACAGGCAGCAAGATAACAAAAAGAAGGAAAAGCAGAAAGCTACACTGCTACCCATTGAAAAAAAGGGGGGGAAGAAATTTATTTTTGTATTTTTTCACAGAGGTTACAGGGAAGCACAGACAGGGGCTTGGCAAGAGTCTACTGAAGGCTCTCACTACTCCACCAGACTATATAGAGAAAGGATTTAGCCCAAAGATTGGTTCTCTGCCTCCATCTGCTGGTCGGAGGAATATATCTTATGTATCTGAACTAGTCTGGCAAGACTTAAGGAAAAGAAATGATCTTGTAAGGACTACATTTCACATTATGTGATATAATTTATTGTCCATTGTAAGTGAAGTGGAAGTATACAAAGATAGATTTGAATATCACATTGCAGTATCTTTTTTTCTCATTTTGCCTGGTAGTTCCTTCCTTCTGTATTGGGTTTTCACCTCAGTCAGAACTAGTTCTTACTGGGACTGTGGTACCATGAGTCTTCATTCGCAGCTGCCAACGGTTTTGTCATATTTCTAATCGTATGATGGGGGGCAAAATGGCCGTCAGCGAGTAGATCATGAAAGATGCTGTTCAAGAGAGGCGCTTACCTTTCTTAAATTTTCCTTTACAAGTTATGCCGCACACTAAAAGAAAGGGAAGATTGAGGGGGGTGACCGATTTGCCCCTGATCGATTCTTCCCAGCCCCAAATTGAAGGCTTCTTCACGGGTGCGATGGCGTCTACACCGGAGAGCCAGGTTGCTGGAGGAGTAAAGCGAGAGCAAGCGTTCTCCTTCCTAACCCCTGACACCACACTCAGCCCTGGAGAGCCGAGGAGGCCGGCTCCCCCGACGAACATTGATGCAGCCTTGAGTGCCCTGGAGCTGGGAAGGACCCCTTCGACAGTAGTTCGAAATGGAGGTGCACCTATTGGCCAGAGTTGTCCGAACGCGGAGCGAATGTGGTGTATGATGCCCAGAAGACCGAAGGAGGATTTAGCCTCTGTCATTACTCCAGAACATCAAGGACTAATAGCAACTACATCTCAAGGTATGGCGCATGAAGGGAGCAGTAACGTGGAGGAGGGAGAAAGCCTCCTAAGAGCTCTGCTGGCAGGCTCTGCAATTTCATCGGGGGAAAATGCAACATTGGAAGGGATATGGCAAGCTTTAAAATCGATCTATTCAGACTCTATCGCAAGTTACCCTAGATACAAGGGATCAGACGGTAATAAATAATAGTCTTATTACAACTTAAAGCAAAAAAACAGAGGATTTGGAAAAAAGAATTGAAACAGAGAATATTCAAAAGAAAAAAATTTGAATAAAAGGCTAGAAGGAGTGGAGAATGCACTCAGAGCACATAATCTGAGAGTGCTTAATTTTCCTGTTTTAAGGTTAATCTCCCCACTAGAACTTTTCAAAATATATATTCACCAGGTATTAAAAGTTCCCGAAGCTGCTACTCTGGTAATTGTGAAGGCATATTACCTCCAGCAACAATTACAGCAGCCCAAGCAGAAGGCAGGGGACCAGAGGGGAATGCCTCAGCAAGTTTGGACTTAACAAATATTTTGGAGTCTTCTTTGCAAACTGAAATTTCTCAAAGAAAAACACTACTGATCTCCTTTGCTTTCCTTTCTGAACGCATTCAGATATTGAGATTATTTCTTAGAAACAGGCAATTACCTTTCTATGGAAAACCTATTTGGATATATCCAGATGTCATAAAGGCCACTCAAGTACATCGAAAGAACTTTTTACTGATGCGTTCAGAGGTTCTTCGGTTGGGGGCAAGCTATATATATTAAAATACCCTTGTAAATGCTCAATTAGGTATTTGAATGTTCAATATGGTTTTCTATGAACCAGACCACTTAGAGCATTTTTGGAGGCAAGATCCCAAATAGCTCCTGTTACTAGCCCAGCTCTAGACAGTTAATATGAGCCAAGCACTACTCGCTGTATGCGGTCTTTTTTTTTCTTTAATACATACATTACTTCTAAATGTTGCTCCTTTTCTGCCCTCCCAATTTTACTTAAAATTTTGATATTGGGTACTATGTAGAAATAATTTCTGTTTTATTCAAGAAATTTCTATGTCATGATTATATATGAAATATCTATTTTTCTGTGCAAGGTTTATATACTTGGTATTTTGTTTTTAAAATTTAAAATAAAGAATTAAAAAATATATATATATTTCTAATCGTATCCCTGCCCCACCCACATCCAGCTTAGTCCTCCTAGTAAAACTTCTTAGTCAGAGACACCTGACTCCAACTCTCTGTATGCATGTAACCTGATCCCGGCTGACCAATGGCACCGGTAGCCCCTGTGACATAGTAAGGGCGTGAGTGCAGGAGGTCGCTCCCGGACCCCCGCTGGACCACCAGGGACTTTTGGCAAGTCTTGCGGGGGTCAAGAGCGTCCCACAAGACTTGCCAAAAGTCCCTGGTGGTCCAGCGGGGGTCCGGGAGCCATCTCCTGCACTCGGGCCGTCGGCTGTCAGAAATCAAAATGGCGCCGATAGCCTTTGCCCTTACTATGTCACAGGGGCTACCGGTGCCATTGGTCAGCCCCTGTCACATGGTAGGAGCACAAGATGGCACCGGCCGTCCATTCTGTTTGCTTTTTTGACTGCCGCAGCACAGTGAACCAACGATTTCAATGTGTTATCCACTATGACGCCTAGATCTCTTTCTTGGGTGGTAGCACCTAATATGGATCCTAACATTGTGTAACTATAGCATGGGTTATTTTCCCCTATATGCATCACCTTGCACTTATCCACATTAAATTTCATCTGCCATTTGGATGCCCAATTTTCCAGTCTCACAAGGTCTTCCTGCAATTTATCACAATCTGCTTGTGATTTAACTACTCTGAACAATTTTGTATCATCTGCAAATTTGATTACCTCACTCGTCGTATTTCTTTCCAGATCATTTATAAATATATTGAAAAGTAAGGGTCCCAATACAGATCCCTCAGGCACTCCACTGCCCACTCCCTTCCACTGAGAAAATAGTCCATTTAATCCTACTCTCTGTTTCCTGTCTTATAGCCAGTTTGTAATCCACGAAAGGACATCGCCACCTATCCCATGACATTTTACTTTTCCTAGAAGCCTCTCATGAGGAACTTTATCAAACGCCTTCTGAAAATCCAAGTACACTACATCTACCAGTTCACCTTTATCCACATGTTTATTAACTCCTTCAAAAAAGTGAAGATTTGTGAGGCAAGACTTGCCTTGGGTAAAGCCATGCTGACTTTGTTCTATTAAACCATGTCTTTCTATATGTTCTGTGATTTTGATGCTTAGAACATTTTCCACTATTTTTCCTGGCACTGAAGTCAGGCTAACCGGTCTATAGTTTCCTGGATCGCCCCTGGAGCCCTTTTTAAATATTGGGGTTACATTAGCTATCCTCCAGTCTTCAGGTACAATGGATGATTTTAATGATAGGTTACAAATTTTTACTAATAGGTCTGAAATTTCATTTTTGAGTTCCTTCAGAATCCTGGGGTGTATACCATCCGGTCCAGGTGATTTACTACTTTTCAGTTTATCAATCAGGCCTACCACATCTTCTAGGTTCACGGTGATTTGGTTCAGTCCATCTGAATCATTACCCATGAAAACCTTCTCTGGAACGGGTATCTCCCCAAAATACTCTTTAGTAAACACTGAAGCAAAGAAATCATTGAATCTTTCCGCGATGACCTTATCTTCTCTAGGTGCCCCTTTATCCCCTCAATCATCTTACGGTCCAACTGACTCCCTCACAGGCTTTCTGCTTCGGATATATTTTAAAACGTTTTTACTATGAGTTTTTGCCTCTACGGCCAACTTCTTTTCAAATTCTCTCTTAGCCTGTCTTGTCAATGTCATACATTTAACTTGCCAATGCTTATGCATTATCCTATTTTATTCTGTTGGATCCTTCTTCCAACTTTTGAATGAAGATCTTTTGGCTAAAATAGCTTCTTTCACCTCCCCTTTTAACCATGCCGGTAATCGTTTTGCATTCTTTCCACCTTTCTTAATGTGTGGAATACATCTGGACTGTGCTTCTAGGATGGTATGTTTTAACAATGACCATGCCTCGTGCACACTTTTTACCTTTGTAGCTGCTCCTTTCAGTTTTTTTCTAACAATTTTTCTCATTTTATCAAAGTTTCCCTTTTGAAAGTTTAGCACGAGAGCCGTGGATTTGCTTACTGTCCCCCTTCCAGTCATTAATTCAAATTTGATCATATTATGATCACTATTGCCAAGCGGCCCCACCACCACCGTTACCTCTCTCACCAGATCCTGTCCTCCACTGAGAATTAGATCTAAAATTGCTCCCTCTCTTGTCGGTTCCTGGACCAATTGCTCCATAAAATTTCATTTATTCCATCCAGGAACTTTATATCTCTAGCATGTACCGATGATACATTTAACCAGTCAGTGTTGGGGTAATTGAAGTCTGCCATTATTACTGTACTACCAATTTGGTTAGCTTCCCTAATTTCTCTTAGCATTTCACTATCAGTCTCACCATCTTGACCAGGTGGACGGTAGTATACTCCTATCACTATAGTCTTCCCCGACACACAAGGGATTTCTACCCATAAAGATTCAATTGTGCATTTAGTCTCATGCAGGATGTTTATCCAGTTGGACTTTATGCCATCCCGGACATAAAGGGCCACACCGCCTCCCGGGTGCTCCTCTCTGTCATTGCGATATAATTTGTACTCCAGTATAGCACTGTCCCATTGGTTGTCCTCCTTCCATCATGTCTCTGAGATGCCAATTAAGTCTATGTCATCATTCACTGCTATACATTCTAATTCTCCCATCTTTCTTCTTAGACTTCTGGCATTAACATACAAACATTTCAAAGTTTGTTTTTTGTTTTTATTTTCATTCTGCTTTTTAATTGATAGGGATAAGTTAGAATTTTTTAGCTCAGCGGAGTTTTTAGTTACAGGCACTTAGACTACTTTTCTTATAATTGGAACCTCACTGTCGGGATGCCCTACTTCTAATGCATCATTAGTATCCTTTGAAGATACCTCTCTCCGAACCATGCGCTGCTGAGCGACTGTCGGCTTTCCCCTTAGAGCAGCCTTTAAACTAGACCAATCTCCTTTTTAAAAGTTAGCACCAGCAGTCTGGATCCACCCTGGTTAAGGTGGAGCCCATCCCTTTCATAAGAGACTCCCCCTTCCCCAAAAGGTTCCCCAGTTCCTAACAAAACTGAATCCCTCTTCTTTGCACCATCGTCTCATCCATGCATTGAGACTCCGGAGCTCTGCCTGCCTCTGGTGACCTGCGCGTGGAACAGTGAGCATTTCAGAGAATGCTACCCTGGAGGTTCTGGATTTAAGCTTTCTACCTAAGAGTCTAAATTTGGCTTCCAGAACCTCCCTCCCACATTTTCCTATGTCGTTGGTGCCCACATGTACCATGACAGCCGGCTCCTCCCCAGCACTGTCTAAAATCCTATCTAGGTGACGCGTGAGGTCCGCCACCTTCACACCAGGTAGGCATGTTACCAGGCGATCCTCACGCCCACCAGCCACCCAGCTATCTACATTCCTAATAATCGAATCATCAACTATGACGGCCGACCTTACCCTTCCCTCCTGGGCAGTAGGCCTTGGGGAGATATCCTCAGTGCGAAAGGACAATGCATCACCTGGAGAGCAGGTCCTTGCTACAGGATCCTTTCCTGCTGCACCCGGTTGATGCCCTCCAATCATGAGATCTTCTTCCTCCAAGGTAGCACCAGGGCTGCCAGTCTGAAGTTGGGAGTTGGCTACTATGTCCCTGAAGGTCTCATCTATATATCTCTCTGTCTGCCTCAGCTCCTCCAGGTCTGCCATTCTAGCCTCCAGAGATCGGACTCGTTCTCTGAGAGCCAGGAGCTCTTTGCATCGCATGCACATGTACAATTTCTCACCGGCAGGTAAAAAATCATACATGTGACACTCGATGCAAAAGACTGGGAAGCCCCCCTCTTGCTGCTGGACTGCTGCCTTCATCTCAGATTTGTTCAATTCCTACTTAAGTTTTAGGTTGTTATGGGAGTAGGAATGTGTCTAATTATTGTCCTTTAAATGTATTAGGTGTCTTGGGTCTCCCCCTCGGGGAGGGAGGGCAGGGGGTGGTGGACATAAAGTGCAAAGTCCACACCCTGCGGCTCCAGGCCTTGCGGAGATTCCTGTATGCAGACCCGCCTCCGCAGTGGCGCCCGCTGGGGGCTTTCTTCCTCCAGCAAGTGGGCGGGTTGCGGTATGACTGGCAGCTCTTAGTGATAGACAGGGAAGTGTACGCTCGCGACTTCCCTGCGGTGCCAGTCTTCTACCAGGACGTTTTCAAAGCCTGGAGTGTGGTCTCCGGAACACGAGACCCCTCGACCACCGGGTGCACCAGAATACCCTCCTCGGCCGCCTTGATACACCATGGCGGAGGGTGTTGGGCGGTGCGCAGAAGCCCCGGTGGGAGCAATTCTACTCGGAGTTGATCCCAAAACCCACCGGGGATTTAAGTTGGCGCATCGCCCACAGGGCCATCGCTACTGGGGGCCTGCTGGAGCGTATCTGGGGCTGGGGAGGAAGGTGCGAGTTCTGCAGGGAAGAGGATACATTGGAACACATCTTCCTTCGGTGTCCAAGATTAACAACCTTCCTCGCGGACCTCAAAGCCCTCCTCCTCAAATTCTGGATTCATTTCAGTCCACGCCTCTTTATTTATGGTCACATTACCGCAAAAAGCCCCAGGCTGAGAGCAAGGGACCGCCTTATCAACTTCCTTATTGCCACTGCTAGGCAAGTTATTCACCAGTCCAGACTAACGGCAGTGGATGGCGGTACCCCGGGGGCTTGTTGGACCATCTTTTGCGGTATTTTGAAAGCCAGGCTACTAGCGGAATTCGACCAAGCGGTAGTAGCGGACAGTATTCAAGAGTTTGTCTGGAAGTGGGCTTGTAACGACGGACTGTGTAAAGTGACCCCTGGACCTCCGCCTTCCCTGGAATTCCAGCTGTAGGCAGTATAGGGATTTCTTTTGGGGCAGTGGTGCACGCCCTCCTTCGGGAGCGCGTGCACGGGAAGAGTGAGGCGCTCCCGCCCCAATACTGGTCATGAGCCTTGGGGGTCCTATGTGAGCAACTGGGAGCAACCCGATAGCCCCCCTGCCTGGGTTACGGCACCCCATCCCCCCTCCCCATCCCTCTTCCCAGACCTTGCAGTCGGCCACTGCCTCATGCAGGTGGTCCCTGGAGTGAACAACATCTAAGCAGTGGTGAGATTTCCTTATCCTTCCCCACTCCTCTTACTCAGAGCTCGTGAGCTCCAGTCATGATAACAGCTGTGACTTTATTTTCAGTCTTTTTTTTTTTACACTCCTGCGGGATGCAGGGGATGCACTGAATGGTTTCTTTGTTTTGTCTGGGAGAGGCTAATTAGCCTTCCTCCCAGTTTGTTTGGTACTAGGCTGACATAGGCCCTCTGGTGTATATATTTGGTACTGCCTGCCTCTGTTTTTCTATATCCAGGCTGCTTCTAACTGGTCAGGTTGTACAGCATCACAATATCTACATCCTCATTATAAAGCCCCAGTATCTCCATCTTATACCCTGCCAACACCAATGCGCTTATGACACGCTTGAGACACAGTCTATCGCAAATGCTTCTTAATTTCTGCCTTTCCACATGCCAGCACCATTTAAGACACTCATGAAAATTCTGCCCCAGTGTTTCCAAAATACATGCCTTGCAGTTGTTGCGTAGGACCCCTTGCCAATATTTCTTTATAATGCACTGTACCATTGATCATATGAGCAAACTGAATACTTTTTTATGGTAAAGACGTTGTATGCAGGTTTGTTTACAAAGCCCTAGTTCATACCTCCATAACATGTCTCCCACAACCTCTGGTCTCAAAACCCATTTGTGATCTCTACATTTACCTTTCACATCTTCTGGTTCATCATTGTTGCAAGTACAAAAACAGCACATGCAGGACACTTTGATCGCTGTCAGATCTCTCACCTCTTCGTTCTCTCCGGTCAGCAAAGTTCCATGGGTGAGCTATATCATAAAATGTTTACAAGATTGAGAAAGCCATTCTAAAAACTAGTTCTCTTTCTGTCATAACACCTCCAAAAATTAAAAACAAACTCTTACCTCTGCTATCATGGCTGAACAATCTTCTTCTTCTAGTCTGTTAAAGTAATCCATCATCACGACATCTGCCACTGCATGGTACAGTTCCTTGTCCGTACAATCTATACCGCTGTTGCCTTTATCTATGTCCATCACTGGATCTGCATTTTCTCTATCCTCTTCGTTATCATTCATTTCTAGGGAATCAAACAACTTTTGCATCAATGGCATCTCGTCTATCTCTGCATCAGTCGCTCCTTCTTCGTATTCTCCTTTGGCACCGGTAATGCTCTCCAGATATTCCATCAAAATTTCTACAGCAGGTTGCCTTTCCATCTCCGCTTGATGGATGAGGTCCCTAAGAATGTTGCAGAGGGTTTGCCCCTCCTTGAGAATGATGTACGTTTCCCCCCTCTTTCTTTCTTTCGTGTGTTTCTCAGTTTTATCATTATTACTTGGCACTCGAACAATTTTTGCGCCAGCCGCATCTCATCTACCTCTGCATAGACCAGCTCCTCTTTGGTGATGGTAATGCTCTCCTGAGAATCAAGCATTACAGCCGGGTACCCTTCTGACATCGCATCGAGGTCTCTTAAGAAAATAGTGGGGCTTATGTCCTTCCTTGAGAACTGGGGGCTGTCCCCCTCTTTCTATCGCTTGTCTTTCAGGGGATTTGTTCAACGGGGCTATGATATAGTCTTTTTAAAAAAAAAAAACATGCCAAGAATTTGGCTTATATGGCCACTGCCACGTGTCATCTTTTCCTACGCATGCTGTGTTGGCGTGCCTCTGTCTTGCTCCACCTTACTCAGTCCGGACATGTTCAGACTTATTGGCTCTATTTCTATCCATTCCAACACCACTGTCTAGGATGATTACTTTGTAGTTTTGTGAAAATTTTACTCTCTATGCATGTTAACTATTTGTAAAAATACCCAGCTGCTTTACAAAAAAAAAAGAATTGCTGTTATAGCCCAGGATTGAACCAGGGTCTTTAGAGTGGAAATCTAATGCTCGTTATCTGAGCTATCACAATTTTAGCTAGAGACCAGACTTTAAAATCTTTAAAATAATTTTCTTTCAACATATCTTGGATTTTGGTTGGGGTCTGTTATTGTTCCCTGGTCACAATATAGCCTGACAAGTTGGTACTCATATCACCTTTATGACATAATCCAGAGAAACAAAGATAAAAAGGTTATAACATAGTAACATCACTGTCCTTAACTAAGATGGAAGAAATATCTGCGCACATTGCAATCTTACTTACAGTATGAAACAGCACTGGCCTGTCTAACCATGTTTTAACTTAATTTTAGTTTTTTAAATTCTTTCATTTCTTAAAAAAAGAAACATTTTATGTATGTTTGGAAAAAACGGAGGACTGCGGAATCTTGCTTTGCCTACAGTTTTATTAACAACTTCTTGTACATCTCTGCTTTCCAAAAACCTTGGCTAAAATGTGCTGTAACGTCACATACCTCCCTTTATTTTTACATGTTTGCTTATGTTTATGTTTAAACCCTAAAATAAAACAAACTAAATAAATAAATGGAGGCGGGAGGGTGGAGGGGGTGATGTACAGTTGTGAGGGATGCAGTACTTCTTCTGGCCTCTGGATGGCGAAAATCAGGGGGGTCTTGTGGTGGATTTCCTTGTGGAGGATGCAGTACTGCTTATGGCCTCTGGATGAAGAAAAGCAGGGGGGCCTTGTTATGGTTTTTCCTAAAGCAGGGGGTTGTGAGGTTGTGCGGGTACAGTACTGCTTCTGCCCTCTAGATGGCGAAAAGCAGGGGGGCATGTGGTGGCTTCCATGGTAACTTCCCAGGATGCATTTGTTTTTCCCAAGATTCCTCGCACATTCCATGATGGCTGCTTGCCCCTGTATGTTTGAGTGCATGGTCTCTTTTCTTTTATCATAGTTAATTAAAACATTTCTCTTACTTTGCTTGAAAAACAATATATATTTTTTATCTCAGTCTGCTTGTGCAGTGTGCTGGTTTCATCTCTTTTGCTGGCTTGCTTTTACAAAACAAAATAAAATTCTGATTTCTACTCATTTTTTTAATATTATACAACTATTCAAAAACTATAATCTTGGCTGGGGTCTGTCTTTTTTAGTTTCAAACATTTAAAAAAAAAAATAGAGGCAAGGATTCACCTCTCAGCTATAAAAAAAAAAAAAAAATGATTTTCACTTTTGTTTTCTCAAATGCTGTCTGTGCTAACTGCAGCGTATGCAGTGGAAAGGGGTGATGTGTTTGGGAGTAGTTTCTTTATCTCGCTGCTACACATAGCAGTGAGGGTGGGGGTGGGTGGGAATAGCCGCTTTTCTCTCTGCTACAGAAATTCTCTACTGAGATGAATTTTACAACCTGTGACTTTTCTCTCTTTTTCGCAAACTCTAATGTGTTTAATAAAAACAAAAAAGAAAACACTGTAAAGAAATGTATGCTTTGTGGCAGAAAGAAAACAAAAGGATTTGCTATTTTTAGTTAAGGGTTCAGTTTGACAGAAAAAAATAGAAGGATTTTAATGATTGCTATTGACTACCCTTACAAACCCCTCTCTTCCTCCACCGCAGCTGCTTACTGAGTATGCTTATTCCTTCCAACATGAATGCCCTCCATGATCTCTCCTTGTAAACAAAAGTTCTGAGCATGCATAGGGATGATGTCATGGGATGTGAGGTCATTCCAAGATGGCTGCCTGCAGCATGGTTCACAACAGTATGATTCAAGCGTGTTTTGTTTTGGTTTTATTATGCATGCGCGGTCATGATGTCATTTCTGGTCCATTCTGGTCTCACCACAATAGCCGCCATCTTGGATGTGCGTCATTTCCTGTCTCCAGGCACCTGCCACCATCTTGAAAAACATATTTCCAGTTCCGCTCTGCACCCTCTACAAGGACCAGACAGGGAAGGCGTGACTGGAAGTGACATCATCAAAAAGGACCAGAGTGGGCAGAGCTATGATGGATGTCAACAAAGGCATGGGGCTATGGTGGGAAAAGGGGTGGGGCTTAACCCAAAGTGAATGCTGATTGGCTGAGAGGGGGTCAGTAGGTGGGGCTTGACCTGGAAGCAGGTGTGGCCACCTGACAAAACAAAGTTTGCCAAGATGTGTATCCTTTATACTATTCATAGCATAACTGCTCTAATGTACTAGTGGATCCTTGGGCAGAGGCAGGAGGCAGACAGACCCAGATGATGGAGAGGCCCAGTTGGAGCTTCACCTATACCAGCCATTGTTCCCCATGGGTTGAGCCTTTGGATGCCGGAGCCGGCAAGTCTTGGGTGGGGGCCTCTGCTGATGGCAAAGGCGGTCTTCTTAGGGTAGCTGGGTTGAAGCAGATGGAGGTCAGTGGCAGGCAGTGCTCAAGCATATCCAGAATCAGGCCGAGGTTAAACCCGTACAAAAGGAAGGGAGGGACAGATAGGCAGGGCAGGAAAGCAGGGAGAAGAACAGGCGGGCAATGAGGAAGGATTGAAGACAAGGATGTTGGAGCAACATGTTCTGCTTCTGGAATAGGGGGACCTATTGCTGAGGAAATCAGAGAGATAAAGAGGACCTTTTATAGGCCTGACTGAGTGAGATCATCAGGGAGTGCCACGGGGCTTTTCCCACCATGGGCTCTTTAAGTTTAACAGTGTCGGGTGCATGTGTACCTAAAGAGGAGCATGGCAGGAGGAGGTTGGCAGTGTCCTGCCGCGAAGTGAGCCAGTGGCATGTCACTGTGAAGAGGAGCAGTGCTTTGCTGTGAAGAATGCTGGTGGCTAGAGTTGCCAATTGGCCCCAGATTTTCAGGACAGGTTGATCTGGTCCTGGTTTTATTCCCCTGCATACAGGTACTTATAGTCTTGTTTTTCTTAGGGAATGCAATAGGAAAATCAGAACAAGTCCCAGCATGCAATGGGGTAAAACTGGATCAATCTGTCCTGAAAATCTGAAGCCAGTTGGCAACCCTACTGGTGGCTTGTTGATGAGTCTGGGGGCCCTGCCCGAAAGGTGAGGCAGTGGTTCATGGGATTAGCCCTCAGACCGCCAAATGCAGCCATGCTCAAAAAGAAATAGTCTACTTCCTAAGCATAATAAACAAAGACATCAGTTTAATGGAAAACATAAAGCAAAAAAGTTAGTCCACCATCTAAGGGAGGTGGGGGATTGCAACAGACAGAGAAATAAGAAAGCATCACAAAATACAAAGGAAAAACATGCAACAGACTGAACATATTTAAATTATGAGTTTCTGATAATTCTCCCTCAGACTCTTCCGATGGAGCTATTTAAGTTAAGTTGGTCAGGAATGCTGATAACTGAGTGTGAAATTTCTGTTTTTGTTTGTGTAATTGCTCCCAGTAATCCCTAAGAGGCCACTTTTCTAAAGCTCTAGGGGGTAAATATTCAAAAGCCATTTAGATGGATAATGGGAAAGTTATCCATTTAAATGTATTATCTGCATATTTAAAAGACATTTCTGGCTAATTAGAAGCCGGATAAGTCGAGGGTGTTCCTAAGGCGGGAGGTAGGCATTCTGGGTAGGAAACGCGCCTTAGGGCAGATCTAAAGTTAGCTGGCTAGACATATCTGCTGCACCGCTGAATATGCCCAGCTAAGAGATGTCTATCCGGTTAACTTTTACTTAGCTGGGCATATTCAGTGGTGCAGCCGCACCACTGAATATCCCATTTAAGTTAACTAGCCACTCAGTGGCTGAATATTGACCCCTAGGTGTTTAACTAAGGGGCCTATTTACTAAAGCACATTAAAAATGCGTCTTAATGTGCATTGTTAACGTGCATTAGTACCCTGTGGCAAACATGATTTACGTTCGTGTCAATAATGTGCGTTCCTACAGCTGGAAAACTGCATATGCTACTGGCAGTGGCGATATACATGCATTACTAACTGCTGGAATGCACACCACCAGCCCCTGATCCTAAAAGGGGCACATTGCTTCAAGTGTAGTGTCCCCAGAAAATCCCCTCCCTCCCCCTGCAAGATAGACAGTATGAGCTTGGAAACAGAGAGCTGGTTAAGACACCAGACAAGACTGACCACCATGAAAATGAACGTCATTAAATTATCCACAGAGAAGGCAAGTTCTTTTCAAAGGGTAAGACAGCAGTTGAGTTTCCATACCCCTCCTGTCTTTGACCTGACTACTGAAACTACTGGGCTAAACAAAACAAAAATCCAATGGAGAGATAGATAGATAGTTTTAAGGCAGTATGCAGATCTTTGTTACAGCTTTTGCTTCTTTTACTTATGTGCAACAGGAAATACAGCTTTGCTATCCTATGTGGTTCCAAACGCAAATAAATAAATATAGACTTTGTTGCGCATTTTGTAACAACCCCAATTCCTGTTTCAATATAGGTGGCCTTTGGCAGGCGACAAGTGAAAAGGCTTCTCCAGTACAACCAAACATGCCTCCTTGTGATTTTTCACCACAGCCATACGAGGTACGATTGTATCTAGGACAGGGGTAGTCAACTCAAGTGCCACAAATACTTAGGTCTGGTTCTCAAGAGAGCCAACTTGCGCAAACTAATCTGGTGCTTGTACCAAAGGTACATATATATATATCTTCAGCATATTCATACTGAGAAGCCTGAAAACCATCTCTGTTTGCTGCACTCAAGGATTGGGTTTATCATCACTGATCTGGGATGTACATATGAGAGTTTCTGATTTTTTTTAAAAACTTTTTATTTAACATGCAGAATTCAAGAAAACATTATGTTCATCTGCATGTAACAACTTGTGAGTGGTCAGGTTTGAAAAGTGCAGGAGGATTAAGGAGCTAGACTCTGGTGGATTCTGCAAGAACCTTTATTATGTACACAAACAAAACAGAAGAGAAAGGCTGCTTACCTCAGCAGTCCTTATCAGGATTAAACACAAACAACTCTTGTACATCTTTCGCTTCCTTGTCCACCCTGGGGCCTCTCTGATTCCTCTGAGCCTGACTTCTTATCCCCAGCTGCAGGGCAATGCCCTAAGACCACAATCCTTGGCTAGGTTGTGTTTTAAGGTGGACCGGACCAGATGTCTAGAGCCGGTACTTTAAAGTGTTCTGGGTCCCTTTTCTGTAAACTCTGTCACACTACAATTGAGATCACATTAAATATAATACAAACTTGACAAATGAGTTTCTAACCAATTTTTAATTACAAGGATGAATTTAGACTTTTGAAGTTGACATATTTGAATATCAACTACTAATTTTAACATATTTCTTGTCAAAAAAATTAGACTCCCAGCAAACACAAAGGGGGTAATTTTCAAAATGATTTACCTGCATAGGATGTAATTTTCAAAACAATGTACATGCTTAAAACTGGGTTTCACGTGTGATTTTCACTTTACATGTATAATAGGTTTTGAAAATTGCTACAGTATATGCTGTTGAATTGTCCATAGATTTTACAAGCATAAGTGCACTTCAGGATTGTAGCTCTCAAACCAGCACACGGGGGCACTTTGGCATGAGTGCATTGGCACGCACCCAGATATGTGGTCATTTTATAACTTGCACACATATATGCATGCACATTTTAAAACAGCCAGACCTCATGTACATGTGCATCCAATTTTAAGTGGGCAGATGCCTATGCCCATAAATCTCGCTTCTACTGTGTGAGCCATGGATTTTTAAAAGGGGCGCGCATCCATCCCATTGCCAGTTTCACCAGTTCATCCACCAGTTTGCCCAGTTAACAGCTAGGTCCTCCAAACCCCCTCGGTTTGATAGTCTGCACTCCCCCCCAGTTACCCCATACCCTTTAAACCCCTGAGAAATGGCTCTTTTTTTCTTTTATTTTTATAATAGTGACAATAGTAACAGACAATGTCAACAGTACAATAGCAATGGTCACATTTTCTTATGTCCATTTTCAGTTTCATACATGTGTTCCAGAAATAGAAAACTTTTCCACAAATGCCATTGTCCAGCCATACTCCTTTAAGCCGGAGAAACAGTGTAAGAAAGATTCCAGAACAAAACCTACAACTAAACAGTACCCCGTTTCCCCCCCCCGGACATCGGTCCTAAATAACAAGGAAATCAAGTAAACTAGGACTGCAACAGAAAAAGATATTTGTACACATACACCTTCACTTTTTAACGGATGGGTAAATCATTTAGAAGTAAACTTCGTACTGAAGGAGCGACGGAACTAAGGTATGTCTCCCAGCGATTCACAAAGTGTGTACAGGGGCGAAACCATTCCACTTTGGCTGTATATTTATCCAGTAGACAGGTCTGGTGAATAATATTGCGTAGTTGCGTTAGAGTCGGAGGATCTATGGTTAACCACTTTTGCAAAATACATTTCTTAGCTAACAGGATCACTAGTCGAAACCACCACCTCGTAGTCGTTTTAGCAAAAAAATATGCCTCGATTGTCATCCCAAAGAAAAACATTAATATGAAACGCAAAGTGGAGGGCACATTTCTGTTGAAGATAAGTATGTACTTTTCCCCAAAATAACCTAATCTTGGGGCACGACCAAAACTGGTGACCCAAAGTGCTTCGACTTTTTTCTTTTTAAACTGACATCTCCTCCATAGCAGAAATAAACTTACGCAGCAGGGGATCTGGGCATGCACCCAGGCAGGTAGGTATTTACATGGACATCTCTCGGCCATGCCATGAAACGCCCATGCCTCGCCCAGACCACACCCATGCCCCACCCCTTTTTAAAAACTTTTGAGATGTGCACGCATCTGGGCGGCTTTTAAAATTAGGTGAGCACGCACAAGCCCAACTTTTGTGCACATCCCCTAATTGATGCATACGCTCGGCTTTGAAAATCTACCTCTAATTGTGCACGTGGGCTTTTGAAAATTGCTATGATAGTATGTTACATTTACACACGTAACTCCTTTGAAAATTACCTACAATATTATCAATATCAGCTTTAGGCTGTGACTATCAATGTGCTAAACAATACGATTGGGTGCTGAGGGTGGGGCCGGACATTTTGGTTTGATCTTAATTTAGATTGCCCAACCACATGTTTTAGCTTGCAAACCTCTATCCCTAATCCCACTCATTGCTAATTAGCACCTCCATAGAGAAGCCCTCTTAATGTGTAGATGGCGAAGGCATCCATAGTTTTTGCAGTGGAAGGAAAGTTTTGATTGACCTTTACTGTTCATTTTCTGTTTTTTGACAGTCTTTCTCTGGAATTATTATTTTATCCTGTATTTTTTTAAATTAATACAATGTCCTTAATTTCCGTCTTTCTTATTTTAATAATGGTAGGTTATCAATTCGTCTTGTTGGAAAGATCCATTTTTGAATGAAAATATTGAAGTAAAAGCACATCTTACTTACAATACAATGCAGCTTAATTACAGAGTATAATAGAATAATTATTATTTGTGCCTTTGATATAGTGACAGACCTTTGAGCAGTTCCACCACTTTATCAGAATATTTCCCTTTGGAACCCTCTCTGGCCCTCATTTCATTCAAATCAAAACTAAGCATATGCGCTATACAAAGACTTTGTTCCACATTACTAGTGTAAGGGCCTTTCAACAATGATAGGGGCAAAATATAATGTGTGCCTATAGCCACTCCCCCAACCTTCCCCCACCACCTGGGACACGACTTTTCTCCACTTTGGATAAATAATGAGCATTCTGGGGTGAATTTTCAAAGAGTGACGCTTGTAAAAATTAACATATACACACGTAAGTAGCCTGTAATCGCTATTTTATAAACATTGAACATACAAGTGTACTTTAGATTTCACATGTACATCGTGCAAAATAAGGGGTGGTCTGGGTCGTTCCAGGGCGGGCCAACAGATGCACACATAAGTAGCTATTTTATAAAAGACTTACACATGTACATTTGGCAATGTACTTATTTAATTTTACACCTGCTAATTATCTTGCATAATTGATATCAAACCTGTTTATTTTGTACTATTGGCTGAGTGGGAGGTCTGGGTGAACTGGAGGGAGTTCAGGCTGAAGAACCAGGAGGATCTCGATGGCCTAGAGCAAGAGTGGGCAAACTGGTAGAGCAATTGTAAAACTGGTAATTTCAATTACGCACATAGGGGCAAATCTTTAAACTTACGCGAGGGCGCAGATTTGTTCGCGCAATACGGCGCGAACAAATCTATGCCCGATTTTATAACATGTGCGCGCTGCTGCGCGCATGTTATAAAATCCAGGGTCGGTGCGCGCAGGGGGGTGCACAATTTTGCAACCTGCGTGCGCCGAGCAGAGCAGCCTGCCTCCGTTCCCTCCGAGGCCGCTTCGAAATCGGAGCGGCCTTGGAGGGAACTTTTTTTTTTATCCCCCACACCTTTCCCTCCCTTCCTCTATCTAATCCACCCCCCATCCCTAACTAAATCCCCCCCTACCTTATTTCGTGGAGTTATGCCTGCCTCTGGCAGGCGTAACTTGCGAGCGCCACCGGCTCCCTGCCCCGGCACAGGCCGTGGTGCCGGAGCCACCGACTCCCTGCCCCGACACAGGCCATTGTGCCGGAGCACTCGGCCCTGCCCCCGGACTGCCGTCATGCCTCCGGCCCTGCCCACGGACCACCCCTGGACCTCTAACACGCCTCTGGACACGTTTCCGGCCAGCCCCTTATTCGAAGCCCCGGGACATACGCGCGTCCCGGGGCTTGCGCGTGCCGCTGAGCCTATGCAAGATAGGCTCAGCGCGCGCAGGGGGAGCTTGGGGCAGTAACCCTTTGAAAATCTGCCCCATATGTTTGAAAATATATCAACTAGGAATGCACAATTTTTTTTTTCATGTCATTTTAATTTCATGTCATTTTTGGCTTGATTTCATTTATTAAGTGGTTCATTGGGGTTTTTTTGTGTTCCCCTAATTTTGTGGTTAGTGCTTACTAAGTCCAGTTAGTGCGCACTAATATAAAACTAAAAAAATAACATTTATGGCATTTTTTCTTTCATTTCGTGGTTCATTTCGTTTTGTTTTAAACAAAGGCACATCCCTAATACAAACTTCCACATATAAATCAGCTTTTACCTGAGAAAGTCTTAGTTTTGTTCGTGCATAAAATATACATGTATATATTTTTTAAATTGGTAGGAAAATACATGCATTCAATGCATTTAATTTCTCACTTTCAATGCATTGCATGTGTTTGCACATAAGCATACATACACACATATGTTGGGGAAGGTAGAAAAACATGTATTGTATAATATGCACATATCTGATATGTGTGGTTTATAAAATACTATTGTAGATCTCCACATAGCCATATACATGTATATATGCGGCAGAGTTGTTTGAAAGTTATCCTGCTGGTTGCAGGGGCAAAAATAGCAGTACACATACTTTTAACCGCAGGGATGCTGAACAATGTCCGGAAGCATGATTTATATACCTATATATGTGTGCATTTACGGGAAACAAGTAGAAGGCAAAATACATTTTAGTTGTATTTCTTCTTTAATTAGGATTCCAAAGGGACAATTATAGGTGGGATAATGAAAATACACTGTGAGGAAACAAAAGCAATCATTTAATGCTCTGAAAAGGCAGATCAAAATATAATATTTTGAGCATGACTGAAAGAATGATCAACATACAAACCTAGCAAATTATATACAGGGAGACAGTTCATTTGCAAACATACCCACATGAGGTGCCATTCAGTTCCTTGTGCAGCACTCCCTTACCAGCACAAATCTGAAGAGCCCTGAAACAGCCTTCCCATTCCTAAGGTATCCAGAGGCTCTGTGAAATTGAAAACATGTTACCTGCCCAGATATACATTTTTTTTTTAAATAAATAAATTTGAAACGCTTTTTGGTCTCGTGATGGAAAAAAACTCACATTATCTCTCTGTCCTTCAGTCTATTCCTTATGAGCAGGTGCGGCAGATCCGTAAGCAGTATCTTTCACCGGCATTAAAAACATACTACAAGAAGCCGCTGCTGATTCACCAAGGCTACATGCAATGGCTGTTTGATTCAGAGGGTCGCCGGTACCTGGATCTTTTTGGTGGAATTGTCACTATCAGTGTTGGCCAGTGCCACCCGTAAGTAAAAACCTATTGACATTACAGAAGTCTGCCACCTTAGTTCCACAGCATTAAAAAAATGAAATTTGAATATCTGGCCCCATTTGATTTTATTATTTGTATGCTAATGGGTGAATTGTATGTACCATGGAAACTTATCTTAGTACGTCCATTAAAATACCCTTTATTGGGCCAGCCCCGCAGCATACCCATTACCAAGCCCTGCTGACCCAGGCTCCAACCTAACAGGGTCATTTATCAAAATGCGTTATGGCGATAATGTCATAAAGCGCGATAGCTATTGCAGCGCGTGGCACAAATGCAAATTTTACAAATGTATTCAAAGGGGCAGGATTGGGGAGAGTTTGGGCAGGATCAATGAAAATGAGGTGCATTATCGCAGCATGCGATGGTGTAATGCACACTGTCACACATGTTTAACATCGGAAATAACTACACCTTTTTTTCTGATGTTAAGCTGTGCGATATGCCCGTAACGCAATTTGCGATAACTATCACAAATTCTGTTTCGGACATTTTTGGACATGGGGGGGGGGGGGGGGTGGGAGAAAGAGAGAGAGAGTCTCTGGGGTGGTACACTTAGTAGTCAACTATTTATACTGCTATAGGAGGGCCAGCTAGAAACTCGAGGATGGACTCTCTACCAGGGTACTTTCAAGCTAGGGCGAGAGAACATTGAAGTAATCTCGTTTAGTCTGACTTTCCTCACTCCAAATCACGTCAGATCTTCACTGAGGTCTACTGTGCTGTTTGTACATCTCACTCTGCAAGTAAAACTGGCCTCAAAATCCTAGACCACCACCAAATCCTTATCTCGAGTTTCAAGCAGGTCCTCCTATAGTGATATAAATAGTTGACAACTCTGAAAGCCTTATAAAAAGGCTTTCTCTGTCTCTCTCTCTCTCTCTCTCTTTCTCTCACTCACAGGCCGATACAGTACAGTGCGCTCCGGCAGAGTGCACTGTTAACCCGCGGTTGGACGTGCATTTTTGACGCGCTAGCTTTACCCCTTATTCAGTAAGGGGTAATAGCACTCGCCCGCTCTCCCGTGTTTCTTTCTGTATCGGTCTGTCAGTCAGCACCTTGCAAGTAATGGGGTGTGAAAAACTTTAACATCACAATAAACTACCTATGCTAAGATAACATGTGGTGCAGTAGCTCTAAAATTATCATAGCCACACCTCTTTTCCTTATCGTGGATGTTATTCATGCAAAAATTATTGCATTTTTATAAATCTAGGCCTAAGTCTGCTGAGCCTTAATACACTACATCTTTTAATTTGTTTCCCATTCTATTAATAAAAAAAGAATATTGATTTATAATTAGCAAATTCAAATTGAAATCATAGAAATGTATGTTAGACATTTATTCCATGAATAGGTGTTTGGCACCCTTCAGAAAACGTGCGATATCCGGCTGAAGGGGTAGAGAGCAGTCCTTCTGTACCAAGACATTCAAGGCCGCCACCTGAACCAGGAGCGAATTATAGGCGAGACCCTTATCCAGACCATCCTGTAGGAAATGAAGGATCAGCGGGACAGTCGCCTCCATGGTTTGGACCCCGCGGTCGGAGCACCAGGCTTCGAAGACCTTCCAAACTCGAACGTAAGCGACGGAGGTCGAAGGCTTGCGGGAACGAAGCATCGTTGAGATCACTGTCTCCGGGTAGCCTCTGTGGCGGAGACGGCGCCGTTCAAAAGCCAGGCCGCAAGACAGAAGAGTTCTGCCTGCTCGAAAAATACCGGCCCCTGACGCAGAAGATGAGGAAGATGGGACAGGTGAAGTGGGCCGTCCACCATCATCTGAAGTAGATCTGTGAACCATGGCCGACGGGGCCATTCCGGGGCTACGAGAATTACAGTCCCTCGATGAAGTTCCAACCTGCGGAGAACCTTGCCGACCAGAGGCCAAGGAGGAAACACATAGAGCAGTTGATCCGACGGCCACGGAAGGGCGAGGGCATCTACCCCCTCCGCGCCGCGCTCTCTTCTGTGGCTGAAGAAGCGTGGAGCCTTGGTGTTGAGAAAGGTCGCCATGAGATCGAGGCGTGGAGTCCCCCAACGACGGACGATGAGATGCATTGCCTCGGAGAGAGCCCACTCGCCGGGGTCTAGCTGTTGACGACTCAGGAAGTCCGCCTGAACGTTGTCCACCCCGGCGATGTGAGAGGCCGCTATCCGGACGAGATTGCTCTCCGCCCACTCCATCAGGGGAGTTGACTCGAGGGAGACATGCTTGCTTCTTGTCCCCTCTTGACGATTGATGTAGGCCACGGTGGTGGCGTTATCCGAGAGAATCCTCACCTCTCTGTGTCGCACCAGGGGAAGAAAACGCTGAAGAGCGAAACGCATGGCTCTCGTTTCCAGGCGATTGATCGGCCACTTTGCCTCCTCTGGCATCCAAGTCCCCTGCGTGGCGCTTCTTTCGCAGATGGCGCCCCATCCCGCGAGGCTGGCATCGGTGGTCACCACCACCCAATTGGGAACCTCGAGCGAGACTCCCCGAGCCAGATGCGAGGGGACAAGCCACCAATCCAGGCTTTTCCTGGCTAATGGTGGAAGCGGCAGGATCACCTGATACTCCTGGGAGACTGGTTTCCAACAGGATAGCAGGGACGCTTGCAGTGGACGCAGGTGTGCAAACGCCCAGGGTACCATGTCGATGGTAGAGGCCATTACTCCCAGGAGCTGCAGATAATTCCAGGCGGTTGGTTCTTCCAAAGCCAAAAACCGAGACACGTGCTCCCTCAGGGCTTGCGCCTTGTCCTGGCGCAGGAACACCATACCCCGCCGGGTATCAAAGCTCGCTCCTAAGAAATCCAGGTGTTGCGAGGGCACAAGGAAACTCTTTGGAAGGTTCACCACCCAGCCCAGAGAGCGTAGGGATTGTACTACTCTGGCCACTGAGGTCTGACCATGTGAGAAGGACTTTGCTCGAATCAGCCAGTCGTCTAGGTACGGATGTACTAGGATACCCTCCTTGCGGAGGGCCGCCACCACCACTACCATGATCTTTGTGAAGGTCCGAGGTGCGGTCGCCAAACCGAAGGGAAGCGCCTTGAACTGAAAGTGTTGACCGAGAACCTTGAAGCAAAGATACCACCGGTGAGCCGGCAGGATGGGAATGTGCAAGTATGCTTCCGAGAGATCCAGTGAAGCGAGAAATTCTCCCTCGTGCACTGCGGCAATCACTGATCGAAGAGTCTCCATGCGGAACCGGCTGACCCTGAGGGCCTTGTTTACCTCCTTCAAGTCCAGGATGGGCCGAAAGGAACCGTCCTTTTTGGGAATGATAAAGTAAATGGAATAGTGGCCCAAGCCCACCTCGAAGGGGACGGGAACGATGGCCCCTATTTCCTGCAGTCGGTCTAGTGTTTGTTGAACCGCTATCCTCTTGAGATCCGAACCGCAGGGGGAGAAGATGAACCGGTCCCTCGGGGGGTGGACAAACTCCAAGGCGTAACCATCTCTTATGGTGTCCAGCACCCACTGGTCCGTGGAGATAACTGCCCACTCCTCGTAGAAGTCCATGAGGCGGCCCCCGATCCGGGGAGGTGAGAAGTGGGCTCCTTTGGCATCATTGGGATGACTTTGTGGGCGGATTTCCCTGCCCTGGACCCTCTCTCGCGGGCCTCCGCCCACAAAAGGAACGAGACCAAGGCTGGGATCTTGTCGGCTGTATCCGGGAACCGGACTGCCGGTAAGACCTATAACGTCGCTGTGCCCTGGCCCTGGTTCTACCGGAAGAAAATGACCTGAATGAACGCTGTCTATCCTCCGGCAGCCGATGCACCGAATTTTCCCCCAGTGACTTGATGATCTGATCCAGATCCTCTCCAAATAAAAACTTCCCCCGAAAGGGGAGGGAGCCAAGGCTCGACTTGGAGGAAGCATCCGCCGCCCAGTTGCGAAGCCACAAGAGCCGTCGGGCTGCTACAACCGAAACCATGGACTGCGCCATTACGCGAAAGAGATCATACAAGGCGTCTGCCCCGTATGCTATGGCAGATTCCAGACGGTCCGCCTGGGCGGCCTCTTCAGGGGGCAACTCCTGAGAGGTGAAAAGCTGCTGTACCCAGAGTAAGCTGGCCCTTTGCGCGCGCGAACTGTACATCACGGCCCGCATACCTAGGGCGGAGACTTCGAAGACCCTCTTGAGGAAGGTTTCTAGTTTACGGTCCTGCATATCCCGCAGGGCTGTTCCACCCGTGACCGGGATGGTCGTCCTCTTGGTCACTGCCGACACTGCTGAATCCACCTTGGGCACCTTGATAAGATCCAAAAAATCCTAAGGGAGCGGGTATAGCTTTTCCATGGCGCGTGTGACTTTCAAGGACGCCTTGGGAGTGTCCCACTCCCTAGTGAGAAGCTGTAGGAAAGACTCATGGATAGGGACCTCGACCCACCTCCAGATCGGCGGATCTGGAGGTGGGTCGAGGTCCAGCTCCTGAATAATATGGTGGATGAGTTCATCCAGCTCTTCTCTTTGAAAAATCCGTAGGGCTCGAGGGTCGTCCCCCTCCGTATGTCCATCCGGATGCGCCTCCGGGGGTTCCGGGGAGTCGTCTCTCACCGGCGAAGCCGCCCCCGTGGTACGCCGGGGTGGCACGGGAGAGGGTCCCGGCAGGGATCCAGGCGTAACGGGCAAGGCGGTGAGACCAACAGCAAGTTTAGGAACCTTGGGGGGAGGGGCCCCCAGGGGATTCGGCGCCTGCGCTCCCATACCCTGCAAATAAGCCATGTGCATTGCCAGAATAAAATCAGGTGAGAAAAACGGGGAGCTGATTGGAATCCCTGGGGAGGGACCGTCCTGGGAGCCCCGGTCGGGCAAACCCCCCGCCGGGGGCAAAGCCTGTTGAGAGCCAGTGCAACCAATCCTGTCTGCATCTGGGAGCGAGTCTGTCTCACACTGTCCCCCTAAAATGGCCGCCGTTCCTGCCAAAGGCGGCGTCGTGGCCGGCCCGCGCCGCCCGGGCTGAGGAGGAGGCAGGTCCGAAATCGCACCGGAGGACTGCAGGGTGCCTTCCCCATCGGGGAAGCACCGCTAACAAAGCCCCTCCCTCAGAAATTGATTCCCTGGTTTGCCCCAGGCCTCACACCTCGAGGACTGCGGCATGTCAGCACCGGGAAAAAAGCCTCGGGGGGGGGGGGGGGGGGGCCAAAAACGAGCTAGTGCCGCGGGGGGGGGGGGGGCCTGGAATGGCCCTGACAACCCACCGAAGGGGTCCAGGAACTGCAGGGGAAAACCCCCATTTCAGTTGAGCACACACCCACGGGCGGAGCTTGCGAACCGCGGGACCCACAAACGACGCGTGGAGCGGCCGGAACCACCGGCATCCACGGGGCACCACCAAAAAGAAGCAAACCTGTGGAGAAAGAAACTCAAAAAACTTCCACTTACCCCAACGGAAGAGGAAAGGAGTACAGAATAGAGAAGGCAGAGCCACAGACACACGCCTCCTCAAAAATTGAAAAGTCTTTTTTTTTTTTTTTAATTTTAAGGATCCAAAATGAAGAGAAACATGACAGGGAAATACTGTGGAAAAAAAGAAGGAAAGAACCAAAAATGAAGAAACCCTGTCAATCTGGGGGAGCTAGTGGACCCCCCCACTCACATCTGCTGGAGTCAGAAGAATACTGAGCTCCAGCAGAGGGTGCACTACTCTATATGCTGACGCTCTCAAACTCTGTTCTGACTCCATCTGCTGGTCGGGGGATATAACCCACTGTCTGGACTGATCCAGGTACGTACAGGGAACAGGCTTGATTTGGAGTAGTAACTGCCGTAACAAGCAAGCTACACCCATGCTTATTTGTTTTACCCAGACTATGTAATTCAGTCCTTGTTGGTAGATGTCTGAATATAAAACATCTTTTCTTCATTCCCCCTGCCGTTGAAGCAGAGAGCTATGCTGGATATGCATTGAAAGTGAAGTATCAGTCGTTTTTGGTTTTGGGGTAGTAACCACCATAACAAGCAAGCTACTCCCCTGCTTTTATGTGGATGCAAATCCTTTTTTCCACATTTCCTCTTGCTGTTGAAGCATAGAGCAATATTGGAGTCGCATTAACCGTGTGTATGTTTATTGAATAAGGATATTCATCTCCAGGTAGTAGCCGTCATTCCCGCAAGCCACCCCCATGCCTCTTTTCTTCATTCACATCCTCTAGATTTTATGGATCCACAGTATTTATCCCACGCCCCTTTGAAATCCTTCACAGTTTTGGTCTTCATCCCTTCCTCTGGAAGGGCGTTCCAGGCATCCACCACCCTCTCCGTGAAGAAATACTTCCTGACATTGGTTCTGAGTCTTCCTCCCTGAATTTTAAATCGTGACCCCTGGTTCTGCTGATTTTTTTGCAACGGAAAAGGTTTGTCTTTGTCTTTGGATCATTAAAACCTTTCAATTATCTGAAAGTCTGTATCATATCACCTCTGCTCCTCCTTTCCTCCAGGGTGTACATATTTAGATTCTTCAATCTCTCCTCATAAGTCATTTGATGAAGACCCTCCACCTTTTTGGTCACCCTTCTCTGGACCGCCTCCATCCTGTCTCTGTCCCTTCCGAGATACGGTCTCCAGAACTGAACACAGTACTCCAGGTGAGGCTTCACCAAGGACCTGTACAAGGGGATAATCACTTCCCTTTTCTTACTCGATGTTCCTCTCTCTATGCAGCCCAGCATTCTTCTGGCTTTAGCTATCGCCTTGTCACATTGTTTAGCCGACTTCAGATCGTTAGAAACTATCACTCCAAGTTGTCTCTCCTGCCCCATGCACATCAGCCCTTCTCCCCCCATCGAATACAGTTTTTTTGGATTTCCACACCCCATTTGCATGACTCTGCACTTCTTGGCATTGAATCTCAGCTGCCATATCTTCGACCAATCTTCCAATTTCCTTAAATCCCGTCTCATTCTCTCCACTCCTTCTGGCGTGTCCACTCTGTTGCAGATCTTAGTGTCATCCACAAAAAGACAAACCTTACCTTCTATCCCTTCCGCAATGTCGCTCACAAAGATATTGAACAGGGCTGGTCCCAACACCGACCCTTGCGGCACTCCACTCAACACCGCTCTCTCTTCAGAGTAAGTTTCATTTACCATCACACATTGTCTTCTGTACATCAACCAGTTTGCAATCCAGGCCATCACCTTGGCACTCATTCCTAAGCTTCTTATTTTATTCACCAGTCTCCTGTGCGGAACCGTATCAAAAGCTTTGCTGAAGTCCAAGTAGATGACATCGAGTGCTCTTCCTTGATCCAATTCCTTGGTTACCCAGTCAAAAAAGTCTATCAGATTTGTCTGACAGGATCTTCCCCTGGTGACTCCATGCTGCCTCTGGTCCAGCAATTCTTCCGACTGTAGATAGTTCACTATTCCTTCTTTTAACAGCGACTCCTTTACTTTTCCCACCACCGAGGTGAGGCTAACCGGCCTGTAGTTACCAGCCACTTCTCTGTTTCCACTCTTGTGAAGCGGGATCACCACCGCTCTTTTCCAATCACTCGGCACCAGTGGCGTAGCTATGGGTGGGCCTGGGTGGACAATGGCCCACCCACTTTCCATTCAGGCCCACCCAAATTTGTTTGCAAGACACTGCAGCCAAT
Organism: Rhinatrema bivittatum; assembly: GCF_901001135.1. Classification (NCBI taxonomy): domain Eukaryota; kingdom Metazoa; phylum Chordata; class Amphibia; order Gymnophiona; family Rhinatrematidae; genus Rhinatrema; species Rhinatrema bivittatum. The sequence goes on from NC_042615.1 coordinate 756,363,401, forward strand.
AAAAAGCAGGCAGCATCAGCAGGCACCCAAGGGAGAAAAAAAAATTAATAAAACCAGCTGGTGTGTTGCAGCTCCCGGTGTCCCACAGCCTCAGTAATACTTCCCTTTACCTTCTTCCTGCCCACGTGGGCCAATGGTCAGACTGATAGTGAAATGCTAAGAGAAATTAGGGAAACTAACCAAATTGGTAGTACAGTAATAATGGGAGACTTCAATTACCCCACCATCAGCAGGCTGGAACTTCGCCACTACTAGCCCTCGTTCCCTGCAGGTTGAGCACTTGGGTACCGGGGCCAGCTGGACTTAGGTGGGCTTCCGTCCGCGGTCTTCTGTGGGACGATGAGGAGGTCAGCCAGGGGTCAGCAGTGGTAAGAGTAGATAGTCTGATCTGGACAAGGTGGAGTCCTGGGGGCTCGGGCACCAAAAGGAACAGAAGGCAAACAGGGGTGCCCGAGTAAGAACAGGCCAAAGCCTGAAAGGCCAAGTCCAGAGGGAGGTTGAAAAGAGCGTTGTCAAGCAGGCTGATGTCAGGGGAGGTGGCAGGCAGGAAAGAGTGGCAAGACAAGCGTGGGTCAAAATCAGAGGTCGGCGAGAGAATAGTCAGGCAAGGCAGAGGTCAAACCGGAAGGCAGTCAATAGCGTAGTCTGGCAAAGCAAGGGTCAGATCCAGGAGACAATCAGTAGCAACAAGCAGGGTAGATACGGAACACAGGAACAGGTACCAGGATCAGGAACAGGAATGGAGAAGTATCAGGAACCAGGAATAAAGAGGTATCGCAGGGAGAAGCAACTAAGCACACGACTAGTGTCGAGACCTGTTGCCAAGGCAGGGAAGCACTGGCTAGGCCCAGCCTTATATATCAGGACCCAGTGACGTCATCATCCGGGGCCGCGGGTTGGATTCACGCCGCAGCCTCTTCAAAAGGAGAAATGGTGCGCGTGCCTAGGGAGGGGTGTGGTGCGAGATGGCGGCTTCTCCCCGCAGACCATGCGGGGAAGCCTGCCTCGGAGCTGAGACATCTGCTGCAGAGCTGGGAGCATGGAGAGTGGCCTGAAGTTGGAGGAGGCAGCCCCTGGCCGAAAGGGAAGCTGAACCAGGCGCTGGAGCAGGTGAACGGGGGTAAGAGGGCCTGGTCGCGGGCCTGCCGCAGTCGGCACACACAACACATACTAGGGAGATAAAGTTCCTGGATGGAATAAATGACAGTTTTATGGAGCAATTGGTTCAGGAACCAGTGAGAGAGGGAGCAATTTTAGATCTAATTCTCATGGAGCACAGGATTTTGTGAGAGAGGTAACGATGGTGAGAACGCTTGGCAATAGTGATCATAATATTATTAAATTTGAATTAATGACTGGAAGGGGGACAGTAAGTAAATCCACGGCTCTAGCACTAAACTTTCAAAAGGAAAACTTTGAAAAAATGAGAAAAATAGCTAGAAAAAATCTGAAAGGTGCAAAGGTAAAAAGTGTGAACATTGTTAAAAAATACCATCCTAGAAGCTCAGTCCAGATGTATTCCATGCATTAAGAAAGGTGGAAGGAAGGCAAAACGAATACTGGCATGGTTAAAAGGTGAGGTGAAAGAGCCTATTTTAGCCAAAAGATCTTAATTCAAAAATTGGAAGAAAGATCCATCAGAAGAAAATAGGATAAAACATAAATATTGGCAAGTTAAATGTAAGACATTGATAAGACAGGCTAAGAGAGATTTTGAAAAGAAATTGGCCATAGAGGCAAAACCTCATAATAAAAACTTAAAAAAAAATATCCAAAGCAGAAAGCCTGCGAGGGAGTCGATTGGACCGTTGGATGATCAAAGGGTTAAAGGGGCATTTAGAGAAGATAAGGCCTTCGCAGAAAAAAAATGATTTCTTTGCTTCAGTGTTTACTAAAGAGGATGTTGGAGAGATACCCATTCCGGAGAAGGTTTTCATGGGTGATGATTCAGATCAACTGAACCAAATAACGATGAACCTGGAAGATGTGGTAGGCCTGATTGACAAACTGAAGAGTAGTAAATCACCTGGACTGGATGATATACACCTCAGGGTTCTGAAAGAACTAAAAAAATGAAATTTCAGACCTATTTCAATTAATTTGTAACCTATCATTAAAATCATCCAATGTACCTGAAGATTGGAACATGGCCAATGTAACCCCTATATTTAAAAAGGGGTGACTCAGGAACTAAGGATCAGTGACCCTGACTTCATTTAGATAGACATGGTTTGATGGAACACAGCCAACATGGATTTACCCAAGGGAAATCTTGCCTCACAAATTTCCTGCTTTTTTTTGAAGGGCTTGAATAAACATGTGGACAAAGGTGAACCGGTAGATGTGGTTTATTTGGATTTTCAGAAGGCGTTCGACAAAGTCCCGCATGAGAGGCTTCTAAGAAAACTAAAAAGTCATGGGATAGGAGGCGATGTCCTGTTGTGGATTGCAAGCTGGTTAAACGATAGGAAACAGAAAGTAGGTTTAGATGGTCAGTTTTCACAGTAGAAAAAGCTAAACAGTGATTTGCCTCAGGGATCTGTACTTGGACCGGTGCTTTTTAATATATTTATAAATGATCTGGAAAGAGGTATGACGAGTGAGGTTATCAAATTTGTGGATGACACAAAATTATGCAAAGTAGTTAAATCTCAAGCGGATTGTGATGAATTGCAGGAGGACCTTGAGAGACTGGAAGATTGGGCTTCCAAACAGCAGATGAAATCTAATATAGACAAGTGCAAAGTGATGCATATAGGTTAAAAATAACCCTTGCTGTAATTACACAATGTTAGGTTCTATCTTAGGAAAGAGATCTAAGTGTCATAGTGAATAATACATTGAAATCATCAGCTCAGTTTGATGTGGCGATCGAAAAAGCAAACAGAATGTTGGGAATTATTAGGAAGGGAATGGCAAATAAAACGGAGAATGTCACAATACCTCTGTATCATTCCATGGTGAGAACGCACCTTGAATACTATATGCAATTCTAGTCACCACATCTCAAAAAGGATATAGCTGCACTGGAGAAGGTACAGAGAAGGGCAACCAAAACGATAAGGGGTATGGAACAGCTGCCATATGAGGAAAAGCTAAAGAAGTTAGGGCTGTTCAGTTTGGAGAAGAAACAACTGAGAGGGGATATGTTAGAAGTCTACAAAATCATGAAAGGACTTGAACAAATTAATGTAAATTGGTTATTTACTCTCTCAGATAATAGAAGAACCAGGAAACACTCATGAAGTTAGCAAGTAGCTCATTTAAAGCAAATCGAAGAAAATTCTTTTTCACTCAGTGCATAGTTAAGCTCTCAAATTCATTGCCAGAGGATATGGTTACAACAGTTAGTGTAACTAGGTTTTAAAAAGCTTTGCATAAGTTCCTAGAGAAAAAAATCCATAAACTGCTATTATGGTAATTAATAAGCAATAATAGCTTGTGATTTATCTAATGTTTGTGTACTTGCCAGGTACTTGTGACTTGGATTGTTTTGGAAACAGGATACTGGGCTTGATGGACCCTTGGTCTAACCCAGTATGGCATGTTCTTATGTTCTTATCTCAGAATTGAATATTACCTCAAGTGAGGAAATTAATCTGTTGGTGAAATAGGCAATGAATCTTCAGAACATACATAATCCCTTAATGGGTTTTACTGAATTGTATTAAAGACTTGAACAATGCTATGATAGCCCAGAAACAATTGAGAGTGCTCTGTTCAAGAGGATTAAGAACTTTACAAAAATCTCAAACAAAGATAATTTCAACTTGCAAGTGCTTGAAGATCTGCTACCAGAACTTGAGGCAACTAAAGCTGGCACAAATTCTCTAGGCCTCAGCTATCTACCCATGTTCTTTCCCTGTGTTGTATTTCCCCTTGGCGGCAGGCCCACGACCGGGCCCATCCTCCCTGGCGGCAGTGGCTAGTCGTTTGATCTCCCGCACCCCCGCTGCCTCCTCGGCCTCGCTTGGCCCTGTTGCGGGCTCCTCTGGCTCTCCCTGTTCTTCCACAGACTCCTCCAGTTTCCGGAGTGTCTCCCCACGTGTGCCGCGGGGAGACGCCGCCATCCAACAGACAGCATCCCGGTAGGCGCGCGCACATTTTTTCCTCTTTTAAAGGAGCCACAGCGGGAATTCTACCATGGCCCCGGATGATGACATCATCAGGCCCTGCTACTTAAGGCAGGGCCCGCCACTCCTTCCTTGCCTTGGCAACAGATCTCCACGCTTGTCGTGTGCTTGTTGCTCATCCTAGTTCCTGACTTTGTACCTGGTTCCTGTTCCTGGTTCCTGGTTCCCGTACCTGACCTTGTTCCTGGTCCCAGTTCCTGATTTCATTCCTGGTTCCTTACCAGCCTTGCTCGGACCGACTATTGGCTTTGACCCCTGCTACGTTTGGACCACACTCAGGACTGATTACTGGCTTTGACCCTTGCTTCATTGAAACTATGCTCCAGACTGATTTCAGTCCTTGGTCCTCACTCCACTGCACATGGACTAGCTCTGCCGCCTGCCTCAACTCCAGCCTGTTCCCGACTACACCCTCGGTATCTCTTTGAACTTGGCCCTCTCAGACTCCAGCCTTCTGCTGTCCGGGCGTCGCCTGCTCCTGTGTTTGGCCCTCCTTTGGCGCCCGGGCCTCTGGACCCCTGCCTCGTCCGGATCTGCTTCGGTTCCTCCAATACCTCTGCTGGTCCCTGGCTACCTGCTACAACACCCACTGGGAGTCGTCTCACGGAGGCCCGCCTAAGACCAGCCGGCCCTGGCACCCAAGGGCTCATCCTGTGGCGAACGTGGGCTGGTCTTGGCGAAGCTCCAGTCGGCCTCCGTCTCCTAGTCTGCTCCGCCTCCCGGCGGTGGGGACCCATAGGGCTTAATCTATGGGTAGCGTCAACCCTACCTCGGCCCAAGGGTCCACCACCAGTGCAACAAGCTGATCATGCTTGTGTACGGTTCTGGTGTGAGTAGGGTAGTTGCTTATATTGGATCCTCTGTTACCCCTTGAGCCTCTACACATATCCTTTTCCTGATCCTACTTGTGTGCTTGCAAGCACAGACACCGTTCCTTCCTATTTTCATTCTTCAGCCAAAAGGGATGAAACAGGTTAACTTTTCTGAGTAGATTCTGCAGTTCCCAAAACAAATCTCTGGCAGAGTCACCTCCGTTCTCTCAGCTAATCACTGATCGCTATCGCGCTTCCATATTGGGTTTCATTAGGTGCTCTACTTCCACCACCCGTATGCCCGCAGATTTCTGGCATTTTTCTTCCCTTTTTCTGTCAGCCCAGCATTTATGGCATCCTGGGCAGTGATGCAACAAAAATTTGGCAGTAGGTAAGGTGTCAAGTGGCCTACAGACAATGCACACATGTCAGTGTCTCTATGCACGGTGTTGTGAAGGTTAATTTATTGCAGACAGGTATGAGGTCTGCAAGTGCTCACCCTACTTCCAGCACACATATGTCAGCATTTCTGCACGTCATCTTTTATTTTCTTCAGCGGATCATTTATGGCATCCTCATCAAGTCCTTTTAGCCTCTGTCTTATACCCAGGCTGAGAGTCAAGGACAGTGTGCAGCAGCCAAGGTAATAACCGAACCAGCCTGCACCACTATGGCTTCCCATCTTCTTCTGCCTTTGTAGGTAGTCTTATTTCATATATTGCTTTATTTGCATATTTCTGGCATTGGTGTGCAGACATATTAAGTATGTTTATTAGCTGTATTTCTATTATATATACTTATTATCAGATAATACAGGCACTTTTATGAGTCATTCTATCTTCATGCCTGGTATTTAGGCTATTGCGGTCAATTTTACTTGCAGGCTGTAGTTGAATAATTCTCATCCACCTGCAAAAGGCTGCTCAGACATGCCCGATCAGGCATGTACCCGGGCAGCAGAGGACCGCAAACCCAATTTTCTTATTCTCACATGGCAGCCAACAGTGGTTAGGCTTGATGAAATATTTACTGTTCCATTCCACTTCAGTAATGGGGGAATCAGAGCATTCTTAGCACAGCAGGCAGTGCATCAGTCTCATAATATTAAGGTCCTGCAGCAATCCTTAGAATGCAGCGGTCAGCTCTATCACCCCCAGCACTTGTATGTCAGCATTTCCTGAGTGCCATACTTTGTTTTTCTAGCGGGTCAGTTATAGCATCCAGACCCTCATCACCTTCAGCCTCAGACAGCACACACATGTCTGGTCCCAATGCACCAACAATATTCTGAAATTACTGTCAGCTTTGGTCTGTAAGTTATTTATTGTATCTGGGGCGTTGTTCTTTCAGGTGCTCATATGATTCTTTTGCAGTGTCATAAAGCTGATCAGCTACATTGCTTATCACGTCTTCCAAGAAGATTGCTGCACCCTCCTAAGCTTCAGGGTGAACTGACTAAATTCACCCTGTGAGCAAATTCTGAAATAAGTCAGCTACAGCCTGAAAACAAACTTACATTATCTCCAATGCTAAGTACAAATTGTAGCAAATGGTGTGGGGATTTTTTCATGTGGGTAATAGATCCCATACGCCGAAATGGTGCTTTCTCAGCTTTTAAGATAAAATATGTAGGACTGCAATGTGATCTCTTCAAAGATGTGACCTGTAGAAAGTCTATGCCTTTGGAGGAACGAGGAACATATCATCTATGCCACAGCATCCCCATTTGAGGTTACTGCAATGGTTGATTCCTGAGTATTCCATTTTATCACTACATTGTGCAATACTAGAGTATATAATCCACACATACATAGTACATATATATACCTACATAAGATTTGCCATACTGGGTCAGACCAAAGACCCATCAAACCTTGTTTCCAATAGTGGTCAATCCAGGTCATAAGTACCTGGCAGGATTCCAAGGGTTTAAACAGAGTCCATGCTGCTTATCCCAGGGATAAGCAGTGGATTCCCCCACTTCCACCTTAATATTGGTTTATGGACTTTTCCTCCAGGAACTTGCTCAAACTTTTTTTAAATGCTGCTGTACTAACAGCTTTCATCACCTACTCAGGAAACAAATTCCAGAGCTTAATTATAAGTTGAGTAAAAAAAATATTTTCTGCTATTTGTTTATTTGTTTATTTATTTAAAGCTTTTTTATACCGACGTTCGTGATACAAATCAAATCAAATCGGTTTACAGAGAACAAAGACCTTATAAATGTATATGTTATATATGTATATATATTTATATATAAATGTATATGTTATATATGCATATATATTTATATTATATTAAATGTATATGTTATATGTGTATATATATTTATATATAAATATATATGTTATAAATGTATCACCTAGCAACTTCATTGCATGTCCCCCAGGCTTTGTACTTTTTGAATGCTCTGCATTAGAGGCAGCAGTGTACATCAAGTGAGTCAATAAAGTTCCATATGTTAACCTTCTTTAATCTGTAATTCTTTGAAATATCATGTCTTGGTAAAAAGCCAATGTATAAATGTATATCCAGAAAGAGACATTTCGTATTTGCATTGAATTAAATTACTTTGCCTATGTTGTTGCATGCAGGAAGGTAACGGTAGCTGCCCAGAAACAGCTTGGTCGTCTGTGGCACACCAGCAGCATCCACTTGCATCCATCACTCCATGAATATGCAGTTAAATTAACAGCACTGCTTCCAGAACCGCTAAAGGTATCTAATTTCCAAATAAATCATTACCTTTACTCAATAAAGTATCACATTTATGAGATTTCTGTTTTGCAGAAACCATAAGCAGTTAAATTACCATAGAAGGTGCAGGAGATCTCATATGAGGATTCAGTATTTGGCCAAATTGTTCCTGGTCTGTTGGGTTCATTCTTTGAGAAGACCACTCAGGACTCAAAACTTCTAGCGTTGCATTCATCCAAATTCTTCTTTACATTTTGAGGGCAAACAGCAGGAACTATTCAGATTTTGTTAGCATCTGTTGTAAAAGAAGATATGTATGAGTCAATTGGCAAAAAGAAATTGTCAAGGTGTGAATAAAGATATTTAAGAAAGTGCAGAAGGAGGAACCACCATAGACACTCCATTAATGTCCTCCACTTCACCCACAGACCTGTCCATAAAAAAACATTCACCCACAACCGTGCCTTTTATTTGCTTCTCGGAGCCTCAGACATGGAAAAAAGGATTTGCACTCACAAAGAGGGGAGTAGCTGGCTTGTTACGGCGGTTACTACCCCAAACCAAATATGCCTGATACTTCACTTTCAATGCATATACAGCATAGCTCTCTGCTTCAACGACAGGGGAGAAGAATAACTGATACTTCACACATCCAGCAGAGCTCTCTGCTTCAACGGCAAGGGAGATGAAAAAAAGGGTTCACACTCACAAAGCGGGGAGTAGCTGGCTTGTTACGGCGGTTACTACCCCAAACCAAATGTGCCTGATACTTCACTTTCCATGCATATCCAGCATGGCTCTCTGCTTCAACGGCATGGGAGAAAGACTGATACATCACGCATTTCCAGCATAGCTCTCTGCTTCAACAGCAGGGAAACCCCCCCCCCCAAAAAAAAAACAAAAACTGATGCTTCACGCATATCCTGCATAGCTTCAACGACAGGGGTGAAGAAAAAAAGGATTTGCAATCACAAAGCGAGGAGTAGCTGGCTTGTTACGGCGGTTACTACCCCAAACCAAATGTGCCTGATACTTCACTTTCAATGCATATCCAGCATGGCTCTCTGCTTGAACGGCAGGGGAGAAAAAAAAAACCCAAAACTGATACTTCACGCATATCCAGCATAGCTCCCTGCTTCAACGGCAGGGGAGAAGAAAAAACAACCAACAAGGGCTGTACAACATAGTCTAGGTAAAACAAATAAGCATGGGTGTAGCTTGCTTATTGCGGCGGTTACTACCCCTAACTAATCAAGCTAGATATTTCACTTGGATGCAACTCCATCACTGCTCTCTACATTAATGGTGGGGGTGGAAGGGGAATAGAACAAAGAGCTAAGAGAAACAGATAAGAATGAGAGAAAAAATGTGTGAAGCTTGCTGGGCAGACTGGATGGGCCATTCGGTCTTCTTCTGCCGTCATTTCTATGTTTCTATGAGTATATTTATTCCTGATTGAGGCTGGTATAAGTTCAGTTCTGAGCTCTGCTGCTGCTGTTACAAATCATCTTATGTTACCTCCTGGAGGAGAAATTCAGACGTATTTAAAACTTTTCCACTTTTTGAAAAATAGCTAAAACAAATACTCTTCTTTTATTTTACCAGATAGCACCCACAAAATGTTAACATCCTACCCTGTTTTTAAAGTGTCTAAAATTTCCAATGTAAAAGCCACTTTTAAAGGATCACTGATGCATTTCCCACTGAAAACAGCAGCATTGGCCTTTAAAGTACCACTTAGACCTAACTCAACAATATCTGCATACGTAGTCGCGTTCCTAACAACTATTGTAAAGCATTCACTTTGACTTGCTTTCAGTGGGCTTCCTCTGCCTAATTCCAGATGCTGAGGTTGTCAGTAAAGAAATATAAGGATCCATTGCCGAGTGCTCCTCCGGCCTGCAGGTGGCGTTGTGAGCCACCTGAACTGTTTGTCTAGTCCTCCCAGCTCTGTGCTCCTCACTTTCCCCTGGTGGCCATCTTGTTTCTTGTATAAACTTGTTCTTATACTGAGACAGTCTCAGCAGTCAGTTGCCAGAACTTGGTCCTCATACTCTGGCTTCGCCTCTATTCCAGAAGACTCCAGTATTGTCAGCATCTTCATTCAGCTTCTACATTCAGCGGTCCTAGAGTTCTACTTCCCAGTCTTCTGGATTTATAGTTAGTTTCTGCTCCTATCCTGTGTCAGGCCTCTCGCTCCTTGTCCAGGTTGGGGCCTACCCCCATTGTCCATGCCTCGCTGGCCACTAGCACCTGAGGGCTCAACCCGAAGAGAACATGCCTGGCCTGGATTTGACACTCCTGGGATTAGGCTGCTTATTTCAGGGCAACCCACAGACTAAAAATGTTACAAGCAACTTTGCATATCCAAAAAGAAAAATGAGCTTCTATATATTGTGGCAACCTCCTGGTCAGCCACTAGATGGCTCTAGATTCCTGCCATTGGGCCTCATTTTCCAAGCCGCTCGCACGCGATAAGGGACCTTTCGCACGCGAAAAGTCCCTTATCGCGTGCAATACCAGGATGGGGGCGGAGTCGGCCCCGGAAGAGGAGGAGTCGGGGCGTCACCGGGGCCAACTCTGCGCTGACACTGCAGACAGCGAAAAGGTAGGTGCCTTTTCACTGCCTATTTCGCTTCCAATAGCTACACCTCCTATGGTGGCGCTATTGGGTGCGAAACAGGCAGCGATCGCACCGCGATGGTGTGATCGCTGCCGGCTAGCGCAGGCCCGCCCCCCGTTTTGGCCCCCCGCCCCTCATCTTCTAAAGTATCGTAGGCCTGCAATACTTTAGAAAATGAGGCCCATAGGATTTAACAGCTTAGTGGGAGACATCAGTCCTGTGCAGCCCCTCCTCTTAAGGATGGCTGTGATTGATGGTCTCTATTTCGGGGGGGGGGGGGGGGCAGCTAGGTTAGGAGGATGTAATCTGCTTTGAAGTGCTGAAAAGCGGAAAATAAATAAGTGTGGGTAGTTTGGTTTAGCTTTTGAGGAGTAAGGAGCTGATTTTGGATTCCCCAGTGTTAAGTGAGGCCTACTTATCCCACTCAAATCTCTTTTTTTACTGAGGAGATCCCTAACTGTGCACTCCCTGCCTGTAAGGATCTGCCTCCTTTTTGAGAGAGACTGTCTTAAGAAAGCTACTAATTTTGGAGATGGACTGGTGTGAAATCTTGGACCTTTTGGTGAGGGCTATCTCCCCAGATCCAAAGGACAGGGGCTGGAGACCTTTGAGCCTTTTTCTACCCCTTAGAAGGGGCAAGACCCATGACAGCATCACCCCAGCCAAAGAGATTTTGGGGCAGAAAAAGTTTTTTCCTCTTTTTGTTGTGAGAAGGCTTTTGATCCACCTCTGCTCACAGGGAAGCTAGGCTGGTATAGGTGGTTTCCTGTCTGCATCAGACTTTTCCTTCAGAAGAGTCACATGTATTGGAAGTTTGGAAGAAGGAAGACCCTCAGAATCTCCACCCTAAGGGACCAGGACACAGGCTGAGAGCAAGAGAGAGAATTTTGGACTCAGGATTTTTCTAGGATTCAGGGGATTCCCCCAATAAGATTTCCCTAACCCACTGGGACAGTTAATGCACTGAGAGGAAAAGTGTTAAGCTCCCTCCCAGGAACTTGAGAAAAGGACACGAGCACCGAACCCAGGAGGGCAGTGTAAATATTCCCATTGCACAGTTTCATTTGTGGAGTTCCTATTGAACATTGAAGGAAGTTTTTGAGATAATCAGTAAATTTTATTTGATCACCCAGTCTGTGTCCATCCTGTTTGTCCCAGCAGCTAAGATAACTGCAGAGAAATATACACACAAGGGATAGCCCACCATCGCTTGGGCTACAAAGGAGTACCTTCACCCCTGTAGAAAAAACTCACACCTTGGAATCTGCAGGAAGGAGGAATATGCCTGTGAAGACCACCCAGATAAGAAATATTTGTATTGTCCTAAGGGAAGCAGTAAAATCCCGGACAAAGGGTTACAATATCACAATGTAAATGATAACATATTACATGATTTGCTTCTCCCATGTTTACAGATCTTGACTATGTTTTGATGTCCTGTTTTCTTCTGTCATGCTCTCTGCTACTAAATTAGCTAAGCTGCCACTAGACCCTCTGAGTACATGACCAGCAAATCTCATTTTCCTTTTGACTAGGTTTCCTACCCATCATCTCATGCATCCTTTGAAAGACATGATCTCAAAAGAAAGAATACATGAGATGATGGGAGGTAGAGAAGAACCTTGGTAGAAAGCTTAGTGAAAAGGAAAACGAGATTTGCTAGTTACGTACTCAGAGATTCTGATGACAGATTAATTTAATCCCGGAGGACATGATAGATGGCAAAATAGAGGAACATAATTAGAGAATGCATAGAGTGTTGACATTAAAGAATTGTCAAGATCTAGAAACATGAGTGAAACAAAGTGGAAAGCTGAGCACAGAAAACAATTGTGCACCTTAGTTGCCATCCTTCATATTGATGATGGCACATGTTGGTGATTAGTGGAGGTCATGATAAAAGCCCATGTTTAGGGTGTTCATTCACTTTTCCAGAGATATGCAGTGCCTCTGAGCCTCTTTTTTTTCAACATAGGATGTGATTGTCTTTACTCACTGAAGCTGTAGAATATATTTCTAACTTAAATTTCTCTAAATCCTGCATGTTGCCACCTAGTTTCAGATGTTAGATTAATCTGAAACACAGCTCCTGTGCTATTTATACAGTGCTGTCTTAGAAGGAGCCAATAATGCCATTACAGACCGCATTTCATGATTGTGAAGGTCTCTCTTCCAAGTATGCATTATACTTGGTCCAGCCAAGCTGCAGAGATCTCCTAGGATCAAAGCCTAGCATAATACATTTGCAATTATGACTTGGTTTTAGATACCTTGAGCATAATTATTGGTTTTATGATCATGTTGGTCATAATGTAAATATTGAAGAAGAAAAGGTTGATTTTAATTTATTTTCTCTGTCTTTTAATTTTCCTAGGTACTTTTTCTGACTAACAGTGGGTCAGAGGCTAATGATTTAGCAATGGTTATGGCAAGAATTCATACCCAAAACTTTGATATCATTAATCTCAGGTAATTATAACCAGGTAAGTTTTATTAACCTTTTCTGTGTTTAACAAGAACAGTTACAAAAAGCTTTACTTAACCTATTACCATTACCTAAAACTTAATTTGTGGAAAATATGACCTTAGTCGTACACTTACAAATTCTAGGGGCGGAAATAAAGATTAACATGTTACATGTGCAAGAGGTGGAATAAATTAGCAATAATATGATGTAACAATGCTAAAAATAATTAGAAGACCAGAAAGTCACTAAAACAAATAATTTATTATATTACAAAACCAAATCAAGGGTATAGCAGATCACAAATTATAGTGACTTTTGCTAATTCAGAGAATACTTGTACTTGTTAGCTTTTGTTTGGGATCTTTCAGAAATCATATGCAGCAGCAAGAAAGATTTGCATGGATTACCTCTGCAAACTGATGCTCAGAACATACTTCTACCAGAAGCTGGTGCCTAGCCTAGTCACGTTCCATGAGCTGGCATCTCGAAGACGAGATCAGGCCTCATGCAGGGTGTGTCCATAGTCCCTTGGTTCTGGACAAAATTATTTTTGCAACGGATCTGCTTTCATAACCAGCATCCATACCCAATGGACTTTGGGCTTAGGCTGTAGGCTCAGAATATCTCTGTGTTATTTTCTTGCCAGTGGTTCTGGGATGACGAAACGTAGCATTCTTACTTTTCCACTTTGGTTCACAGAGATATCACTGATCTTGCTTCTTTTACCAAAGTTAGCATTTTCAGTATCTGACAGTTTATAGTCAGCTTGGCATCCATCTTGTGGGTGGCAGAACTGCCATTTTGCAGTTGTCTCTTCGACCTGTATGCGTAGCTGAAGTCTGTATGCCCAAGCATTATAATATTACATAACTAACCTGGCTGCCACAAGCAAACAAAAGATATTATAAAGTGATTCCATTTTATTGGGCTATCTTAAAACATTTCTTGATTAGCTTTTGGGAGCTGTACTTCCTTCATCAGGTCAAAACAAAATGAGCAGGATAGAGTAAAAAATGATATTATGCACTGTGGGCCAGATTTTTAAACTTATGCATGGGCGTAATTTGTTCGCGTAACCCGGCGCAAACAAATCTATGCCCGATTTTATAACATGCGTGCACAGCCACGCGCATGTTATAAAATCCGGGGTCGGCGCGCGCAAGGGGGTGCACACTTGTGTACCTTGCTTGCGCCGAGCCCAAGGGGAGCCCTGATGGCTTTCCCCGTTCCCTCCAAGGCCGCGCCAAAATCGGAGCGGCCTTGGAGGGAACTATTTTTGTGATCCCGCCCACCCCGCAGTCCTAACTAAATCCTCCCTCTACCTTTTATTTCTGAAGTTACGCCTACCCAAGGCAGGCGTAACTTGCACCCGCCGGCTCACCATCCCCCGGCACAGGCCGCTGTGCTGGAGGACTCGGGACCACCCCTGAACCTCAGCCATGCCCCTGGACCCACCCCCTTTCCGTCCCTTTTTCGAAGCCCTGGGACATACGCGCGTCCCGGGGCTTGCACGTGCCACCGAGCCTATGCAAGATAGGCTCAGGGGCAGCTTGTCGGGGGTTACGCACATATCTTACACGCGTAACCCTTTGAAAATCTGCCCCTATACTTTTACATTTCTTTGATTAGGATACTATAAGTTTCTAAAGTTTGTCACTCATTCATACAAATGAATGATTAATAAGAATGTGCATTCATTATAAAAGAATGTGAAAAACAGGACAAATGAGACCATATTTGATTTGTTCTGAACAGAATGAACCAAAAATGGCCTCTCTTGAAAATGTTCAGGTGCATTCATTTTCATGCTCAAAATAATGGCCTCCCTGAGGCCTTCCACCTCCCTTCTGCTCCCTCCATCCAAGCCCAGCGAGGGCCTGCTGGGGCCCCTCGAAACCCTCTCCCACCTTGTAAATCTAGGCTTGGGGCTAAGCCTTGGCCCCTGCCATAGATCCTGAATAATGTGCTGGAGCCGGGGGCCTCCCAAGCCCACATGTGCCCTTCCCATTGGTGGGTCTCCAAGAAAGGGGCAGGAACGATGCTGGTTTGCTTCTGCCCCCACCAAGTCCTTTGGTATTAGCTGCATCTGAGGCTGGTGCCAAAGTGACATTACCAGAGCCATCCTTCATGTGGCCAGTGCCATTTTTTTTTTTAAAAGGACTTGGGTGGGCTCAGAAGAAAATTGGCATCACTGCTCTCCCTTTCTTTGAGACCTCTCAATGGAAGGGATAAATGTGGGGCAGGGTGGCTCCTCAAACCTGGCACATACATCAGGAGCTATTGGAGGGGACCAGGCTCAGCTCAGCCCAGGTTGGTAGGTCCTGTGTATCTAACCTGGTTTTGTGGGGCAGGACGGGTTGGAAGGGCAAGGCCAGGCTGGGGCCTGGCCTTGCCCTTCCAACCCGTCTCTACACATGGAGCTGATATGACCAATCTGTATTGGTAGAAGGGCCTTCAGCCAAGTCTTTGCTGAAGGTCGAAAGGATGGTGGAAAAACTTGAGGAGGCCCATTTTGGTTCAATTTTTTATTTTGGGGGTTTTCATTTTTTTTTTTTTTTTCAGTTCAGAAAACAAACTGAACTGGGAAGAAAAACATTAAAAAGAAATGAAAAATTGAAAAATAATGCCAAAATAAAAAAAAAAAGCAAACCTGAACAAAATTATTAGGCCTGCACATTCCTAATGATTAATATCCTTTGGAATATGCAGCTCCCTGAATTATATAATTTTTAAGTAAATCAGCTCCATGTGTAGAGACCAGGATAACGAATTGCTTTCATGCAATTATATCAAGTCAGCAAACAGTCTCACTTTTAAAAGATGAGACCATATTTCTTGTACACAATATAAAACTGAAATACTTGAACCTGCATGTAAAATATGTTGATATAGGTAGTGTTCTGCCAATGGGAGTTAATATCTGAAGTCCTTTATTTCTTATTATGCTTAGAAATTAATAATACAGCATTTAATGTTCTGCACTCTGTTTTTTTTATGTAGAGGAGGGTATCATGGAGCCAGCCCTTATGTTATGGGTTTGACCGCTGTAGGAGCTTACAAGTTTGGCATTGCCAATGGCATGGGCTGCCACACAGTAAGAATTTATTTTTTTCATTTCTAAGCAAGGGCAGGAATTTGATAAGCAATGATTATTCTTCAAAGATTTCAAAGAAGTCATTCTAGCACAAGCAGATTTTGGGATATCTCTGTGGACAAATAAAACAAACCAATCATTAGCATTCCTCTTATTTTGATTTTTGTTTAATTGTTGGACAGATTTTATTGTTTGAATTATTGTAGCAATTTCCTGCTTAGGCCCTTCTACCAATACAGGCCCTCACAGGCATTGCACTGACATATTTGATTACAGCATGGTCAACTGAAGAGCAGACTAGGAAAGGAGATTTTTATAAACAGAGCGCTACCATACTGAAAGCACTAGCTTTTTATTCTATTTACTTATTTAACATTTTTCTATACCGACCTTCATGGTAATGACCATATCAGATTGGTTTACATAAAACAGGGAGGAACTATGAGGACATAAAAGAAAATAGTGAAGAATAAGATCAAACGAGGAAGCAGATGATTCAACACAGACATGTTGATAGGTTGAAGAATGTAGTTAGCCTATAGGGATTCTATCATTGTGAAATGTACTTTTTTTTTTTCTTGGTTGACTGTTTCGTCTTACTTCCAGCTCAGTCATAACCAAAGCTGGCATCCAGCAATGCATAATGAGCCTTCATCTGCAACTACTTGGGGAGTTTCCCCTATTTTTATGTCCCATTCCATCTTAGCCCAGCCTTCACAGCAACATTTCCTCAGCCAGGGGCCACAAACCATAACTCCCTCCAGAATCCAGCTAAAATGGGAACTGATTTACCAAGCTTTCTTCCCATAGTCACAGAATGGACTCAAAATCTGGCCACTAGTTGTTGCTGTTGAGAGATGGCTGAAACACCCTCTCCCATAGGGAATCCTTGGTGCTGTGACAGGTGCAGCTTGGAGCAGAATTTTTTAATCTGCTGTGGGCACAGCCTGGAGCAGAGTCTTTGGCAATTCAGGAGCAGCCTTTTGCTGTGGGCCAAGAGCCCATTCTATGAATTTGGGCACCATCATTCTTCCTGTATGACCATGACTATGTGTTCTTCGGCCTTCCATAGGCAATGATCAGAGCCTATTGGTATTGGTAGCTAGTATGGATCTTGTTCTTGTACAAGAGCCACAGACACAAGAAAAGAATCCACAATAAGTCTTTTGGAAATGATCCATACTTTCCTTGCCTCTGGTTTGTGTTGGTCTAAACTGTCATGGATATCTTGGCTTGGCAACCAGAGCCTAGGTGAGAAGGTGTGTACCTGAGAGGCAAGGAACTAGAGAAGAGCCAGGGGAGAAGCATGGGGAAGGAACACTGGAACCTGACACAAACAGGACACTGGAAACTGGACAGGAAGGAAGGTTTATAGGACAGGGACACAATTAACAGGCAAGAATACAAGAAAACAGTAGCAAGGGAAGCAGCAAACAGATAGGACTTCCACAGGGCAGTCACTTTGAGGGCTGTTGGATCAGCAAAGGTGTGTCAGGTTAGGACTTCTTATATAATGTTGGGCCAAAAGATAGTCTCTGAAGGTGGGTCTCCCTAGCTTTTCTTCACTTTGTATTTTCTACAGGGTTCACTGCAGGCTCCCCAGGTCTTGCATACCAATGGCTACAAGTTTGATCCTCACCACTCCTGATAGGTATAGTCGGCATTTCTTTAGGCTAAGGATATGCATTAGTTTGGAACAAATGAGTCTTATTTTCTTTTCATTTGTGGACCCACAAAATGAATGGAGAGGGTCCCATAAATGAAACAAAACGTTTCATCTCATTTGTTTATGTTGCCCTTTAAAGTCTATGGATCAATGAAGTCTATGGCTGTGTACTGCTAATCAAAAATGCAACTGGTAACTATAGCAACCAACTCTTTCCTGTGTGACTTTACAGCCTTCTCAGATGCCATGGAAATCATACAGAAGATAAATCACAGTGCAGCATCTTTTTAACTAGCCTATAGCTGCTATCTGGATCAAGTGAAGCTGACTTACTCCCACTGTAAACTCTAGGCATGTGCAAGATGTTCTGTATGTCCTCTCTAGCAGGTAGAGAAGGACGTGAATTTAGCAGCTGTCTCACAGTTCCAAAAAAAGCTAGAAACTTTTGTATTTGGCACCAGTACAGGGCTGCTTCTGATCTTTTCTCTGCTATACTACACTTGCTCATTGTGCCAGAAAGACAGAAGTAATGGCAATGTTGCTGTTTTTGATTTTTCTCTTCACTGAGGGAGGTTCAGGGTAGGAGAAAGTATGGAGATTATAGCAGTGCTAATGATTTTTTTTTGTCTCTGTCTGGATACCAGTGAGGTAAACACACTGAGAGAGAGTCTGAAGAGGCTTTAAAGGCTGCCAGTCTTTCAGTCATCACTGTGTGCACACAGCATATACATACACTATATATATATATATATATATGGGGGGGGGAAGTGCAAGTGACAGACAGTTTTCCATGCTATGAGTGGGGGTACAGTTATAGTATCAATTAGTAAATTCCTTTATAATATCCAAACCCCCATAGGCAGTGCACGTCAACAAATTACATCATGTCAGCAAAGGGAAAAGGAAGGATAGGCAGCTTTGGCGGCCTTGGCAGAGGCCAAGGAAATGGTGTAAAGCCAGCCCAGCCTCTAGCAGCAATAAAAAAAAGGCAGTCCTGCCCCTAGGTTGAAGAGGGACTTTTTTAGGTACAGAATGGCAGGAGCTTAAGGCAAAAAAACCCTGAAATTTGGAGAGTATGTGCTCCGCCACCTGTTCCTTTTCTTATTGTTTTGGAGCAGAAGGAAAAGGTGGGAGAGTCATCCAAGACTGGCTTTAGCAGGGCAGAAGCATGGACTGGGGCAGCAGAAGTATAACAGCCAAAACCAGCTAAACATTCCTGTATATTGGTTACCACTTCTGTCGCAATGGAGGCAGTATTTGCAACAACTGATTCTATGAAAGAATCTTGTATGGAATTCTTTGAATCAGAAATTGAAGAGCTAGTAGCTAAAGAAAATTTGGAAGGCATAGTCAGTAGCATCTTAGCCTCCAGTGTGATGGTGGGGGAGATAGATGATACTGATGTTGTTGAGAACAACCCCCAGAAAGAACAGGCAGCTCAGACAGAGAATGTGAATGATGCCCTTGGCATTTTTCCTAAAGGTCTACACTCATCCTCAACTTCAGGGCCAGCATCATCCCCCAAGGATATAGTGAAAGAGTTTACAGAAGTAATTCCTGATCTGGAGGCACTTTAAAGTATGTTTACTGCAGGAAGAATATCAGTCGAGGGAAGCAAGTTGGGGCATCTGACAAATGCTGGTTTGCAGCACCACCTACAGAAGCAGCCACAATTAGCATTAAGCATCAAAGGAGGATGGCAGTACTAGCCTGGGGACCCCTTCTGCCACTCCAAGTAAAACATAAGAAAGAAGTTGAAAGGGGGAAGTCTTTTTCCCAAGCTGATTCCCTAGCTCCTTCCACCACTCTTGGCAAGCCAGAAGCCCCATGCTATAGATCCAAAAATGAAACCCACTATGAAGGAAATAGGGTGTTGCTTCTTAACACAATCCCAGGGCAAGAGGCAGGCAGCATCAAAAGTAGTAATGAGAGTCAGAGAAATGATTGCCCCAGTTTACCAGTCCCTGCAAGTAATGGAGAACATGGGCTTTAAGCATCTGCTGCATGTGTTAGCCCCTCCATTACAAAATACCCTCCAGGACTACATTTAGTAGGCAGGTGAACTGAGGTAGGGGTGGATCACCCCTCTAGGGCATCATGATTGGGTAGTGATGAGGCAGCTGATAGAAATCTTGAAGCCCTTCAAGGATGCCATGGAGGATCTGAATGCCAGAAGTGCCACCCTGAGTGGGTTCATCCAGATAGTAAATATTCTGGAAGAAAAGGTACAGTTTCTATAAGCAAGAGGAAATAGAAGCAGAGGTGTTATAATTTCTGGACTCCTTGCAGCAGCAGGTGTAAGTGAGACTGAAACCTCTGACATGAAAAAATAAATATA
This sequence comes from Rhinatrema bivittatum, assembly GCF_901001135.1. NCBI lineage: Eukaryota > Metazoa > Chordata > Amphibia > Gymnophiona > Rhinatrematidae > Rhinatrema > Rhinatrema bivittatum. The sequence goes on from NC_042615.1 coordinate 756,383,234, forward strand.
TGGCTTCCACATTTTGTGATCCACATATGAAAGGGAGTCTCACCTTTCTGTCTCAGCATCTCACATTCAGGAAGGAGATACTGGTAGCTAGGGTGTGAGATCAGGAGCACCAGAGGCATAGGTATAGAGGAGATGTAGCACAGGAAAGCACAGCCACCTTACGCAGTAACACATGCACAAGCAACACCCTGTCATTTCCTCCCCCACCTCAAAGCCATGTTTCCTGCAAAGGGCCATCTCTCCTGACAGAGGTCATAGCTATAGCAGCTGACAAAAGAGTCCCTTTGACCACCCCAGCAAAGGAGACCACAGCAGAAATTTCTATGAAACTTTATCTTGCAGAACCCATCATGGACATGGACAGAGATGTGTTAGCATATTGGGCACACAAATTGGCAGTCTGGCCATTCCTAGCCAAGGTAGCTCAGCACGATCTTTCTTGACCACCAACCAGCATAACTAGTGAACGTATCTTCTCAATGGTTGGGAACATCGTGAGCTCTCATCCTTCAAGGCTGGCATCATAATTGATGCAAAAGTTGGTGTTTGTAAAAATCAGTCTGCCTTTGCCTCGCTTTCCAGAATTTCCATATGAGAAGCAAGATGACTGAAAGCACCTTAGAGGTCTTGCTGCCACTCTGCCTACCAGACATCCCCAGTTGTACCACCTTAGAGTTCTTGCTTCTGCTCTGCTTAGCTGCCATGCCCCAGTTGTATCACCTTAAGGGTCTTGCTACCACTCTGCCTATCTGCCATGCCCCTTATGAACCACCTTAGAGGTATTGTGCTACTTTGCCCAGCTGTCATGCCCCAACTGTACTACCTTAGGGGTCTTGCTGCCACTCTGCTTACCTGCCATGTACCAGCATACCACGTTAGAGGTCTTACTGCTACTCTGCCTACCTGCCATGCTCCAGATGTACCAATTTAGGGGTCTTTCTACCGCTCTGCCTACCTTCCATGCCCCAGATGTACCAGCATGGGAGTTTTGATACCTCCATAATAAGAACAGAAGAAATTGCTATGTTAGGTCAGACCAAGGGTCCTTCAAGTCCAGCATCCTGTTTCCAACAGAGGCCAAACCAAGCCACAAGAATCTGGCAAGTACCCAAACACCAAGAAGATCCCATGCTACTGATGCAATTCTGGAAGCCAAATTTAGGCTCTTAGGTAGAAAGCTTAAATCCAGAGCCTCCAGGTAGCATTCTCTGAAATGCTCCCTGTTCCACGCGCAGGTCATCAGAGGCAGGCAGAGCTCCGGAGTCTCAATGTGTGGATGAGACAATGGTGCAAGGAAGAGGGATTCAGTTTTGTTAGGAACTGGGGAACCTTTTGGGGAAGGGGGAGTCTCTTCCAAAGGGATGGGCTACACCTTAACCAGGGTGTTAATAGTTTCCACTATTTTTCCTGGCACTGAAGTCAGGCTCACTGGTCTATAGTTTCCCCGATCGCCCCTGAAGCCCTGTTTAAATATTGGGGTTACACTGGCCAGCCTCCAGTCTTCAGGTACAATGGATGATTTTAATGATAGGTTACAAATTTTAACTAATAGATCAGAAATTTTATTTTTGAGTTCCTTCAGTACCCTAGAATGCCTACCATCTGGTTCCGGTGATTTGCTACTGTTTAGTTTGTCAATCTGGCCTACTACATCTTCCAAATTCACACTGATTTGGTTCAGTTTGTCTGACTCATCACCCTTGAAAACCATCTGGAACTGGTATCTCCCAAACATCCCCATTAGTAAACACGGAAGCAAAGAATTAATTTAGTCTTTCTGCAATGGCCTTATCTTCCCTAAGAGCCCCTTTAACCCCTTGGCTTGCTGTTTGTATCCCCATAAAAAAATTTAAATGAATATATATATATATATATATATATATATATATATATATATATATATATAAGATTCTCCTCCTACCCTACTTCTTTTTTGACTTTCAGTCTTTCTGGAAAGACCTGTCTAGGCATATGTGCTGTTTGTGATTCCCTGCACTGTATGCCATGGGGGCATAAATACTTTTGTGTTCTTTGCAATTCTTTGGGGGTTTTGACAACTTTATGCTGTTTGCTATTCCCCGTATTGTGTCTCAGGGATCAGTGCTTATCAGTATGTATTAACTCTACAATCACTCTACACCTATATAAGTAACAGATGGAATGATACCTGATTTAATGAGCCATTTGCAGTTTCACTATTCCAGCCATGTGAACAAAACACATACATGGCTCAATCTTTACAGTTTGTCAGAAGCATATGTAACTAGTAGGATCAACCACATTTCTCCTATTGAGACAAGCATTCCCCACTCTGGCTGGGTTCTTGGTACTTTCCAAATCTCCTTCCCCTAGGTTATTTGTCAGTTATTAGCTTTGCTCTGGTCATCTATTTCTTTGCATGCTTGCCTTTTGGCCTTTTGATACCATTCTTTCTTCTACCTCATCCCTCAGGGTTCACTAGAGGGTTTTTCATGTACTCTTCTTGCTGTGTTGCTCTGCTCCTACCATATCTGTTTTTTTGTTTAATTAGTTTTTATTAGCAACAAATAAAGGGTACAATGATGCAAATGATATCATCATAAAATTGTATAGAAGTGCATCCTGACATGTGAACTGGCTGCTGCCTTAGATGTGTAAGTATTTTCACAATTTTAAACCCTCAGGTCCCCATCCCCCAGTTCCACCCAGTAGAGTCCCGGTAAGATCAATCAGGAAGACTGTCGGCGGCTAGAGCTTTGCAGGAGTAAATTCCTGGAATTCAGTGGCAACGACTGAATGAACAAGTTCCACGTCTGTTGAAAAAGCCTCAGCTGTTTAGGAGTGGTCTATGATGCCATTTCATCCATTAACATCATTTTATGAAAATGGTTACGCCATGCCCAATAAGTAGGCGGGTCAGGACTCCGCCAGTGTAACAGAATTAACTTTTTCCCCACATAACATGCCTTGCGTAGCAGGAGCCGAGTCCCCGGATTCCGAAACAGTCTGTTGGGAATGGCATCAAACAATAACCACTTTCGTGAAAGTAAAATAGGGGCATGCACCAAAATAGGGGCATGCACCAAAAACCCAAAAGCCAAAAACGTTTAATATAGATGCAGGCCTAAAATAAATGAGTTAGAGATCCATCATCCCGCCTACATTTTACACAGAGAGGAGAGTTTACAATGTGGGAATGGAAAGCTACAACAGTAGACGTATGGGCCCACCAAAGAAACTTATGCTGCATTTCCTGAAATACATGTTTGGTGAGGCCAACGCTATCCTAGAAAAACTAGCCTTCAACAAGGAGCTAGTAAGCTTGAAGTTTCCCTCACCATTCCATTTCTCAACCAACCAAGGGAAAGGATCACAATGAGTGCGATCCTTCAACTGCTTATAGTAATAGGACAAGGATGGAGGGTGAACCTTACTGAGCCCAAACAATACCTCTAATGTGGTAAAGACCTGCGGTTGCAAGGACCTTGCATCCAAGGACTTTATATAGTGTTGCAATTCATAGTAAGTAAAGCAGTGTGGTCTGCCTAGGTTGTGCAAAGAAACAAGATCAGAGAGTGCAACAGGGTACCCATCGGGTCAAGAACCTGTCCCAATTGATCCACCTCTTTAGTCCGCCAAATTTAAAAATCCACTGACTGTGTTCCTGGCGTAAAATCGAAATTACCCCTGAGTGGCAGCAAGTACGCGCAAACTGGTGGCAATCCCAAGGCCTTCATAACTCTGGCCCAAGTTCATCAAATAGGGGACATAAGTACCCTGAGCCTCGGTGGAGGAGAATAATTAGCAGTTGGACATTGCAACACATAACGAAGGTCCAACGGGTCTACTACTGTGTTTTCAGCCGATAAATTCACAAAATAAGATTTACCCAGGAGCCACTCTCTAATAATGCACATATTGCAGGCCAAATTGTAAACACCTTCTGTTTTTAATTGTCAGTGCCAGTTCTACTGCTGCTGCCATCACTGCAAGCCAGTTTTAGTATTTAGGGTGCTTTCTCCTCTGATCCAGCTATCTTTAATGTTCTTTCCAAATTCCCTTCCCTTATGTTACTTTGCCATCTCTTGGTCTTGCCCTAGCATTCCAATGCTTTACACAGGCCTTACTCTTCAGCTATCTTTAATGGTTTCAAGCCCTCTTGGATATTTTCTTCAAACTCCATTCCCTTACAGTTCTTCCATGCATTATACCACAGCAAAAGGCAAGGGCTGCAGATGTGCAGCACCCAAAACCAGAATCATGCTCCTCCATGATTACTGCTTCTGGGGGTAATGGAGACAGTATTTGCAAAAACTGATTCAGAAGAAGAATCATGTCCTGGATTCCCTGAATTGTAGGATATGAAACAGCTAGTGCCTAAATAGTATTTTGTGCTTCTAGTCAGTAGTATCTTAGCATCCAGTGAAGACCAACTCCCCCGAACAGCCAACTCCTTCACCTAATGATGCCATATGAAAATGATATAAGGCCTCTTCCAGGGATTTCCTCTGGCTTCTCCCTGCCTAGGGTTTTCTACCAATTTGGTTGGTGCCCTTTCCCTCTCATTTGAAGCCTTGGGATGTTCTCACTACTTTGATTGGCTGCTTTGCACCTCTCATGATGCTGTAGGGTCTTCATACCACTCTTTCAATTGCTTTTACCCTCTATCACTGCCTTGTGGTTTTTTCCTGCATGAAACGGATTTTCCCTGAGCTTCAGGGAAAATTTGTTTTTTGGGTTAGTGCGGAGGGAGGGGCACATTTATTAAAAAATAACAAAAAAACCCACCCCAACCCTTAAATTTTACTTTCTTCACCCCTCCCACCATCCCAATCCCTCCCCAAGACTTACTAAAAGTCCCTGGTGGTCCAGCGGGGTCCCGCGAGTGATCTCTCCCTCCATGCTGTCGGGCCTGCTATGACTCAAAATGGCGCCAATAGCCTTACCCTTACGATGTCACAGGGGCTACCGGTGCCATTGGATGGTGGGGAGGGGGTGTAAGAAAGTTAAATTTAAGGGTTGGGGTGGGTTGCTTTTCCCCGATTCGCATTTTTTTCCCGATTCGTTTTTTTTTTTTAATTCGTTTTTCTGGTTCCGGGTTCAGGTTCCAGTTTCGTTTTTGGCAAAAAACGATCTGTGGGAAAATGAGTTTTCCCATGAAGTGCCCAAACCGAAACCCGACCCAAGCCAGAAAAACGAAGCTCATCTCTACTCTTGTTACCAATTTGACCCGCTTGTCCAGCCTTGGGGGTTTCATGCCATTGTTGTTGGTGCCCTTTACTCCACTTTTGAAGCCTTGAGATGATCCAGCCACTCTTGCTGCTGTTTTGCTCCTCTAATAGTGCCTTGGAAAACTCCTGCCAATGTTGGTAGTGTTTTGCTATATTGCAGGTCCTTGAGCTCTTTATACTACTTTTGGTGTCACATTGACATAGTCTTGATATGTTGGCATGCCTTCACTCTTTTGATAATGTCTATCCTCCAGTTTCATTAGAAATGATTAGAAATCCCAATTTAGAAGCACAAAATAGCCTGCATAGTTTTTTGTTTGAAATGAACCTAACATATGACTGTGACTTACAAAATGAATGAAGAAACTGAAAGACATTTTTTGATTTTGCACATGCCTATTTTGAGCTTCTTTGGTATTCTAGGGTGTACCCCATCTGGTCCCACTGCCTCATCTGCTTTCAGTAAAAAAACAGAAGATGTTGACAGTTAAGGACCACTTGGTCTACCCAATCTGCCCATTTGTTCTTGCCTATTGTGCTGCCACAGATCTTTCTTGAACTGAGGTATTCTCCCTTTCTTCATTGCTAAGATCCCTTTGTATCTTTTTAATTCTGCTATGGTTTTGGTTCCTATCAGCTCTACTGGAAATCTTTTCTAAGTATCTATTAGTCACTCAGTGAAAAATTTTTTCACATTGCATTTAAGCCTCCCATCTTTTATTTTCGTATGATGACCTCTTGTCCTTTAGCTATTTATTCTGTGGAAAATGTTAACTTCTGGCACTTTATAGAAACCAACTATATATTTCATTGTGTTTGCATCATAGCTCTACTTTTCCTTCTTTAGCAGCACCTTTAGTCTATGTGGTTTATAGTGCAAGCCATGTCCTATTTGCTTACTTCTGTGTCACAAGCAGGGCCGGTGCAAGGATATTAGGCACCCTAGGTGAAACTTACAGCATTTATAATAGATTTTACATGAACAAGAACATTTAACTATAGTCTTCTGAGTCAAAAATATAACTTATAACATGTATATTATATTTACATGCAGTGCTGTAAAACTCTGCAAAAAAGTAAAAAGATCCTTGGAATTGGTATTAGGTCTATTGTAATGTGTGTTGGGTATGGGCTTGGCCCTCAGAAAGCCATGAGTAAACTGAATTACAATTTCATTACAGCAAATCTCCCAATGCTGCCTCTTCCTGCAATGGCCCGGGGGATGTGCTGTTCTCCATCGCTGCCCCCAGAGCGGAGGTGCCCTAGGCAGCTGCCTAGCCCACCTAGGGCTTCTACCGGCCCTGGTCACAAGAGCTCTGCCATATAAACTTCTTATACTTTCCCTTAAGGCCTGTTGTTTTATTTTCTGCAGCAGTTATCAGCCATGAGGAACTATGAACAGTGTTCTGCAAAACATTAACATACTCAAAACACTCAAATGAAGGTGCAAACTGAGAAAAAAAAAACTAAGGCAGCAAATTAAGGTGACAAACCTTTTTATAGTTATGTTAGTGCAGGGCTCTGATTGTTACACTGAGAAAAGTGCAAAGAATGACATGGAAAAAGTAGAAAATCTGAACAAAATATTTTGCTCAGTGTTCACTGAAGAAGGAATTGAAGAAGGAAAACAGATAAATGGCAAATGTACATTTGGTAGATTGGTAGATACCGTTCCATTTATAGAAGAGAGAGTTTACATGTAACCAGTAAAATTGAAACAGGCAAAGGCTACAAGGCCAGATGGGGTACATGCTTGGATAGTGGTGTTCACTAATAGCCTTCAACAGCCAAAAATAGTTCAGATTTTCAGGATATCCCTAACAAATATGCATGTGAGAGATTTGAATGCACACTACCTCAATTGTATGTAAATCTAGCTCATGCATATTCATTATATATGTCCTGGAAATCTATCCTGTGTGCCACCCTTAAAAACTCTACCTTTCATTAACCAAGTCCGTAGCTTGGGAGGCATATTTGACTCTAGGCTGTCCATAGAAGCTCCAGTTTTAACAATAACTAAAATGGTTCTTTCATTTAAACCAATTATTTCATCTATGTCCTATCCTTGATGGATATGTCTTTGCCACAGTCATCCAGGCTTGCATGATACCATACTTGGTCTATTCAATCGCTCTGCACAGGGATCACAATAAAACTCAATTGACAACTACAGCTCATTCAGAATACTGCAGCTCAAATGCTACTGAATGCAAGAAAATGTGAAAAGATCAGCCTTATTCCAAAACTTCTACACTGACTCTCAGTATTTTATCGAGCCAAGTTCAAAATCCCAGAGCTAGCCTGTAAGACCTTCAAAGGCTATGCACCAATCTACTTCATCTGTTGCCTCATCTCATACTGTCCATACCTTCTTGCTCTGTGCACTCAATGCCACAGACCCACCTAGTCATATATGTATATGTGCTGTGTTGATTTTTTGATTGTGAATGTATTGCTATAATACACTGAAATTTGAAGATCAGCAGAATCCAAAATTTTTAAATAAATAAATAAATAAATAAATAAGAAGGGTTGTTTTTTTTCCCAAGAAGATTAATGCCTCAAAGAAGTACCAGAGTATGGAGAATGCTGGAGAAGTCCTAATGTTGATAGGCACAGGACCTGGATGTGATAGTGCCTGGTAGCCTACTGTTGTATGAGTACCTCGGTTAGAGGGACCCTGAGGAGAGAGTGAGAGGATAGAGGTGGGGAGTAATTCAGGCATATGAGTCACACATTCCTGCTGGGAGTAGTTGGAAGAAGTAAATGTGGAGGTTTGAGGATGTGAAGGTAATTTGAGTCTTTAAGCCACACATTCCAGCTAGGAGTAATTGGAAGGCGTTGCTGTGGAGTATAGTAAAGTTGGAAGGAGTATTGAAAATGTTACTCTGAACTGTGGAGCACTGTTTAATTGATTTTGTTACTGTATCTTGGCTATGAAGCTGTGAACTCTGAGTAAAACAGCTACATTGAAATACCCAAAGCCAGTACATAGTTACATCTGGGTGTGAATTTGTGGTTTTGGGTACCTGAGCTGCCAGTGGTAAGGGTAAAGGGGACATAGAGGGCCAGGGTTCACAGAAGGGAGATTGGAGAAGGGAGGTCTCCCTGTCCAGCTCAAGAAGAGCAACCTGATCCACTGCCTCTAGTCTGGGTCCACTTCACCAGCTGCAAGACCCACATTGCCGAGCCCTCAGAATCTGAGAGACTGACACTTGTCAGTCTCTCGTCAATCTCTCAAACTAATGTCAGAGCCTCTTCCATTAGGGGGTTACCCATGCATATTCATTATGGATATCCTGAAAACCAGTCTGATTAGTGGGGCCTCCAGGACAGGGTTGAGAACCACAGATCTATCTTATTATTTGAAATTAAATACAGTACAGGATCTAAAAGGGTCCGCAGCTTTGCCTTGTGTTTGGATGGTATCACATGAATAGGATAATTTCTCACAATTACTCTTTTCTTACTGTTCCACATTTTGAAGATGTTATTGCCAATGACACAGAATAAGACAGGAACTGGGTAAAACAGTATTTGAGTAGTATTGATTGACACATCTCGAAAGAGTGGTGGAAGATTTATGGCACAGTGTTGGCTGCCAATATTTTTCTCATTGAACTTAGGATGTTGTTGTGATTTGCAGACGATGTGTCCAGATGTTTTCCGTGGTATATGGGGAGGAAGTCACTGTCGAGATTCTCCTGTGCAAACTACTCGGAAGTGCATCTGTTCTCCAGGTTTGTTTAATGAAGAAAAATAAAAGGGTTCTATTCTAGGTGTCTGAGCAGGATGATCCGGAGCACCTAAAAGATGGCAAGTTGATGAAATGATTTATTGTCACTGAATTCTTTACATTCCATTTCACAAAAGACTCCCTCCAATGTGAAAGCCTAGGTTTGGGTACATCATCACAGCGAACAGTGCAGGTCCCAGAAAGGAGGGAGGACAGCAGCTAACAGGATACTACAGCAGGGGTTCCCAGACTGGTCCTGGTGACTCCACAGCCAGTTAGTCCTTCAGGATATCTTCAATGAATACGAATGAGATATATTTGCATATACTGAGACTCCACTGTATACAAGTACATCTCACGTATAGCTATTGTAAATACTATATCCTGAAACCCCAAGTGGCTATGGGGACAATGGGACAAATTTGGGAACAACTTTACTGCACTTGAATTGTTCAGGCTCAGAACAAGTCTCTTCCTTTCCAACTGCTTACCAGCAGATGAGCTGGCTGCATGGGGAGGCTTGAAGGAGAAAAATACAGAATAATTTCATTTTGATGAAAATTGCATCAAAGTGTTGGCTGCAGCATTGCATTGTTGAAGACCTGTGTCAGATAAGTCATATACACTGCGTACATTCTAGATTTGATGTGTTCAAGCTTTAGAAGTGAGTGGCTGCACAGATTACCAGCTAATGGCCATTGTAGGGTTTAGCCTTCTAACCCTATGCTAAGAGGGAACCTATAGGACTTATAGGGCAAGATGGCTGTGATTAACTTCCTCTTTGAAATTTAGCACAAAGTATTTGTGTGGGCAATTGAGAGGGGGGAAACAGCTTGTATATGTGTTAAAATATCATTTATGCACTGTTTCATCCTCCAACCTAAACAGGTCACTGCAGTTTGGCTTACTTTTAGCCAGGCAGAGGAGGACAAGTCATCTTACCCAGGTTAATGTCTTTGAGAATTGCTCCTGTAATTACCGTTTCAGCTGTGGCCCCCCTCTTGGTCCAGACTATAAATTACCCCTGTGCTTGGGGTGGACAGTACAACATGAGAAATTATATTTACTAATATGACTTATCTTTGGGTTTGTAGCCTGAGTGGGGGATGAGACAGGATCCCAGTCACCTCGATATCACATTTCTGTGCCCTTCCCAAACAACCTCTCACTTGTGGCACCACAGACCAGATAAAATAATCACACCAGAATAAAATAGTAATTAACCCTTTTACTAGTAGTAAGTGCACAGTAAATCCAACTAGAACATTAAATGGGAAAAGTACAGTAGTGCAGTATAATATAAACTTGCTGTTTTCTTATTTTAAAGCAAGCAGCGCAAAAATAATACTGGGTATGACCTGTTAGCCAGGGCAACCAACATGCTCATATGGATAGTAAAAAAAATAGGGAATGCTTATAGAGAAAGATGGGGGAAGGGATGGAAACAGTGATGTACACAGCTAAAATTGTCTTTACCCCTGAGTACTCAAAAGGGGGGGGGGGGTGAACAGATCTACCCCAATGTCACCAGTTTGTAGAGGGAGCTGCTGTCCAAACTACAAAATTATGTGGAAAAAAATACAATCAAGAAAATGAAGAAGTTCCTGTTGATGATGAATCTGATTAAATAACAAACCAAATAGATGAGCACTGCAGTGTGTGAAAGGTCTCTCTCTCCTGGGGAGCTTCCCGAAATGGTTTACTTGTTACTAAACAGAAAGTTGTCCTCGATTCAGTCTTTGACAGAAAGAACAAGGTCCACCACTTTCTCTTTCCCAGCAAGGGTTTATGCTTGACTTTGGCTGAAAGGCTGAAAAAATTAAGATGAGATACTGAATTTCTGATAAAAGGCAAGGAAATAAACCTCCCTCCTCTGCTAACATACACTCTGTGCAAAGTTTAGATTAATTAACTCAGTCTCTTAGGAGGGTGATCCAGCCATGTGCTACTGAGCCTTGATATCTCTGGAAAGGAAATTTCTCAGTCTCTCAGCTCCTGGCTCCTCTGTCCCTTGTTCTGATTTTACATGTAGCTTGGCTGTAAAGCAAGAACAGCTGTTTTTCTCTCTCTCTCTCTCTCTCTCTCTCTATTTCCTCAGAGCACAGACTTCTGCCTCTCCCTCTTGATAAGTAGCTGTTCAGGAGAAGAACTGATTGCAGGGCTGCCAGATGCACTCCTCTCTTCCTGGCTCCTGACTCCAACTCCTAGCAATCCCCACCCTGCACACAGAGAGAGCCAGCCAAATTGCACCTTTCTACCTTAAATGGTCTCCCAGTGTTCCTCTGGCTGCCTCCTCTGCTGGCTTTGTAGTGTTGTTCTCTGGGCAAGCTAAACAGTACAGCCCTTTTCCCAATGTGTTGACACTGTGAGTGCTGGATGCTGGTTCTTGCAGAACATTTATCATTCTCACAGGTGTTTTGACATATTTTTATATTCTTTCACCTTGGCCATGGCAGTTTGCAGTCTCTGCAGGGTTAAAAATCCCTTTTTGAGAGGTCCAAAACACATCACTCAGATCCAGATGCAACTCTGTCCACATTGTAAGGCTCCAATACATAAGCTCATGGGGGAAGGAACCTGATTTATAGTAGCTTGCTACACAGGTACTCCTGCTGTATCTGAGGCCAGAGACCATACGCAGAGCTCTCCCCTCTGGCTAAGGAGACCATCCAGGCCCTGGTGCTGTACAGTTCCTCAGTGCCCTCCTGATAGGGCCTCCACAAATAACAAAACTATTTTTCTTCCTCTACTGTTCTGCATGTACATCCCAAAACAAAGAAAATCCAATTAGAGCAAATCCAAAACAGAGATGAGCTAAGGAATGAAAAATATTTTATAAAACATTTTAATGTCTTTAGTTCAGTAGTTGCATTTTATGAGTATTATTGGTTCTTTTGAATAAGCAGCCGCATTGTCAACTGGGTTACTGTTATGGGCCTAATTGTCAAAGCCATTTGCCCACATATAAAATTTGGTTTTATGTGAGCAGATGGCTGTATTAACGTAGCCCAAGTCTCAGTTCGCCTAAAAGTGCAGACGTTTCCCTGCATACTTTTGCACAACTGGCAAGAGGCAACCTGGGGGCAGAGTTTGGATTTGCTTGCTTACCTATATTTCATTCTAAAAAGTATGCATGGTAAGCTCACCAGCTCAAGTTATGCCTTCGATAGAGATGGTGTAACTGTGGACGCTTGAGCTTTGTGCACATGCAAATTTTCACAGCAAACTGATGCACAGAAGTTCACTTAGGGGTAGATTTTAAAAAACAGCGCGATCGCATACATTTGTTCGCGCACCAGGCGCAAACAAAAGTACGCTGGATTTTATAAGATACGTGCGTAGCTGCGCGTATCTTATAAAATCCGGGATCGGCGCGCGCAAGGCTGCCGATTTTAGGCAGCCTGCATGCGCCGAGCCGCGCAGCCTGCCTCCGTTCCCTCCTTTCCCCTCCCTTCCCCTCCCTTCCCCTACCTAACCCACCCCCCCCCCCGGCCCTATCTAAACCCCCCCTACCTTTATCCATGGATTTACGCCTACCGGAGGCAGATGTAAATCTGCGCGCACCAGCAGGCTGCTGGCGCGCCAAGACCCGACCCAGGGGCTGTTCCGGAGGGCGTGGCCACGCCCCCGGGCCGGCACCACGCCCCCGGGCCCGCCCCCCAAACGCTGCATCACGCCCCCGAAATGCCGCGTCATTTGGCGACGCCCCTTTTTAAAAGCCCCGGGACTTACGCGCGTCCCGGGGCTCTGTGCGCGCCGGCGGCCTATGCAAAATAGGCGCGCCGGTGCGCGAGGGCCCTACTTGCGTAAATCCGGCTGGATTTACGCGGGCAGGGCATTTAAAATCCGCCCGTCAGAAAAATGTGGGGGCAAAGTCTGCATAGAAAAGGTAGGCACAGACTTTACCCCACAGCGCACAGCTATAAAATTACCTTCCCTACGGTTCTGGCCCCATTTAGGGAGACAGTTTTCAAATTATGCAGTGAGATGGGAAAACCTTTGGGTAAAAAAATACCTGCAATCTTCATGTGGATTTTCAAAGGGAAGCTTTTTCCCTTTGAAAATGGCATCAGCGAAAGTGCTGCATGACCTTGGCTACATTTACCAATGGCATTCATGTGCCTGCTTTTGAAAGTTAAAAGTCTGTGTGGAAATCCCGACTCCTCCCCCCCCCCCCCCCTCGGCACGCCTCTCCAGATGTGTGCATATATTTATGCACAAAATCACTGGATACTCATATGGATGTACTCGCAGCTCAGTCCTTTTCTCAGAGGCACCAGTTATGCAGGTGAAGTACTGCTTTGCCCATGTAAATGTCTTTGAATATTACTCTCAGTGCTCATACGATTGCCTTAAAAATATAGTTATAAAATATCGCCCTCAGGAAATATGCAATTCTTAAACTGAATCCCTGAGTGTGGTTTGGATTTTTGGCTTGGATTTCAATGGTCCATTTCTGCGCATGGCCATAGTGAAGGCAACTATGCATTGGCTGCCTTCAGATCACTAAGTGGGAGGTCCAACATTTGTAACAAGTAATGGTGGAAGCTAAGTCAACTGCAAATGCACTCCTATTATCCGCAGACCTTGCTCGCCCAACTCCTGCACCTGTTTAATAATATCTTCATGAACATTTGAGAGCCCAGTTTTTCTTCCCTGGGTCCCAGGATGCGCATTGCCAGCCTGTCGGTGTGGTGGTGGTGGTTCTGCTGCCCCTCTTCCTTGAGTGCTGTGCAATAGAAAAACTGACACTGCTTCCCTGCTGCCCCTGTGCCAGGAGACCAAGCAGAGAAAACAAGAGACAGGAGGGCAGGTAGGCAACTCAGGTGCCTCTTGGAAAATTTGGGAGACTGCAGGTGTCTGGAGAAGGGAGCATTTGGGACAGGAAGGGAAGATGGAAAGTGGAACAGTGGGGAATATATAACACAATGGTTAGTTTTTCCATGACAGCTTTTTTCATACCTTGTTCAGTCAATAATGTTTTTGGAGCACCAAGTCTTGTTTCCAAAAGTGTGCCACTAGGATCCTCAGGAACAGTTTTTAGGGATCCCTTACCTGAGCCCCTTCAGCCATCAGTCTAAACAAATAGATGCATTGGAAGGCTAATTTGTGCAATGGGAAGCAATGATTTTTGGAATCATTTCCCAGCATGGAAGAATCCTCCTGCACAGCCACCATCCATGCAAGAAGGTATCCGTGGACCCATAGCTTTATCAGCATTGTTGTGGGACAGATTTGTTTTAATGTGGTATAACTTATCTGGAAATATGTACACTCTGTAAAGGAGTTTATATGACATTTCTTTAATAGTTGTCACCATTGGTATATCCAGCAGAGCGTCCCACTTGGTCTACACATCACATGCCCACTTTTCCTATACATGAGATATCAGTAAGGGAGAAGTTTGTAACTGCTCACACTGGTGCAAAGTTTGTGGGTACTTTTCACCCTAGACTTTACACCAGCTTTCAAAGTGAACGTGTGCGTATAAGTTCACTTTGAAAATTATCCCAGGCAAGCTAACCTACTAACTCTTTTCTTTATTTTATACTTTATTTTTATCAATTTCAAAATTGCATACATCAAGTCAAATGAAAAAAGAGGTACCCTGAAGAATGTAAATATGTAAAATGCAATCGCCTCGTCATTCCTGCAAGCCTCTATTATCACAGAGGGATGAGCAAAAAAAAAAAAAGAAAAAAAAATTGACTTGAGCCAGCTTACAACCATAACTAATAGGCGTGAGCTATATCAAAGCCCTCTCCAGTTCTCGAACACCCAGCACCCTCTAATCTTTTAGCATCAAGGTAAAAACAAAGTGGTGAGGGTTTATGAAAGGTGTAAGACACCTTCCGCATCTTGATAAAACATTTACAGGGGTAACAAATAATGAAATTCATCCCAAGAGACAGAACCTTGGAAACACCAAAATCTTTACTTCCCAGAAACAAAGTGTAATGATTATGGAAACAAAGACGCAAAAGGGAGTCCTTCCCTTGATCAAAAACAAATTACACAAGCAACAACGCTCTCCTGGTTACATCCCCACTCGATATTTCTAACAAGGCAGTCAGATCCAAGCTTTCCATAGACAGACCACCATCCGATTGCTTTCCTTTAGGCTCCAAAGTCTTTTTCCCTGCAGACAAGTAATATATCTTGCTAAAGGGAAGAACTGCTTTTTCTGGAATCCTAAGGATTTCAATTACGTATTTCTTAAACATATCTAATGGCGATGCAGTGGACATTCTAGGAAAATTAATAAATCTCAAATTCAAATGACTCATATAATTTTCAGAATGCTCTGACTTTTTATAAATAACCAGTTTGCTTGAACCAGCATGGTCTGAAATGTAGGAAGCTGATTCATTTGATCTTACACCTGCCCTAACTCTTGAACTTGGCTGGACAAGTTGGATGATTTGTCCTGTATCCACACCTCAACTTATTGCAATGTTAAGGCCACCATCGATGACCAAATAGTGCCCAATGTGATTCCTCCCTGGGTTTAACCCAGGGAGGAATCACAGAGGGAAGGTGGGGGGGGGCCAGAAACCACGGGGGAGGCAGAAAGAGTCACCACATCACTTACCCCTGCTTGTGAAGTCTCATGCTGCCTACTTGACGTCTGATCTCACAGTATAGCACCAATCCTCGGAAGGTCTCTATCTCCTGAAATTTCCACAGTATCCCAAAGCTCTGTGTGCCATGATAATTCACTTCGGCAAGCTTCAAGGGTCTCAGCTGCACCAGCATTGCAGTGTTCCCATCTAACGCTGCCTCCTCACTGGCCCTTGGATCTGAAACCACACGACCAAGAATCAGTTAAAGGGGAGTCAGTCGCATGCTGGTCCGGACTAAGCAAGATGACTAACATGGAGTTCGAAGTCAAACCCTTTGGCTCACACACTCCCGATGGATCCTCCAGATGTCGTGGGCAGTATGAAACCAGCAGTAGTCATCTGATGAGTATTAGGTAAGTTCAGGGGCACAGGAAAACATCCTCAAACATTCTTGCGTTTCTTCACTATAAAGACATCAGAGAAAAAAAGTTTAGAGGCCAAGTTGCAAACAGTTTAACAGAGTCCAGTTTCAGCGTGGCTTCTCGGCCTGCACATATTTTTTTCTCTGAAAAAACTACCTGCACAAATTAATAAGTGTAAAAGTGTCTACGTGAGTAGATTTTATGAGAAATTTCAGGGGCATACTTTTGAAAATTCGAGTGTGTTTATAAATGCAAACCCCTGACCAGCCCTGCTCCCAGGAACGTCTCCTCTCATTCCAAGCAAACCACGTGCACCCAGGCTCTGCACATAAGGTTAGCTGCACATAAGGCAGGAAGTTTTCTAAAAGCCCATTTCCATGGGTAAAGCACACTTATTTTATCTGCTGAAATGGCTTTACAAGAAATTACCCTACCTGTAGATAATTGTAATCAGGGCATCATTCAGGCCATTCGCCCATCCATATATTAATTTCTCACTGGCAGATCCATTCAGGGCTGACCCTGGGGTGGAGGCCCAGGAGCAGATCACCCCAAAAGATTGAAAAGTGGGCATCCCCTCACCCTGAGATATTGATAAGTGGGGCGGGGAGAGAGATGCTGTACCTCCCGGCCCTGAACCGCACAAGCCACGGCTGCTTCTGGCCTGCTGGTGCTCCTGAGCGATGTCGGATATCATTGCAGGCCCTCCACTGCAGCATGATGCCTCTGAAGCACGGGGCCTGAGACAGCCACCCCAATTTTCCATGATCCACTCAGGATAGATTGCGTAATCGCTTGGACACGAACATTCCTTAAATGCTGCATATGTTCTTGTTGGTGCTTCTCTCTCATGTAGTCTGCAAAAAAAAAAAAAAAAAAGCTGAACTGAAAAATGTTCTGTCTCCAAAGAATTGATGCAGAACCTTGGAGGTGAATTTTGAAATCCCTGCACATGCCAAAATCAGGAGATATGTGCATAAATCGGGCTTGCAAATGCCCACTGAATTTTAAAAGCCAGATGCATGCGCACCTCCCGCTGTGCACATATTTCACTTGATTTCAAAAAGGGACTTGGTCTGGGCGGGGCCTGGGCATTTCAGGGCGTGGCCAAGAGATGTGAATGTAAATATAAATACTTGCGTGCCTGGGCAAGTGCCCAGGTCCACTGCCACATAACTCTACTTCTGTAGCGTTTAAAGGGTCTGGGGTAACTGGGAGGAGTTCAGGCTATCAAACCAGGGGTGTGTGCAGGCCCTAGCTCTTAACTGGGTGAAACTGGCATTGGCGTGGACACGAGCCTTTTATAAAATATCCTGACTTACGTGGTAGAATCTGGATTTCCGCGCCTAGGCGTGAGCCCACTTAAAATTGGGCGCACGGCTAGGCTATTTTATAATGTACGCGCAAGTTATAAAATGGCCGCATATCTGGGCATGCGCCAATACACACGTGCCAAAGTGCGTCCGCTCACCAGTTCGAAAGTTATCATCCAAGTGTGTAAGTGTTTTAATATCTCCTTTCAGATTTCAGCACTCATATATTCAAGTCAGCAAGAAACACGTTAGAAAATACTAGATTTGAAACCCTTTTTGTCAGTAGTAACTATTATAAAAAAAAAAATGTCAATAACGTTTTCTTGATTGCTTTTCACAAATCAGCAGTGTTTATGTTTCCTGAATGCAGACTGTTGTCAAGCAAAAGACATGTACATCAAGCAGTTAAAAGAAACACTGGATACCTCGGTACCAACGAGGATAGCGGGATTTATTGCTGAGTCAATTCAGGTGAGAGCGGCTTGCACAGTGATACGAACTGCTTATTATCTGTCAGATTGCTTGAGTGGACTTAAAAGGAAACTTGTATCTCTATGCATGTTACATACCACCTACTACTCCATCCCATGGATACAAAATCTGTTGTTGGTTTTGAGCCTCACCAAACCCCGTTCCTCAGGGCAGGTTACAAAATAATGCGTGGGAGATGATAACGTAGATGAAGCATTTGTACACCAGATCAGAAAGGCCTCCCTATTTATGCAGACAAAAAAAGTGACCGCACATCTGATCAGTGTTCCCCAGAAATGGACAAACTGTGCAATTCATCTACATCCTATGATTATTAGGAGTGTGCCCACCAATTATTTTCATTTCAAAGGGGGAGGGTTTTTCATTTCATGTATTATTTTTAGTTTTAATTTTTATCGGTGTAGTCCTCATCCCAGTCAGCTCTTGAGCACAGAGGTAATGGGGAGGGGATCACAGACCACAGAAGGCCCTATGACTTCCCAGACTTCTCGCACAAGGGGGGGGGGGGGGGGAATTCAGTCTTTTCAAGGCCCTAGGGTTTTGTCTCTCTCTGGGGCTGTTTTGCACACCAGTCAGTCACACCAAAAATCACTCTTCACTACTAAAGCTATTGTGCAGAATAAAGTCTTTCCTAAAACTGGCGGCAAATCAGAGAATAGCGCACCACACTGTGCGCAAAGTCCAACAATACAAATTTCAGTCTCTTTCACACACTCCTTCCCACAAATGTAAGCTCTTTGGGATAGGTACCCTTCCACCCTAGGTCCTCCCAGTACTTTTGGATATTGTAGATCGTCTCAGTTCCTTTCACCGTCTTCTTTGGTGGGTTCTGGTTGATTTGCTCAATCAGCCAACACTCTGTGGACTTTCCCAGGCAGACCGTTCTCCCTGGTACACTCATCAAGCAGATTCTGTGGAATCCTTGCCTGTAAGGGGGGTTCCTCAAATTCTGAAACTCTCCCAGGAACTCTGCTTCCAAACAATCTGAAGACCCAGTATTCATCTCCACCCTTCCTCGGCTCTAGAACTTCTTTCCTCTTTCAGGCCCTCTTTGCCTAAGAGGATTTCACTTCTTCAGGCCCTGTCCCTGTGGAGGGACAAATCACACAAGTGCTCTCCATGAGGAGAGACCGCAGCCTCCTCAGTCCTGTGCTAAGGCCAATGCTGAATTCCCCCTGTGTCACATAGACACAGGGGGATGTTTGTTAGATCCCAGACCACTTCCAATGGGGAGTGGTACACCCCACTAACACACCTTCAATACACTGACCTCACTCATAGGGGCAGGGTCTACACGGAGACCCTTGACTCTCACTGCTGGCCGGATGGTCTGCTGAGGCCACAATTGCCAATCCACTAAAGGGCAAACACTGCTAGTAAGGGGCAGATTTTGGGGTCCCTTTACATTCGTTTTTGTTCATCTAAAATGCAAATTGTGCGTGGAAAATGGAACAGAAAATGAAAATAAAAATGAATTTTGGCAATATTATTTTGAGTTTAATTTTAAAAGAACATGAAACAAAACAGCCTGTTCTGTTGCTTCTTCTCCTGTCATTTCTAAACAAATGCACATCCCTAGTGATTCCCACTAAGATGTATGTCAATGCATTGTCCACGTAAATAGTATGAACAGGTCAGCCATACTGGCATATATTACATTATGATAGTGCAATTGGATAGTCTTAGAAGTGATTTTTGTGAATTATACCAGAAGGGTGATTCACTATTAGTGAAATATATTTCATCACATTGTTTTATGGGAATTAAACCCATGTATAGAATATTTATAAAAATATTTGTAACACAAATTGACTCCAGCACATAGGGGCCGATGCAATACCGCTGACAGCCACGGATTCGGAAACCGGACGCCGGCAAAATTGAGCATCTGGTTTTCAACCCGCGAGCCGATTTTAAATTTTATTTTTTTTTATTTTTCATTATTTTTTACTTTAGGACCTCCGACTTTCTGCCAGCACTTTCCTGGTGCCGGCAGAAATTAACGTCTACCTTTGGGTAGGAGCTAATTTCTGACAGTAAAATGTGCGGCGCGGCTTGGCTGCACATTTTACTTAGTGAATCGCGTGGGAATAACTAATAGGGCCATCAACATGCATTTGCATGTTGCGGGCGCTATTAGTTTCGGGGGGGGGGGGGGGGGGGTTGGACGTGCATTTTTGACGCGCTATTACCCCTTACTGAATAAGGGGTAAAGCTAGCGTGTCGAAAACGCGCGTCCAAACGCGGGCTAACAGTGCACTCCAGCTGATTGTCTCCTGTCCTAACTCGTTCCCTGTAACTGCCCACTTTTTAGAATCTTAAATTTAGAAACCTAATGAAACTAGGAGCTTAAATTTAGCAACAGCTCTAGTAAATTTTCAAAAGGGCCAGTTTAGGAGCCTCACGTCAAAGGTACGTAACACTCTCTTCAGGGACCTCCCAGAATGCAGGGGCTCACTCACAGGTAAATTTTAAAAGGAGCGCACGTGCGCCCATAAACACACGTAATGGGCACGTGAGCAAAAATACGTGTGGGACCCACAATGACCTTGGAGATCAAGGGCCCAATGGGAATTCATAATTTTACTGTGTTATTTTTTTTTTTTTTACTGTTTCTATTTTGTTGTTTGCGTTTTAGTTTTTGCTTTGTTAACAGAAATATGCATTTTTCAGCTGTTGCCTTTTTGGATTGTGTGTTTGCAGGGTGTGGGTGGAGTGATTCAGTATCCCAAGAAGTTTTTAAAAGAAGCCTATCAGCTAATTCGAGAGCGGGGAGGACTTTGTATTGCAGATGAAGTGAGTGTCGAAAAGTAAGACGTGAGAAATCTGATTAATCGCTTTAAACCCTGATACAGTCTAAACCCTTCCAGGAGCCAGAATGAGTAGATCTGGTTGAAGTTGCATCAGTATTATTTTGACAGAAAGCTACATCAGCCGGGGTTCACACCTATGACTTCCGATTTGATTGTCAAGTTTATTTTATTTATTTATTTATTTATTTATTTATTAAAATTTCTATACCGGTATTTGGTGGGGACCATCATATCGGTTTACAAAATTACATAAAAACAGATAAAATTAACATCAAACATTTACAATTAATAAAACAATTCTAATAGGTTATACTTCATACAATTCTTATAATAATTACCTAGTAACTAGACCTCTGAATACTAAACATTAACACAATGACCAGCTCTATGATGTTTCATTTCCGCTATAAGCTCTTTTTTTTTTTTTTTTTTTTTCATCCATTGCTATCATCATCATGAAACGCTTGTTGGAAAAGCCACGTTTTAACTTTTTTTCAAAATATCATTCTATTTGATTCTAACCGAATGTCTACTGGTAGTTTGTTCCAGATTTTTGGTGCAGCAAGTGACAATGCTCTTTCCCTTACTGATGTTAACTTTGCAGAAATTATTGAGGGAATGGACAGCAGGCCTTTGTTGGCAGATCTTAAATCTCTTTGGGGGGTATGTACCCTTATTGCAGCGTTCAACCATTCCACATTTTCTCCATGTATTGCTCTGTGGAGGATGCATAAAGTTTTAAACTGTATTCGCTGCTCGATTGGCAGCCAGTGAAGTTGTTGCAGAATTGGTGTAATGTGTAAAGTTGAAGCAAATTTCTATATGTTTTACCTAATCGATGTCATTTTGTTTCTAACGATTGCACCTTCACTTCTGTTCCTACATCACAGCCACATTATATATACAGCCTATAACTATTTAAATCGCAAAATGCTGCATATTGAAAGGACCATCATATTCATAGGCACATTATTGTGCTGTATAGGTTTTCAGTGATGTGTTTTGCTATTTAACATTAGACTTCAAAATATAATCATAAGTCCACTAAATACTCCTCTGTTAGGGTTTTGGGCGGTAGCCAGATGTGGTGAACACCACCCCCAGGAGTGGCATAGGACAGGAGGAGCAGAGCAAGTGCGAGTGATCTGATGAGGCTGGGTAGAGTCTCTGAAGCAAGGTGCAGGATGAGCTGAGTTTCTGGAGCAAGGTACAAGCAAGAGCTTAGTCTCAGGAGCAAGATGCAGACTTGGCTGAGTCTCTGAAGTGAGGTGCGTGGAGGTAAGGGTAAACTTCAAGAACACTGGGATAAGTATGGGCATGCGAGGAAGTGGGTGCGAGTAAGCATGGAGCTATAGCACTGGAACTGGGTGCAGGTATGGGTGTAACCAGAACACAGAAACAGAACGCAGGTAAGCGTGGAACTGGAAGAAGGAAACTGGAACATGAGATAAATTTGCATGTTCTGAAATATCTATTTATTTATTTGATTAATAGTCCGCCTTTCAGACACTTCAAAGCAGATTACATTCAGCTACCGTAGGTGTCATAGATATTCGTTGTCCGTAGATGTTAAGACGTAAAAGAAAAGAAAGTAAAAGGAAGACACTTTTAAAAAACTCTTTTAGTAAAGGTTGGGAGTGTACTGTTCAGAAGAAATCCTGTCCACAATTTTGGCTAGGTTTGCAGTGAGGTCTTTGTTGCCAGGAGAGCCAGAGTGATCCATCCTGTGTTTTAAGGAAGACCAGAAGGCTAGGAGACAGGCAAGTGGTTGCTGACTGTAAGATATTTTTCTGTAACTGAGCACACAAGGAGAATAAAGTTCAGTCCTTGGAAGCAAAGATGGCCTGTGTGTGAAATCTGTCAAATACACCTTCAGACAGGGATACTTCACTCTGTCTTCTTTAAATCTAACCATTAACTGTCTTATGCTACTAGAGAAGAACATGTAATGGACCAGTAAAACGTATAAGTAAGCAGCACTCCCTAACAGGATATACATTAAAGAATTTCAGTACAAGCCCTGCATGCATTATGAGGTCTTCAGCATGCAAGAAGTGTGTCAGAATGTGTTGCGAGCACGGGAGAGCAGTCGCGTGTTTGGAACTGAGTGTGTGCTCTTGGACCACAGAACGAGCCCAGAGGAAAACCCAGGGCATGCGCCATGGCAGGCGAGGCATATCCGAGCACGGGCGGACAGGCTGAAGACTCGGAGCACTCTGAACTCTGCCTAGGAGAGACCCAGCACTAGGAGAGACCCAGCAACGAATGCTGGTCTCTGGGGTAACCCTCCGGCCACTCGATAGCCCTTTCAGACCTGCTGCCTGGGAACAGCAGGTGTGATGGGACGGACAAGAGGTCGAGGACGGATGTTCACTCTGGAACAAGGATGAGACGAAGGCACTTGGAAACTTGGATGAGACAAGGCACTTGGAGACTTAGGCAAGCAGTGTCCCTCAGCGTGCCCTACACAGCCCCCCCATGGGTTGGTCATGGACCACGCGGTCCCACTGTGCGCCCTACACAATCTGAAGAGGCTGGTGTATGTCATAATTATCATATATATTAAAATATCTCATATGTTTCCATACAGACTTAATGGGGGTCATTTATCAAAGTGCAATATGGCGTTTTCGCATGAGAAAACACCATAATGCATGGTGCGATGCAAATTAGGAAAAGGGGCAGGATTTCTGGCCTCACAATTTGTGAAGCCATATTGGAGATTTTAACCACACCTTTTTCATTTCCATTAAGCCATGCTTTATCGCACTTTACAATGTTTTTGAAAATAGCATTTTAAGGAGAGAGAGAGAGGTGTACGCTTGTGAAGATTTGATGACCTTTGGAGTGAGAAAACTCACCCAAAGATAAGATTTCTGCAATGTTAACCAGGTAGAGAGTCCATCAACCTAGGTTGAGAGAACATTGCACAATTCTCATCTTTGGGTGAGTTTTTCTCACTCCGAAGGACATCAAATCTTCACAAGAGTGTATTGTTCTGTTTGTACATCACACTCTGCATGTCAAAATGGCCCCTAACCCCTACACTAATACCTCACCTCAAGTAGCTAGGTGGGCCTCCTATAGAGGTATAAATACCTACCTAGTCTAAAGGCCTTATAGCTAGTGTCTGTCTCTGTCTCTGTCTCTCTCATACCTATGCAAAGCACTAACAGGCCGATACAGTACAGTGCGCTCCGTTGGACACGCGTTTGACATGCTAGTTTACCCCTTATTCAGTAAGGGGCTGAAAACGCACATCCAACTCCCCCAAACCCAATAGCGCCCGCAACATGCAAATGCATGTTGATAGCCCTATTAGATATTCCCGCACGATTCACAAAGCAAAATGTGCAGCCAAGCCACACACTTTACTTTCAGAAATTAGCACTTACCCAAAGGTAGGCGCTAATTTCTTCGGGCACCGGGAAAGTGCACAGAAAAGCAGTAAAAACTGCTTTTCTGTGCACCCTCTGACTTAATATCATGGCGATATTAAGTCGGAGGTCCCGAAAGTTACCGAAAGTAAAAAAAAAAAATAAATTTGAAGTCAGCCCGTGGCTCGCGGGTCGAAAACCGGACGCTCAATTTTGCCAGCATGGCTGTCAGCGGGCTCGAGAACTGATTCCAGCAAAATTGAGCGTCGGCTGTCAAACCCGCTGACAGCCGCCGCTCCGGTCCAAAAGGAGGCGCTAGGGACGCGCTAGTGTCCCTAGCATCTTCTTTTACCTGTTTTTACTGCTGGGCCTTATTTGCATACAGAATCACGCACACAGCGGACTTTACTGTATCGGCCATAAGATAGGCTGTTTATCACAAAGTGCACTATTACCATAAAACATGCCCCTTTTCCTATCACATGTGATATTTAGTGCATTTTGATAAATCCAGGCCAATGTTACCTTACACCTTACAATAGAACAATAATAAAGCCATTGTTCCATTGTAGGGTAACTATCGGGCCGATTCAGTAAAGTCTGTGGGAGACCCGCTCTCCCGGCGCGCGCACAGGCCACTCGCCTGTGTGCGCAATTCTGTATTTAAATGAGGCCCGGCAGTAGAAACAGGCAAAAGGAGGCGCTAGGGACACTAGCGCGTCCCTAGTGCCTCCTTTTGGCCCGGAGCGGCGGCTGTCAGCGGGTTTGACAGCCGACGCTCAATTTTGCCGGCGTCGGTTCTCGAGCCCGCTGACAGCCACGGGCTCGGAAACCAGACGCTGGCAAAATTTAGCATCCGGTTTTCAAACCGACAGCCGCGGGCCGACTTCAAATTTTTTTTTTACTTTTTTTACCCTTCGGGACCTCCGACTTAATATCGCCATGATATTATGTCGGAGGGTGCACAGAAAAGCAGTTTTTACTGCTTTTCTGTGCACTTTCCCGGTGCCCGAAGAACTTAGCGCCTACCTTTGGGTAGGCGCTAATTTCTGAAAGCAAAATGTGCGGCTTTGCACATTTTGTTTTCTGAATCGCGCAGGAATACCTAATAGGGCCATCAACATGCATTTGCATGTTGAGGGCGCTATTAGGTTTGGCGGGTTGGACACGCATTTTCGGTCCCTTACTGAATAAGGGGTAAGGGAAAATGAGCGTCCAATGGCGGGTTAACAGTGCGCTCCGTCGGAGCGCACTGTACTGTATCGGCCCGATTGTGATTTAAGTCTTTATGGAAAAATATGAGTTTTTGTATGATCAAGATATCTCAATAGATGTTTCCAATTGTATTTAGGTATATTATATATATTATATTGTATTTAGATATATATATAGATGTATTTAGATATATTCAATTCCCAGAAAGAAAAAAAAAAGGAGGCAGTTTAATGCTAATCTCCAAAAAATACCTACAGTTGACACTTCGTCCAACAAACATATCCGCACCTTTTAAAGTTGCATTATTTGATTCACCAAAACTACAAGTCTGCCTCGTCTACTGTCCACCAGGATCACTCAACAAAAACTGCTCACCACTAATTGAATACATCATGAATAACATATCACTCAACAAACCCATATCATCCTAGGTGACTTCAACATATACTTTGACTCACTCACCCACTCAAAAACCTGCCAAACCAACATTGATGTCCTATCAACACTACATCTAAAACAAGTAATTGAAACTCCAACTCATAAAGCAGGTCACACCATCGACCTCATATTCATCAACACTGAAGATTGGCAAACAAATGCAATCCACACCACAGATATACCTTGGTCTGATCACCACCTAATCCAAGCCAACTTATCTATCAACTTCAACTTCAAATCACCTCAAAACACTCCAAATAAAATATCATACCATCCTCCATTCAACAGTGAACTTCTACAGAAAACTCTTCCAACTGAACTAATCAACATAAATCTATCAAAATCCAAATATGCAACAACATCATGGCTAAACATCACAAAAAAAGTAGCAGACTGCATCAACCCCACTGTTACAAAAACAAAAAAGCAATCAAAACACATCAGCCAATGGTATAATGATAACATCAGAGCAGCCAAACGCATACTCCAGAAAAAAGAAAAAGAATGGAGAAGGAACAAAACTGCAACCACAATACATACATATCGGAGCCACCTAGCACAATATAAAAACACCATCAGCAATGCAAAAAAAGAATTCTTCTCTAACAAAATCACCAAATTTCATCACAACCCCAGAATGTTATTCTCAATAGTACAAAACCTCACTAAAACCACCCAAGAAACTACATGCACCAAACATGGAAGTAATGACTTTGCAGAATTCTTCAACAAGAAAATATCTTACGTAATACAAACCAACTTAATCAACAACAGCCAAAACATCAGACTGAACACTAAGGTAACCTCAACATGGAAAACTTTGATACCGCCTCCACCCTTGAAATTCAATCAATTATCAAAAAAATGAACCCCTCCAACCACCCCCTAGACAGCATCCCCATAACAACCCTTAAAACAATCAAACCCATCATATCTAAAACTATCACCAAGATCATCAGTTTATCCCTGACTGAAAGTAATTACCCCAAATGCCTCAAATCTGCAGTAATCAAACCAATACTAAAAAAGAACAACTTGGATCCTGAAATCCTTGCAAACTACCACCCTATTTCAAACCTATCTTTCATAGCCAAGATCATTGAAAAAGTTGTACACTCCCAACTTGATTATCTTGAAACAAACATCCTATCACCAACCCAATACGGATTCAGAAAGAACCTAAGCACAGAAACTCTCCTACTCTCTTTGAATGACACGATACTAAGAGGATTCGACAAAGGCAAAAAATACCTACTTATACTCCTTGACCTCTCAGCTGCCTTCGACACAGTAAACCACAATATACTCCTAGAATGGCTGACTGAAATCGGTTTAACTGACACCACCTTACAATGGTTCTCATCCTATCTGACAGAACCTACCAAGTATCAATTAACAACAACCCATCCAAAAGGATTAGCCTCAACACTGGAGTTCCCCAAGGATCAGCGTTATCGGCCACTCTATTTAACATATACCTTCTTCCCATTTGCCAACTACTAAAAGATAGTGGAATTACCTACTTCCTCTACACTGACGACATTCAACTTCTAATTCCCATCCAAAATTCAGTTGAAGAAACATACAAAGAAACATCTTCTCTACTTGTCTCAATTAAACATCTTCTAACATCACTGAAACTCATAATCAACATCGACAAAACTGAGATAATCCTCATGGACAAAAAATCCAATCCATCACCACCACCCCAACTCATACTCGACAATCAAATGAACCCAATACTCCCTGTCACCCACACCAGAAACCTAGGAATAATTATTGACAAAGCTTTCATTCAAGAACCATATATCAAACAAAATCAAAGAAGGATATCACAAACTACTAACCCTAAGATGTCTGAAACCATTTCTTAACCCTTATGACTTCAGAACTGTACTATAGCTACTCATATTCTCAACCATCGACTACTGCAACTCTCTACTGATTGGAATACCATCTTCCAACCTCAAGCCTCTCCAAATTCTGCAAAACTCAGCAGCCAGAATTCTGCACAGGAACAAAGAAGAATGACCACATAATGCCTATACTGATTTCACTACACTGGCTTCCAATTAAATCCCAAATCGAACACAAATCCATGACCATCATACATAAATTACTAAACAATGAACATCAAGATCAAATTGGTTTAAACATAACCCCCCAGAATCCCCAAAGAAACTTACGTTCAAACAACACAGGCCGCTTAACAGTCCCCGTCCCCCCCCCATCAGCATTTTCCATCGCCTGCCCTAAAATATGGAACTCCCTCCCAAAAGATTTAAGAACCCAACCTAACCTCAAAACTTTCAAAAAAGATCTAAAAACGTGGCTGTTTTTACAAAGTCTACATTGACAATCAAGCATCACAACATCCAAACACCCAACAGAATTACCAACCGAGTCCATGAAAAAACTTGTCATCAACCAGCACCAAGCAAACCCTTCTCATTCAAAAATGATTTTATTCTGGACCATAAAAAAGATTAACTTTACGTTTATAATATGTATCCTGTTTATTTATTTAAGTTTTTATATACCGCACAAATGGATAAAGTATATCCGTCTAGGCGGTTTACAAATGTTCAAAACACATGCATAATTTTAAAACAAAGATCCAAATATTTATAAACAAGACAAAAAATTAAGTACAGTGCATATAAAATGGATTGTAAAAATATTATTATAATTGAAAAGCTTGAATGAATAGATGAGTTTTCAGTGATTTTTTAAATTCTCTGCGATTAGAAGTCAAACGGATACAGTCTGGTAAAGAATTCCATAATGTTGGACCTGCAACTGAGAAAACGCGTTTACGGGTTAATGATAAGCTGACAGATTTTACAGAAGGAATTTCCAACATGCATTTGTCAAAAGAACGTAATTGTCTGGATGGTTTATAAATTCTTAACAAGGAGCATAACCAAATTGAGTCAGTATTGTATATTAAGTGGTGTATAGTGGATAAAATTTTTATATATTATACGGTATGATACTGGGAGCCAATGTAGTTGTTGTAAAATAGGAGAGAGATGTTCGTTTCGGGGGATATTGTATAGCATGCGGGCGGTTGCGTTTTGAACTAATTGTAGTGGGTGAATTGTTGATTGAGGTAAGCCAAGATATAAAGCATTACAGTAGTCTAATGATGATAAAATGAGTGTTTGAGTAATCAATCGAAAATCATTAGGGAGGAGTAATGGTTTCAGTTTCTTTAACATGTAAATTTTGAAAAAAGATTTTTTTACAATTTCAGATATGTTGTTTGTCATAGATAGTTATACCCTTAATTCACAATTGTTAAGAAAATACCTTTTGAATCTTGTAAACCATTGTGATGGCTTCACCGAATGACAATATATAAAACTCAACAAATAAAATAAATAAATAAATGTTTGTATAGAAAATAGTTTTATATAATTTTTTGTATTTGAGCTTTTAGGAAGCAATAAAAATATCATATAGTTCTACATTTGTAATATATATATGATGATTATGATATACACTTATCTTTCTCTTTTGATAGCTAAGCATTGAGGGTAATGAGATATATCACCAGTTCTAATAATATACCTATAGAGGTTTTCCTTGACCATTCAGTTACAATATTTTACTTTTTTTCATTTAAAAATATTGTTTTATTTTTCTAAGACCTAACATTAATTTTACAGTTATAATGCAAGTGCAGTAACTCCCTCCAGATTGTATATGGAAGCATTCTGACACACTTCTTGCATGCTGAAGACCTCATAATGCATGCGGGGCTTGTACTGAAATTCTTTAATGCACACCCTGACCTAGATTTATATTTTGCTATAAATAGTGCCTGTGATAAAAAAAAAAAAACCAAAGGGGTGTGTGGGTAAATTTTTTTAGTTACTGCAACATGTATTATTTTACCACAATGCATTTTAAATTCATCACAAGCTGAAAAGTGCCCAGACATGGTCTGGTGTGGAGGAAGGGAGAGAGAGAGAGAGACAGAGCAAATGAACAAGAACTATTTATACCGCTGTAGGCGGGGCAACTAGTAATTCAGGGTGAGGTTTTGGTAGTGTCCAAGGTTTTGAAGGAAGTTTTACGTGCACAGTCAGAGCTATGAACAGCACAGTACACACCAGTGAGGATTTGATGTGATTTGGAATGAGGAAAGGTACACAAAGATGAGATTTGTACAATGTACTCTCAACCTAGCTTGATGCAGTCTCTAGTTTGATGACCCTGCCTGTTAGGGAATGCTGCTTATTTATACTTTTTACTGGTCCATAACATGTTCTTTTCTAGTAGCATAAGATAGTTAAATAGTTGGTTAGATTTGAAGAAGACAGAGAGAGGTATCCCTGCCTGAGGGTGTGTTTGACAGATTTCACACACAGGCAGCAGCCATCTTTTTTTTGACAAGGAAAACCTCTGACATTATTGTCATGAATAAGTTCACTTGGGAAATGACAAACAAACCTGAGAAATGCTTCACAGTTCCCTCTTTACTCCAGTTGTAAGAGATTCCAAGCATGAATTAAGATGTGCTGAGTGCCTATGATGAAAATCAAAAACCAATTTTTCCTTGAGCTCTTATAAATTAACCTGAAGTCGACAAAGCAGTGTGACACGGCGATAGCCAAAGCCAGAAGAATGCTGGGCTGCATAGAGAGAGGAATATCTAATAAGAAAAGGGAAGTGATAATCCCCTTGTACAGGTCCTTGGTGAGGCCTCACCTGGAGTACTGTGTTCAGTCTGTATCTCAAAGGATACAGAGACAGGATGGAGGCGGTCCAGAGAATGGTGACCAAAATGGTGGGAGGTCTCCATCGAATGACTTATGAGGAGAGGTTGAAGAACCTGAATATGTATATCCTGGAGGAGAGGAGGAGCAGAGGTGATATGATACAGACCTTCAGATACTTGAAAGGTTTTAATGATCCATGGTCGTCAACAAACCTTTTCCATTGGAAACAATTTAGTAGCACTAGGGGTCACGATTTGAAACTCCAGGGAGGAAGACTTAGAACCAATGTCAGCAAATATTTCTTCACTGAGAGGGTGGTGGATGCCTGGAATGCCCTTCCAGAGGAAGTGGTGAAGACTGAAACTGTGACGGCTTTCGAAGGGGCATGGGATAAATACTGTGGATCCCTAAAAGGCAATAGGGTGGGATTAAATAAAAAAGCTTAACCTGCACGGAGCGGCAGTTACTTCCCTTAAGAGAAACATGGGGGTAATTTTCACAGAGCAGCAGTTATTACCCTTAAAAGAAACATGGGGGTAACCTGCACGGAGTGGCAGTTACTACCTTGGAAAGCTTGCTGGGCAGACTAGATGGACCATTTTGGTCTTTTTCTGCCGTCATTACTATGTTACTATGTAAAGTTGGGACAATATCTACCTTATAAATGGCCTGTGACCGACGGCCCGCAAATGCGCAGTAGAGACCAGCTCTACCGCGCATGTGCGGGCGAGCACGTCGCTCTGAGGCAGCTTCAGAAAGAAAAAAAAATGGCGGCGTCCAGTGGCAGCAGCGGCGGTACCGGCAGCGGGCGGCGACGGCGGTAGCGAGCGGCGGCGGTGGCGACGGCGGTAGCGGGCGGTAGCGAGGGAGGGAGAAGAGAGAGAGAGGGAGGGACGGACTGAGTAGGAGGGAGGGACGGAGAGAGAGAGTGGGAGGGAGTGACTGAGTGAGAGGGAGGGATTGAGTGAGGGGGAGGGACTGAGTGAGAGGGAGGGAGTGGGACTGAGTGAGAGGGAGAGGGGGGACTGAGGGAGGGAGTGGGACTGGGAGAGAGAGGGAGGGAGTGGGACTGAGGGAGAGTGAGTGGGACTGAGTGAGTGAGAGGGAGGGGGGAGGGAGTGACTGAGTGGGAGGGAGGGATTGAGTGAGGGGGAGGGACTGAGGGAGGGAGTGGGACTGAGGGAGAGGACGGAGGGAGTGGGGACTGAGTGAGAGTGGGACTGAGTGAGAGGGAGGGAGTGAGTGAGACTGAGTGGGAGGGAGGGACTGAGTGATAGGAGAGGGAGGGTGGGGAGGAGTGGGTGAGGGAGGGGGTGGTGAAGAGTGAGGGGAGAGAGAAAGAGGGGGAGGTGAGAGACAGAGGGATGTAGCCCGTTTTAACGGGCTTAACGGCTTGTAAACAGATAATTGACAGTGCATAGTGGGATTTTTATTCATCTCACAATCAGGCTGCCCGTTCACAATCCTGTGAAATCAATGACCAAAATAGTGATGTCTGCACTTTCTATTTACACTAGTATTAAATGCAAGGAGTTTGCTACATACTTCCAAAATAAGATTGAATTACTTGTCTGTAATTTCTCTGATAGTATTGTTAATTGATCCACAGACAATGTTGAGAAAGGTGCTCTATGGGAGCAGTTTGAGCCAGTAACAATTTTTGAGGTTGTACAAACAATTAGTAAGTTGAAAGATAACCTTTTTCCATTGAATTCATGTTGTAGTGTCTTATTCAAATCTTTGTGGGAGGACATAGGAGATTTTATTATGAACATAGTAAATTTGTCATTGAAGGAAGGTCATATGCTGAACCTACTAAAAAGTGCACTTATTCATCCAATTTTGAAAAGAAAAATATACTTACATATACTAATATATGTAACTATCACCTTTACCTTTCTTGACTAAGGTCATTGAGAAGACTGTTCTTAAACAACTACATGAGTTTATTGATAATAATGTTTTAGATGATTCACAATTTGATTTCCACACCACACATAATACTGAGACCTTATTATTGTCTAGTTTCTATGTGTTTTGACATGGCTTTTATTCAGGTACCACATTTTTTTTTAGTCCTTCTCGACATTACTTCAGCATTTGATACTCGGAATCATGCAGTTCTAATTGATTGATCGAAATCTATGGGGATTACATTTATGTCTTTTCTTCAAGATCAGTCACAAAGCGTTTGTAAGGTAAAGGATAGTTCTTTTGTTAGACCATTGCATACAGGTGTCCCACAAGGCTCATCAGTGTCCATCACTTTTTTTTAATATTTATCGAGACTCATTATATCAAATTTTGGCAAATATTGGGGTGGTGATGTAAAGTTTATGTGGATGATATCCAGTTCATTTCCCTCTGTTCTCTTCTGTTCTTGACACCATTGTTCAAATCTCCACTTGTGTATCTAAAATCCAAGACTGGTTGTTTCACAGTAAACTTAAATTGAACCTCAGGAAGACTGAGATCATTTTGCTTGCCCATTTTACTCCTTC
This sequence comes from Rhinatrema bivittatum, assembly GCF_901001135.1. Lineage (NCBI taxonomy): Eukaryota > Metazoa > Chordata > Amphibia > Gymnophiona > Rhinatrematidae > Rhinatrema > Rhinatrema bivittatum. Next base: position 756,416,044 of record NC_042615.1, read on the forward strand.
TGAACTTCCTCCATTTTGTAAACATGATAATCATCAAATTCCTATAGCTAGCCAGGTACGCAGTCAGTCTTGATATTCAGATGGATTCCCCATTATTGATATGTCCCCCTATTAAGACAGTGGTAAAGAAAGCCTTTTATAAGCTTAAGTTCTTGTGAAACATGAAACCTGTTTTGTCAGACTATGATTTTCCTACCTTAATTCAGGCATTGGTGATAGCACCACTCAATTATTGTAATGCTTTATATTTAGGTTTAACACAAACCACCACATGGGCCCTTCAGTTAGTTGAGAATGCTGCAGCTCAGCTGGTTACTGGTACTCAAATGCGAGTACATATCAGTCCCGTACTGGCAGGACTCCACTGGCTTCCAGTGCTGTGGAGAATAAAGTTCAAGATTTTGATGATTGTTTTTAAAGCCATTCAAGGCCTTGTGCCTAGATGTTTTAATTTGTTCCTAGAAATCTATCGCCCCTGCTGTACTTTGAGATGCTTTTTTCATAGTCTTTTAGATGAGCCTTCTTTGAAAAAAGTAAGACTTGAGGAGTAAAGGGAGCAAATGTTTAGGGTTATGGACCCATTGTGGTGAAATGCTTTTTCTGAGGAGCTGAAAGCTGAGACTGTTAATAGGATTCAGAAATTTCACAAGGCTTATCTTTTTACTCAGGAATTGACAGCATTTTGTTGATTTAATTAATAACTATTTAGACAGTTCTTCATTGGTTGGGTTTAGCGGGTGTCATACGTTGACTATTTAAAATTAAAGTTGTTGACCAGAGTTTAGGGAGAATTTTTGGGTTAGAAAAACATATGCTGATTATAGCAGAAGAGTGGAGGCATTTAAGGTCTTATATGTAGCTTTGTATATAATATTAAGTCATTGTGATATTTATTTATATAGTTTCTATGTGTTTTATTCCTTTACTGTTATAGATTTTATGTATGCTAAATTTGTGTGTATATATTTTAAGTTATTGTATCATATATATATATATGGTTTTGTATGTTTATTATATATTATTGTTATGCATTTTATTTATGTTTTATTGTTACTCTCCTAGAATTGATAATAGGCAAGATATAAATATTTAACTAAATAAATTGCCTTAAGTACATGTGTTGCCATATTAGCAGCACAGCTAATACAGGATTCCACAGCTGCAACGCTCCGTCCTCCTGGCCCCTAACTGCATCTCATCACCTCTACTAGGGTCCGTGCGGTCGCTACCCCCTCTCGGGGACCCTCGGCCTTCACACAAAGTCTAACCTACCAATCCCTTAAGAAACCAGCTTCCAACTCAACAGTCAACAGCAACAAACTACATCTGCCCACCTAGCAGCATTTAACCAGCACCAGACAACACCTTTCTCCTCTCAGCACTCAACCATCTTCTCAAGCTACTTTCCCATCATGCACCCCGTAACCATCCCTATCATCCACAACCAAAGATGGAGAGCACCCAAGCTCCCCACCACACCACTACACCACAACCGCCAACAGAGACTCAGACCCATCATGCTGACACCGATCACCCAATGCCTCGGCCTGGCTCTTTTCTCAATCACACTATTTAATGCGCAATCCATAACCAAGAAAACACACATACTCAACGACTTCTTATCCGACTCTAAACCAGATATCTGTGCCATCACAGAAACCTGGTTAAAACCAACTGACACAACTCTAATCAACCAGCTTCCTATCCAGTCCTACGACATACTGTCCATACCCAGACGCAAAAAAAGAGGAGGAGGCCTCCTCTTAGCAACCAAAAAAACACTAGGTCTGTCATTGCAGACATCCAATACCATAGCCAACTTGGAATTCGCTTTATTCAACTCAAAGCATCTGACTATAGCACTAATCTACGCTCCTCCCGGTCTCTTGGAATCAGACCCTTCCCCAATCATAGAACTAGCAGCAAAACACTTAAATTCAGGAAACCTACTATCCTGATGGGAGACTTCAACCTCCACGTGGATGTCCATCCTCATTCTTCCAACTGCAAAACCCTTCTCTCCTCCCTCACCCATATGGGTTTCAGACAAATTGTGACAGAACCTACCCACAAAGCTGGGCATACCTTAGACCTGATCTTTATAAACGAAGGTCTATCTTCCCACACCACTCCAACCTGCCTTGCGGTTCCTTGGACTGACCACAGAATCATCTCTTCAATGTTAAAGATCCTTGAGCCTCTTCCCCTAACAACCCAAACCATTAACATCTCAGTCAGGAAACAGTGCTCAGGAGATCACCTAAGCAAACACCTAGCCAAAGAACTAATGAATCTGGACCTCACCGACGCTAACTCAGCAACTTCATCATGGCTCAACATCACCAACAAGGTTGCAGATCATGTATGTCCCTTGACTACTAAGTCTATTAACCCTGACAAAGATAACAGGAAACCTTGGTTCACCACAAAACTGAAGTCTCGTAAACACGAGCTTAGAAGCAAGGAAAACCTATGGCGTAAAAGCCCATCTACAACAACCCTCCTCAACTACAAATCATGCCTCAACACCTACAGAAACGAAATCCACAAAACAAAAAGAGAATTTTACTCCAAAAAGATACACTACTTCTCATTCGATTCAAGAGCACTCTTCTCTTATGTCTCAGCCCTCACTATTCCTCCTGGACCAAGCATCCCAGATGACCAAGCTCTAAAAAAAGCCAGTGAACTTGCCGATTTTTTCGACAACAAAATCACAGCCCTCGTAGCCCCCCTCAAAGGGCCAACGCCACACGCTAGCCTCACAAGCAACCACAGCCAGCAACCAGATACAACAACCGCTTCTCAACCCAACACTCACACAGCAGTGCTTGAATCTCTCGAACCCACTTCCACCTTAGAAATAGCAAATATCCTTAAGAAGATAAAACCGTCCTCTCACCCCTTAGACCATATACCATCAAACCTGCTGAGTTCAATCCATGACACCATTGCCAAGCCAGTAGCTGATATCATCAACTGCTCCCTCGCCCAAGGCCAAGTTCCTGAACAACTCAAGTTAGCGCTTCTCAAACCTCTACTCAAAAAACCCAACCTTCCCACTACAGATCTGGCTAACTACAGACCTATAGCGAACCTCCCTATGCTAGCTAAAATTATGGAGAAAATCGTCAACAGACAACTTTCTGAATTCCTTGACGACAACAATATCCTCACCAACAACCAATATGGATTCCGAAAGAAAAAGAGCACCGAATCCTTATTAGCCACACTAACAGACACCATTATCTTCAATCTCGAAAAAGGCCAACCTTGTCTTCTCGTGCTTCTGGATCTTTCCTCAGCTTTCGACACCGTGAACCACCCTAGCCTACTACAACAACTAACAGTCATCGGCATCACTGGAACAGCTCTCAACTGGTTTAAGTCCTTCCTAGAGAACAGAACATACAAAGTTAAGATAAACAACAAGGAATCTCACCCCATCCAAGTCAAGATGGGGGTACCACAAGGATCATCACTCTCACCCACCCTTTTCAACATTTACCTGCTCCCTCTCTGTCATCTACTTACTAACCTCAAGCTCACCCATTTCTTATACGCGGATGACATTCAAATTCTCATCCCTATCACGGAGACCATACATAAAACCATGTCCTTCTGGAAAAAATGCCTCTCATCCATCAACGATCTGCTAACCAGCCTCAACCTGGTGCTAAACACCAAAAAAACGGAAATTCTCATCATAGCACCAGATCAATCTGCCCCGCCAACATCCAACATCTCTCCAGACACCTCAGGATATTCCACCGCACCTCAAGTCAGAGATCTGGGTGTACTACTTGACAACAAACTCAGCCTCAATAAATTCATAAATAACACCACAAAAGAATGCTTCTTTAAATTACAAGTGCTAAAGAAACTAAAGCCCCTTCTACTATATAGGGATTTCCGCACAGTACTCCAAGCCATCATTCTAATTAAATTAGACTACTGTAATTCACTCCTGCAGGGCCTTCCAGCATACACTACCAAGCCACTCCAGATGGTTCTGAATGCCACTGCAAGGATCCTTACCAATGCCAAAAAAAGGGACCATATCACCCCAATCCTACAGCATCTCCACTGGCTCCCCATCAAATATAGGATCCAGTTCAAGACCTGCATGATGGTTCACAAGGCACTACATAACATCTCCCCCCTCAACCTAACTTTCCAGCTTCAACTACACTCTTCTAACAAACCAACCAGAAGGGCATACCAGAACAGAATGATCACCCAACCTGCAAAATCTACCCTGAGGAAACGCGCTCTATCCACAGCGGGCCCGTCACTCTGGAACTCACTACCACCGTCCTCCGCCTAGAACCGTGCCATACTACGTTCAAGGTGAAACTCAAGACTTGGCTCTTCCTTCAAGCTTTCCCAGAGAGCTAAAGCAGGAAGAACAAACATCCAGCCTTGTCTTACCACAATAATGTAATGCTCACATTGAGTCAGTTTTGTTCCAAGTTGTTATCTAAGTTGATCTTAGTTGTTTCTAAATAAAATATATATACTGTATTATAGTTCTACTGTTCATTACTTTATATTTGATATGTTCCATGTAAACCACCTACCCGGCGATAGTTATCTCTGTTAAATGTGAACCGGAGTGATATGTATTGTATACAGGAACTTCCGGTATATAAAAACCAATAAATAAATAAATAAATGATTGACTAAAGGTGAATTTCATATTAAAAATGCTGGTGACATCTCATTAAAATTGGGCATTAACCAATGTATTTAATACAAGCATCAAACTACCTTTCTGGCAAACAGACAAAAAATGTGTTTACATTTAAATGAACTGGTTAGCATAATTTTGCATATTAACTCATTGAAATTTGAATGTGGATATCTTGTTTTCCTCCTTCAAAACAGCTACAAAGTACATAAGTAGAAAAGTATGCGTATTACCCGCTAGCCATGAATTTTCAAAGGGAAACTCCACATGGACTGTACTTAAAAAATCTTCCAAAGAGTGATAGCATTTACTGTGGTGGTAGGGAATACTCAGTATAAAAAGAAAACCAGATATTGAATAAATCTGTTCCTTCTGTGTCTTTTCTATTATTCCCCACAGTTTGCATTATAATTTGGGGGCAGTGGGGGGGGGGGAGGGGGAGTTTTGACCAACCCGCAGGGTTGCAAACTACACGGGTGCTTTCAGTGCCAGCATTTTATGTAAATAAAAACAAAAGCAAAAAAACACTTTAAAAATTTGGCAGGTGCGAAGTTGGCCCATTACAAGTGCTCATGTTTTTTGCACCCACTATGTGGGAGACTGAGTGAGGGCAAAATCGCCTGTATGCATTTGGAAAATCAAATATACCTGTGCCGGTTTACTATCCCTGACCTGACTGTGGCCCACAGGAATGCCTGTGTGCTGCAGAAACCTGGATGTACTTTAACCCAGGTGGAGGAGGGCAAGTATCAGCCCAGCTGCTGAACCTGCTTAAATCACTTGGGTAATTGTCCTTTCTAAATCCAAGATGCTTTGACTAATCTCAGCTACTCTGGAGCTAATCCAAATCATGATAATCCAGCTGCATGTCCTTCTACTGACTTTCAATCAATAGAGAAAAGGTCTGCAGGGTCCAACTTAAAGCTTGCGGGGTGAATAAGGGTAAATAGAATGTAGAGAATATTGGTGGAAATGTAAAGACAAAGGTTGCCTTTACTGATGGGATCTTTTGTTTTGCTGCTTGGATCTTGGAAGGTTCAAACAGGATTTGCTCGGATGGGCAGTCATTTCTGGGGATTTCAAACCCACGACGTCATCCCAGACATCGTTACTATGGCGAAAGGCATAGGGAATGGATTTCCAATGGCAGCTATCGTGACCTCACCAGGTAAATAAATGCTCTTTGCTATATGTTTTATTATAATTTGAGCACCGAATGTTGGAATGAGCATTTTTCCTACAGACACAAAGGCATGATTTACTAAAGTCTTCCCCGACTCTGCCCCACCCTGCTCCCATTCTGAGGACAATTTTCAAAGCTATTTCCCCAGGTAAATAGGGATGTAGCATAGTAAATTTTCCTGGCTGTAAACTGCACCCCCTCTAACCAGCCAAAAGCACATGTAGGAGCATCATCAATGAGTGTGCTTTTAGGTGAAGGTGATCCTGGGAGCAAGGAGAGAGTGGAGTAGGAAAACAGCTCATACAGATTTGATTTTGAATTTTGCATCTAGTGTTCTGCGCCCTTTTTTTTTTTTTTGCCCATACAAGAAACAAGTGGCAAAGTCTGTAAGTACGTCTTGACCCATGGAACTTGCAGGCAATTTTCAAAGTGAAACTACCTACATACTTTCTCTTTAAAAGTGAACTACAGAATGCCCAGGTCAAAAGTACCCATAGCCTTTGCAGCTCTGGGTGGCTTAATTGATGAAAAATTACCCTCTCTGTGTCTATGGGAAAGAAGTCCAAAATGGCAGAACACCTACAGGGCCAGAATTCAAAGTCCGCTAAAACAACTAGCTGTTGCGGGAGTGGACCCTTGGACTGAGGTGGAGTTGGTACAACTTGCAGGGAGGAGCCCTTCAAGTCCCCACTGTTGGCTAGGGGAGGTGGCGGAAGCAGAGGCCCAATTGGAGCTTCACCATTACCAACCTATGTTCCCCTTAGGTTGAGCCCTTGAGTGCAGGGGCCGGCTGGGCTTAGGCACGGGCCACTGTAAAGGTGAAGATCCTTCGAGAAGGTGCAGTTGCAGGCCAGAATCTAGCGCAGGAGGAATGCAGGTGGGGAGCGTGTCCAGGCAGAAATCTGTGGCAGGCAGAGTTTGAGCAGGTCAAGGTCCAGGCAGTGGTCAGTAACAGGAGGAGTTCAATCATGGTCAAGGTCCAGGCATTGATCAGCGGGCAGGAGGAGGTCAATCAAAGTCAATGTGCAAGCCAAAGTCAAAACCAAAGATCTAACCAGAAGGAGTTGGGCAGGAGCCACAGAACTCAGAAGACGGGGGCCTGAGAGGTGAAACTGAAGACTGACCATGAAGAGGATGTAGGAATGAAGACGAACCAGGAGGAAGATGAGAACTCAGGAACAGGACCAGACTGCCAAGACAGGAACCAGGAATGGAATAGGGAACACAGATCAGTAACAACGAAGCCAGGAACAGGAATACACTGAGGCAATTCGTTACTTCCAGGAAGTCGAACTATTGCCAAGGCATCTGGGGGCAGCCTTTTAAGGTGCAGAGGGGGTGATATCATGAAGCGCCTTTCTTGGGTTCCCACTGTTGGCCCTTTAAATTCCGGTGGTCAGCGCTTGCCCTAAGACAGCCAGAGAGCAGATTCAGCAGCGTCCTGCTGCATATGTGAGCAGCACACGGACACACCACCGCGTGGCCTACTGCCACATTGGGAGAAGGAGGCCGGCGTCATGGCAGCTTCAGGGGTTCCGGCATCTGAGGTAAGTGCGTCGGCTCGCAAGAGGAGCCCATGAGCTGCCAAGCGCAACACTGACTTATCCAGCTAAAGTTAGCCAGATCATTATCTGGGATATTCAGTCGGATAAAGGTCCAGCTAAATATCCCTGAATAAAATTATCCCACTACATTTAGCTGGATAATTTATGTCTGAATATAGACAGGTTATGTCTGAATATAGACAGGTTTAAAGATATCCGGCCATGTGTGGCTGGATAATTTTAAGCTTAACCGGCTACATTCGGAAGAATATAGTCAGTCAAGTGGCTACAGATTTAAATAAAATAGTCCTGCATGGGCTGTTTTGCCAGAATTAGAACCCCTCCCCCACTTACCCACCCAAAGTATCAAAAAAGAGCACTGCCCGGCCAAGACCCACACTCCTCCAAAGACCCCCAAGTTCAAAATATAAAAAATATCTGCAGTCCTCTTGGCAGTCTCCTCTCCTCTCTCTCCCCCTCCCCAGTTAGGAAACTGATTGGGAATACCCCTTCCCTCCTCTCCTCTCCCTCCCTCGTCCCAATCCTAATCCTCCCACTTACCGGATATCTTTAGAAACCCCTTCCAGCTGCCAGGATTGCCTTTTACTCTGATCCCAGCAGCTCCCAACATTGATCTGCTAGCAGATCCCACTCTTACATTAGCTTTGTGCTCTGGGTTGTCTGACCTTCATTTGTCCACAACTCTTTTCAGATTCCTATCAGTTGCTAGGGCCATTTGGCCGATTTCTGATTTATATTTTATTGTCTTTTTTTATATTTGTTGATGTTTGGGTTTTTTTGTTTATACATTACTATTGTATATTAGATTTATTATTGTATGTCATCTAGAGCAGGGGTTCTCAACCCAGCCCTCGGCACATTCCCAGCCAGACTGGTTTTCAGGATATCCACAATGAAAATGCATCAGATAGGTTTGCATGTACTGCCTCCATTGTATTTATTGTGGATACCCTGACTAGGTTGAGAACCTCTGGCCTAGATCTTTTTTTTTTCTTAGACAACTTATACATATGCTATAATAAATAAATAGTTTGGCCCAGCCAATGGGATATGGATTTCTTTTCATTTATAAATGCATGTATTCCTTAATTTTTATTTTTTTTTTTTGCATTGTTCCGCCCAAAATCACAGATGATGCATTCTCATTCGACACTGTGACATGATTTCTGAAACAATTATATTATGTATATACAGTGTATACAAAACCCCATACTTTTAAACATTACATTTTGTTAACATTCGAAACTAATGTTTTGGTACAGAGTATCTGGGAGCTTTTTACCTGCGGGCTTTGTGCCAATTCTCAAAGGGAACATACAAGGCATACTTTCCCTTTACAAAACTGCACCGGGAAAAACAAGCAGCAGAGATGTGCAGCTGCTTTTTCTGAGGGTCATTTTTTCCCTTCAAAATAACACGGGCAGTTTTGAAAATGCAAAGCTATGGATATTATTACCTCCCCTGACCTAACGCTGCCACTGGGAATGCTTCTGCTACATGAACCTAAAGGTATGGGTGTTGCTGAGCAATGCACATACTTTTAGCTGCTTTGTGGCTGGGCAGTCTTCCAAAAATGTTTTTACCTGAGTTAATCAGAGTTTACCTACATAAATGGCTTTTGAAAATGCCATCCCTATGTCGAAGTATGTGTTTTTTACAGGATTGTTCTGGGAAAGGTGCCGGTGGGTCTCCACAATGTTTAATTTTCAAAATCTCAGGTAGGAGAGTGACCAATGGGCCTGAATGTTAATTGGAGGAAAGAAAGGGGGGCGCAAGGCTTAAGGTTCACCTAATATCCTTGGTTTGGACCTACACGCCACCAATGATTATTAGTGGTTTGGGGAGTAGAGGTTCGGTGGGTCAGATCCCAGAGGCCCTATCATAGGGGGTTATTTTGTAAGCCTTTCGAACGCAAAAAGTCCCTTTTCGCGTGCGAAAGGTTGCCGAGGGCGGGGCGGAGTCAGGGCCGGAAGGGGAGGAGTTGGCGTGGCGAGGAGGTGGACGTGGCGGTAACTTCGCTGGCAATTGGGTGCGAAAGCCGGCAGTGATAACACTGCGGTGGTGCGATCGCTGCCAGCTTTCGCAGGCCCACCCCCCCTTCACCTCCTTGCCCCCCGTTACCATGGGATTCACTAAGCTGTGCGACATAGGAAAATCCAGGCCTTGGTTTGGGCAGATGCGGGGTTAGTGCCCAGAGAGTCATATTGTCTTCAAGGGGAAGGCGTACCTGGTAAGGCATGCTGCCAGGCGTTAACATGGCCCACCTAAGGTACAGGTCATTTTGTACTACATCTAGTATTAACACTTAAAGAAAGAACTGAAATGTTTGTTATCTGTGAACCGATGTGAGGTTATTAAACAAATGTCGGTATATAAAAACTGCAAATAAATAAATAAATAAATAAAATATCTGTATCTTTTTTTATATATAGTTTGCTTGAGCTTTTGGGAACTCCAGAGGTAACACTAACACACATACAAATTACCCACAAGATATTTGTAAATGGGCATTATTTAATGAATGCTAAACAAGGACATTAAGGCTTCCGCCCTTTCATATATACACTCTTTAAAGCTGCTACTAGAGGAGTAGCCTACTGGTGAGATTAACAGAATGTGAACCAAAGAAGCTAGAGCTCAAATCCTGCTGCTGTTCCTTGTGAGCTTGGGCAAATCATTTCACCCTCTATTGGCTCAGGAACACATTTAGGCCTAGATTCACCAAAAATCTATAAATATGGCAGAAATATGGTGCATTAGCATCCACAATTAAGAAAGGGGCCATGGTTAGGCAAATTCCATATCTACCACATCACGTAGGTATTTTCTGCAAAGCGCAATATGTTATTGCATCATCGCGACATGCGTCAATTTACATTTGGCACGTTATTTTCTTTGATTGTATAGATCAGCTTCCTGTTGCTGCCTCTTTGAGTGTGTGTCAGGCGTTGGAGAGAGGAGAGGAGAGTTGGTGAGCTGTTTAGTGGGAGATTAGAAGCTTTGTTCTATTGATTACCTGAGTGCGTTATCTTGTCTTCTGTTTTCATCTGTTTCCCTTTCATTTTGTCTCATTTTTATTTTTGTGTGAAGGTTTTTGTAAGTTTGTCAAATTTTTCAGTCTGTTTTTGTGTGGAGGAGGAGTGGTGTGGTGCGGAGGAGTGAGAAGTGAGGAGGAGTGGTAGTGGTGTGGAGGAGGAGTGGTGGTTGTGTGGAGGAGTGAGGAGGAGTGGTGGTGGTAAGGAGGAGGATTGAAGATCTAGAGAAAGGATAGAAAGTGAAAGGAATGGGATTAGGAGAGGATAGGTATATGGAGAGGAGGGGAGGAAAGAGGAGAGGAGGAGGGAGTATAAAGGCAGGACTGCTAGGAGTAGGAGTAGGGACAGGGACAGGAGTAAAGATAGGAAGGAGGGAAGGAATAATAGAAGGCGGGAGGTGAAAGAGGATAGGCAGGCGAGTACGGTGGAAGGAGGATGGCAGGGTAGGGATAAACAAAGAGGGCAGGGGGAGGGGAGTAGATAGGGTAGGTGCAAGAGTGGGGGGAGAAAGGGAGGGGAGCGGGATGTGGGAGCGAGAGCGAGGAAAGTGGCACCCTGTTCATTTGGCAGGGCACAGTCATCTTCGGGCTTTAAAGTTCAGTATCGAGGACAATGACATAATCATCGCTAAGGTCCTCGAAAAGTATGCCATGCTGTTCAGCAACCATATCCAAGACCTCCAGGGCTTCCAAGGGCCAGATCTGGTGCACGATCACCCAGGCTATATCCCGGCGCAGCGGAATCAAAAGGAAAGCAGAACAGGTGGCCCATCAGTACTGGAACATCAAGGCCCAACTAAAGAACAAGGTGGTGAGCCGCAATAGATATCTGCGGCAGACAAGAGGAGCCCCTTGCCCATAGTGAAGACACCCATGGAAGATTGCCTCATCGAATGGCTGGGACCGGATGTCTTTGAGGGGATGGAAGAGCAGCTGGACACCACACGAGCCAGAGCCAGGAAGTTCACCTCACCTGTAAATGGCAAGGCTGCTACAGATATCCATATATTTTTCCATAAGATATGCACATTGCTTGCTTCAAAGTGCATATCTTATGCCAAACAGTACATGTGCACTTCTTAGCATTTGTACTTATGTCTTCTTCTTTGTTTCCACAACTTTCTCCAGGGAATCCGCTGGTCCCAGCCATAAAGTCCCAGGGACCAGCGGTGCAGGCCCACTTTTCAAGGCACCCTTACTAATGGATGCAGAAACACAGTGGAGTGAAGAGGAGGAGCAGCAGGAGCCACCTCAAAAACAGCTGCAGATGCTGGTACCCCTAGGCTCACCAATACCTTTGAATGTCAGTCTCAACATCTCAGGCTTTATGGAGGACCCAAATCTGCAATGGGAGGCAGTGGACCCATCCCGACCTACCTCCAGCACGCCACATTGCCAGCAGGAGGCTGGCAGGCATTGAGCAAGATCATCCTACCAGCCCGGTCATGCCTCATTTGGAGGCCCAAACAACAGCTCAAACCACACCAACCACAGCACTAGCAGCACCGAAATGGCCTATGCATGAGCAGTTGGACTGCATGAAAAGGAGGCATGATGTTCACCTCCACCACATATGGCTAGAGCTAATGTGCTTGAGGTGGGCTCACAATGCTCACACCCTGGCCCTTCGCAATCAGACAGCAGCCCACACGCAAGCCCTAACCATAGTTGTTATCTCCATAAATAATCTGACCAGTCTTTTAAAACAAATCCTGCAAAGAATGCCAGAGCAACCACCCGTGCCCTCCCCAGCTTCACAGGAATCCATGTCATGCAGCAATCCATGATCAGAAGGTCAACTCAGTGGTTGGCCCCCCAAACAGATGCCACCCCCAACTGAAAAGCCACATTGAGGCAAAGGTCCATGAGGCCAAAATAGTGACATAAATATACATTTTTGAAGACTTGTGGAAACAAGCCTAGCCAGTCCTCTGTACAGAATTCCTGTGCTGGCTTGATGGAAGAAGCCTCCTGACTACTCAGTTCCTGCTGCCTACTTATAACGCCTTCCTTTATGCTCTGCCCGTACTCCAGCCTCCTTGATGTGGTCTCCAGTCATGGTCCAGCTGCTGTCTCTTTTCATATCTCATCTGCTCCTGCTGCTGGTGTCTTATCTCATCTCATCCTGCTGCTGCTGCCTGCATGCTGGTGTCTCATCTCATCTCATCCTGCTGCTGCTGCCTGCATGCTGGTGTCTCATCTCATCTCATTCATCCTGCTGCCGCCTGCATGCTGGAGTGTCATCTCATCTCCTCTCATCTCATCCTGCTGCTGCTGCCTGCATGCTGGTGTGTCATCTCATCTCCTCTCATCTCATCTTGCTGCTGCCTGCATGCTGGAGTGTCATCTCATCTCCTCTCATCTCATCCTGCTGCTGCCTCCATTCTGGTGTCTCATTTCATCTCATCCTTATGCTGCCTCCATGCTGGTGTTTAATTTTATCTCATCTCATCCTGCTGCTGCATCCATGCTGCTTTTGTCATCTCTTGGTCCTTTGCCTCCATGCTGCTGTGTCATCTCCTGGGGCTCCTGCCTCAATGCTGCTTGTCAAAAAATTCCAGAGGATGTGGTTAGGATATTGCATGTAAACAATTTTCTCCAATGTATTTTAAATGTGCTACTTGCTAACTTAATTGAGTGCCCCCTAGTACTTCTATTATCCGAAAGAGTAAATGACTGATTCACTTTTACCCATTCTAGACTTCTAATGATTTTATAGACCTCTATCATATCCCACCTCAGCCGTCTCCTCTCCAAGCTGAATAGCCCTAACCTCATTAGCCATTCCTCATAGGGAGCTGTTCCATCCCCATTATCATTTTGGTCACCCTTCTCTGTACCTTCTCCAGTGCAACTATATCTTTTTTGAGATGCAGCAACCAGAACTGTACACAGTATTCAAGGTGCGGTCTCACCATGGAGCGATATAGAGGCATTATGACATTTTCTGTTTTATTAACCATTCCCTTCATAATAATTCCTAACATTCTGTTTGCTTTTTTGACTGCTGCAGCACACTGAGCTGACGATTTCAAAGTATTATCCACTATGACATCTAAATCTTTTTTCCGGGTGGTAGCTCCTAATATGGAACCTAACATCATGTAACTACAGCAAGGGTTATTTTTTTCTATATGCAACACCTTGCACTTGTCTGCATAAAATTTCAACTGCCATATAGATACTCAAATACGCAAACTTCTTTGGAAGAGTAGAAAACCTTGGATAGCTCTTAAAATACTTCGCCTCCCAAAGAAACAGGGGGGTTGGGGACTACCTGACTTCAAAATCTATAACATGGCCTGTCAGTTGCGCCATGTGGTGGATTGCCTCATGAGTTCTTTGTAAACCAGCATGATGTGCTGCACGAATGTCGGTAAATAAAAGTTAATAAATAAATAAATAAATAAATAAATAATAAATGAATACTTCCTATTATACCCCCTTGGAGATAGAGCACCTACAGACTAAGCCACTATGGCTCGCTTATATCCTCCACAAAACACCTCACATACTTCCCTTTCATCTTCGACATAGTGTGCTGATTAAACCAAAATACGTAGCTTGGCATTGGGTGTGTCGGCATTTTCAATTCCCTCGCTGGACCACCCATTTTCTGCCTCATCTGGGAAATGAAGGCTTTACACCTGGCATGCCCAACCGAATCTTTGGGGATTGGTATGCAAGAGGGATTAAAGCTCTGATACACTTGGTAGAAGATTTTAATACTGTTTACTCTTTCTCAATACTGCAAGAAAAGCATGACCTCCCGCCTCAACATTTTTATGCTTACTTACAAATATGCCACTATATACTCTCGCTAGTGTTACCAGACCCATATGACCATGCTTGGGAATTCCTTTCGGACTTTTTAGATATGGATGACCCGACGCGCCATAAACTCTCTTTCTGGTATAATATCAACCCTCCCCCAGGTGAGACTCATTAGTAGCAAGGTGGAATAGAGAATTGGGAATCTCTTTAACCTCACCTTACTACAAGCAGTGTTTTACAAGAGCGCAGTCTCTGTCTTTGCCAACTCCCCTTCAGGAACTACAGTTTAAATGTTTACATAGGTTTTATATTGCGTCGGCGCAAGCAAGCAAACTGGGGAATAGAGGAACCGGTTGTTGTCCCAAAGGCACGACACCTCATAGTACGCTTGGCCATCAACTTTGGTCCTGCCCATGTATCAGTCTGTTCTGGCATAAGATGCATCGCTATTTGTTGGCCCAATGTGGTGTCACTTTTGCATACCATATTAATGTATTCATTTGGGATGATAGCAGGGGTATCCCCTTTCGAAATAAGTACACCAAATGGTAGTTCCAATTGGTGATTGTGCTTGCCAAAAAATGTATATTACAGAAGTGGATCTCCACTGATTCACCTACCTAACACAGTTACGCAACCTGATTCATCAGACATGCTTACTGGATAAGTACATAACCAAAATTGAATTGTTTCACCCACGGTGGTTATTTTATAGGCGATGGGAGGTTTATCTTCTCACTTTAACGCCCTTGGCATGGAGCCTCATTCTCAATGATTTGCCTACAAAGTAGCTTTCTCTATTTAACTTTTACACTGAGACTTATTTTGTGTGGCTACCCCAACTTATTGTTACTGCTGGTGCTTAGTGATACTGGATGTTCCTATCTTTACTCTGGATTCTCAATGTCAGGGGGGGGGGGGGGGGGTTCACTAGAGTTTGCTCATTGTACTTTACTGTGTTTTCTTATTTCATAATGTCCCTCCAGCTGGCAGAAACACTGCTGGGGGGATGCTCAAGCTAGTTTAAGATGTTCATTATGCTTCAACGTGGACACTGAATTCTGCTCTAGCTCAATGGGCGATTGTTGTAATATTGAAAAACATGATTGTTCGCTTTGTTTGTTCCGCTGTTACTGTTGTAATGGTCAATAAAAAATATTATCAAAAAAATAAACATTTCATCTGCCATTTGGATGCTCAATCTTCCAGTCTCGCAAGGTCCTCCTACAATTTATCATAATCTGCTTGGGATTTAACTACACTGAATAATTTTGTATCATCTGCAAATTTGATTACCTCATTCATCATATTGCTTTCTAGATCATTTATAAATATATTGAAAAACACTGGTTCAAGTACAGATCCACTGTTTATCCTTTTCCACTGAGAAAATTGACCATTTAATCCTACTCTCTGTTTCCTGTCTTTTAACCAGTTTGTAATTCACGAAAGGACATTGCCTCCTATCCCATGACTTTTTAGTTTTTTTGGAAGCCTCTCATGAGGGTCTTTGTCAAACACCTTCTGAAAATCCAAATACAGTACATCTACTGGTTCACCTTTATCCACATATTTATTAAACCCCTTCAAAAAAATGAAGCAGATTTGTGAGGCAAGACTTCCCTTGGATAAATCCTTGCTGGCTGTGTTCCAGTAAACCATGTCTTTCTATATGCTCTGTGATTTTGATCTTTACAATAGTTTCCACTATTTTTCCCAGCACTGAAGTTAGGCTCACTGGTCTATAGTTTCCTGGATCACCCCTGGAGCCCTTTTTAAATATTGGGGTTACATTGGCCACCCTCCAGTCTTCAGTTACAATGGATGATTTTAATGACAGGTTACAAATTTTAACTAATAGATCTGAAATTTCATTTTTGAGATCCTTTAGAACCCTGGGTGCATACCATCCAGTCCAGGTGATTTGCTACTCTTTAGTTTGTCAATCTAGCCTACTATATGTGTAGAAAGGCTTGGCCAGAGGTGCTGTTGCAATGTCTTCACACTGTTGATTACTAATAGGTTGTATAGCTATGCTAATGTAATAGTTTAGTTATAACAAACCTTTTTTTTTATTGGCCAAGGAGGGCTTTGAAGGTGTGTTTGAAAGAAAACCTCATTTTATCATACATGATAATAGCCGCGATCCACAATAATGGCCGCTGTTGCACAATAAAAAAATTTTCACCCTCTACTGCAAGAAAAAAAGGTATGTCCCACTTTAAATCATCCCACATTATTGCACGTTATTTCACCGAATAATGCGGTAGGAGTCCCTCATTTGCATATTTTTCTAGCTTTTGCATACTCAATATCATATTTGCATACTAACACACGAAGCACTATCACGTGCCTAACACACCTTAGACCCCTTTTATTGCACTATATGGCCCAAGCACATTTGATGAATGACCCTGTTACATTGTGAGCTGACTGGGGACAAGGAAATACCTACAGAAATTGAATATAGCTCATCTTAAGCCTTCAATGAAAAGGTGTGAGTGCAATCTAAATAAATAAGTATTTTGAAGTATATTTAGCATTTAGACACTCCCAAAGTCAGTATTAAATAGAGGCTTCAGATATAATGGTTAGTGTGAAATGCGTAGAATTATGGTTGGTTTTCCACCATGAAAAATAAAAGCTGAATCCAAGTTTATAAATGGAGATAAGTGCAATATCCTGGAGATTCTATCATGACTGGATATAATGGTGCCCTGAGCAGCCTGAGAGCAGCTGCATGGGCCGGGAGCATGCCTAAACCATTGAAATGATGTTGCTGGTATGGCGCCCCCAGTCAGTTGCCCCTTTTGCTTGTCCCTTGCAATGGCCTTGCATTGAGAAACAGCTATGAGACTGAAGAAGGGAATTTGTGCTTCTTAATTGGCTTTGTCCTCAGTTTGATTGTTGCTCTGTGGATTCTGAGGCTTATGTACTGTATCTTCACAGCTAGATACCAGGGACTCGCTATGGATGGGGGTGGTGGGAGGGTTGAAGGCCTTGAAGAGGAGGGGAGGAACTGGGGTTGGGGGGGGGGGAGACTGTTAGCACCAGAAGAGGCGATAATTTTGGAAAGAGGAATGATTTGGGAAGAGGCAGGGTGTTTCCATGTAATTATTTTTTATACTTTTTCAATTTTTTGGTCTGCTGGGCTTCCTCTAGAAGAGGACATATACAACAAATAAATTCATTTATTCATGTATACCAATTACCTATCTAACATTAGAGAGATTTTAACACACTCATCCATCACACATACACCCACATATAAAATCTATATGTATCAATGAACATGAAGTATCCTTTATACAATGTATATAATTTTTAAATATAATTTTATAATTATACAATGTATATTTTTTTTTTTTAAATATTTTTTAAAATACTGATGTTAGTCCTAAACGTCCAAAAAAGATCTTCGTTTCGCCAGTTTTATTTTAAAGGCTTCTTCAGGGATGGACTTAAACATCAAGGAACAACCAAAATGACTTCCCAAACAGTATTGTATTTCTTCCTGGTAAATCCTTTACATTTCTTCCTGATTAATCCTTTCCAACAGATGTCTTTAATATCGTAATCAACTTCATAGAAATTCACCCACTTGCTCAGTATATATCCCGATCTCAGATCTCTTACATCGCGCACCCAAATATTCACTCTTAACTCCTCATATTGAGTTATTGAAGATTATAGCCCCAATTGATATCTGATTCTTCAAAAATTCTTCAGCTGAATGGTTACACGATCAATCAATATTATTCATAGCACATCAAGTCCCAGGGATGGAAATTCACCATCTTCAAAAATTCTTCAGCTGAATGATTACACGGTCAATCAATATTATTCATACCACATCAGGTCCCGGAGGGGAATTCACCATCCGGAAATGACATCTACTTCACGTCTGAAAAGGGCGTTTGGGTGCGCGATCTAAGAGATCTGAGACCGAGGTTTCATCAGACCGTCCAAATCTCCGGCCGGGGCCGGGTTCTTCTTTGTAGGAAAGAAAGACGGGTCCCTCCGCCCCTGTATTGATTACCGGGGCTTGAATCAAATCACCCGCCGGGACCGTTACCCGTTGCCTCTGATTCCAGAGCTCCTGGACCGCCTCCAAGGGGCCCGTGTCTTCACCAAGTTAGACCTCCGAGGTGCTTACAATCTCGTTCGTATACGCCCTGGGGATGAGTGGAAGACCGCGTTTAACACCAGAGACGGCCATTACGAGTACCTTGTTATGCCGTTTGGTCTCTGTAACGCCCCAGCGGTATTCCAAAACCTTATGAACGAGGTCCTCCGCGACTTCAGTGATCGTATACCTGGACGACGTATTAATATACTCCCAGGATCTCAAGACACATCGAGAACACGTGCGGCAAGTCCTGCTGAAGCTGAGGGAGAACCACTTGTACGCAAAACTAGAAAAATGCCAGTTTGAACAAGAATCATTACCCTTCCTAGGATATATTGTCTCCTCGACGGGCTTCCGAATGGATCCGGACAAGGTGAGCACCATCAAGGGTTGGCCACAACCATCGGGACTAAAGGCGCTTCAGCGGTTCTTAGGATTCGCTAATTTCTACCGCCACTTCATTCCGCATTACTCCAGCCTGGTAGCTCCTCTGACGGCCCTCACGCGGAAGGGTGCAGATGCACGAAGCTGGCCCCCTGCTGCGACGCAGGCCTTCCAGGATCTCAAAGAGGCTTTCCTTCAAGACACTTGTCTTCGGCATCCTAACCCCCAACGCCAGTTTATAGTAGAGGTAGATGCTTCTGCTGTCGCGGTAGGGGCAGTGCTACTCCAAACCTCTCCCACTGGCAAAACCTGGCCTTGCTCATACTTCTCCCGCAAGTTTTCGCCGGCAGAAAGGAATTACGGGATTGGCGACAAAGAGCTGTTGGCCATAAAACTGGCGTTCGAGGAGTGGCGTCAGTGGTTGGAGGGAGCCCAACATCCGATCATTGTATATACCGACCATAAGAATCTGCAGTACTTGTCTCATGCTCGGAGGCTCAATCCCCGGCAGGCCCGCTGGTCCCTCTTTTTTAGTCGGTTCGACTTCTCGCTTCGCTACCGACCCGCAGCCAAGAATGTACGGGCGGATGCCCTATCCCGCACCACCGAAGTTGACGACACTACAGAGACCCCTCAGTATATTTTGGATCCAGCCAAAGTCCTACTGGCAGCCACAGACTTAGGGCCCGCGGGGAGGACGGTGGTCCCGGTTCGTTCACGGAGGAAGGTTCTCGCATGGGCACACGACTCCCTGACAGCAGGCCATCCTGGGATTTCCCGAACCCTTGAATTGCTCACTGAGTTTTACTGGTGGCCACGAGTGAGGGAGGATGTTCGGCACTATGTTCAGTCCTGTCCCACATGCGCTCAGCAAAAACCCCCACCGGGACGTCCGTGGGGCCTACTCCAGCCGCTCCCTATTCCCGCAGAACCGTGGTCCCACCTTTCCACAGACTTTGTGGTGGAGTTGCCTCGCTCTGAGGGGAAGACAGTAATTAGGGTCACTGTCGACCGCTTTTCTAAGATGGCACATTTCATCCCCTTGCCCAAGCTCCCCACGGCTCCTGAGCTGGCTGACCTATTCGTCCAGCATATTTTCCGATTACATGGGCTGCCCTCGCATATCGCGTCGGATCGCGGTCCTCAATTTACGGCCAAGTACTGGCGGGCATTATGCAAGAAGTTTGGTATACAGTTGGATTTTACCACGGCTTTTCATCCCCAGGGTAACGGCCAAGTGGAGCGGACCAACCGGACGCTG
Organism: Rhinatrema bivittatum; assembly: GCF_901001135.1. NCBI lineage: Eukaryota > Metazoa > Chordata > Amphibia > Gymnophiona > Rhinatrematidae > Rhinatrema > Rhinatrema bivittatum. The sequence goes on from NC_042615.1 coordinate 756,436,064, forward strand.
AAAACCTTCCTCCGAACTTTTGTGGATGAGCTCCAAGACAACTGGTTCTCTCTCCTTCCCTGGGCGGAATTTTCTTACAACCGCCACAAGCACTCCGCTACAAGTCAGTCTCCCTTTCAGCTAGTTTATGGGAGGATCCCAAGACCTCCACTGCCGTTACCAGTACAAGTCGCGTCCCCCGCGGCACAACTAACAGCCAACCAGCTTCATCACCTTTGGAGTGCCACGCAGGAGAAGCTCCGCAAAACTGCAGCTCGCTTCAAGGCGTATGCAGACCGGTCTCGACGACCCGCCCCGGTGTTCCTCCCCGGGACGAGGGTATGGCTAAGCACGAAGCACATTCAATTGCGGACTCCCTCCATGAGGTTAGCACCACGTTACATTGGACCTTTCCCAGTGGCAGAACGCGTAGGGGCGGTTTCGTACAGATTGCGGCTGCCCTCCTCGCTTAAGATCCATGATGTCTTCCACGTGTCCCTCCTCAAGCCGCTGGTGCTCTCTCGGTTTCGGCCAGCTCCGCCAGCGCCCTCCAATGTTTCCTCGGATCCGGATGTCACTTACACGGTAAAGGAGGTCTTGGATGTCCGGTGCCGTCGCCACCGCTGGGAGTATCTACTGTCTTGGGAGGGTTATGGTCCGGAGGAGAATTCGTGGGAGCCTTCGTCCCACATCCTGGACAAGGACCTTCTTCGCCACTTCCACCTCCAGCATCCGGCCAAGCCACGACCCCCGGGGAGGGGGCGTACGGGAGGGGGTACTGTTGCGGCTCCGGGTCGGCCCCGGCCGCTCTGCCTACCTCCGCGGGCTTCCGGGTCTCCTCGGCCCTCCCCGGGCCTCCGGGGGCTCTTGCCGCCGCGCTCCCGGCCTTCCCGCGCGGCTCCCGGGCCTGCCCCTGCTTCTGCCACGCTGCCTCTGCACCGCCGGAGCAGCCGGCGTCTCGCCGCGGCTGGCTCCGCCCCCTAGGGGCACGCGCGCGTCTCGGCCCGAGATTTAAAGGGCCAGGCGCGGGAAACTTGCCTTCTCCCTCCGGTGACGTCAGACGCTGCAGGGCTACTTAAGCCCTGCAGCTGCGCTCCTCCAGTGCCTTGCAACGAGGTTCCCAGGCTTGCTCCTGTCTCCAGTTGCTGCGTTCCTGCTGTCTCGTCTTCCTTTTGGTTCCTGACCCGGATTGGCATACGTTTCTTCTTGGCTTCTGACCCCGGACTGGTAATTGGATTTCTTCTGGCTTCTGACCTCGGACCGGCTTCCGTTGACCCCCTGGCTTCCGACCCCAGACCGGCTTACGTGGATTCTCTGGCTTCCGAGCCCGGACCGGCTTACGTGGATTCTCTGGCTTCTGACCTCGGACTGGCTGACAGTGTTCCATTGGTTCCTGACTCCGGATTGGCGAGCAAAGACCCTTCAGCACTCTACCTTGGACTGCAGCTGACCAGGCCCCCGTGGGCTCTCCTAAGTCCCAGCGGCCGGGTTCCTACGGGCTCCTCCTGGGGGGACTCCGGCTTCCAGGGTGAATCTCCTAAGTCCCAGCAGCCGAACTCCTACGAGCTCCTCTCGGGGGAGGATCGGCTTCCAGGGCGAAGGTTCTCTCAACACAGTGCCAGCGCCTCCTTCACCGCCTTCCTCGCCAGAGCTCTTGGTCGCATAGAGCTCCCAGGATTCCACCTTCGGCCTGCCACTAGTCTGTCAGCTCCGCCTCCCGGTCGGGGTCGCTGCTACAAACATCTACAGCAGCTCCTCTTCTGGCTCCGATCGGCCCAAGGGTCCACGAATCCTACAGCAACAATTATTTGAGATATTCCAGTGATCACCCTTTGGGTTTAAAGAATGGGTTACCGATATCTCAATTTCTGAGGTTGAGGAGGATTTGCTCATCAACAGCCGAGTTTCGGACGCAGGCGCCAGATTTAATGGCAAGATTCAGTCAGAGGGGTTATCCCGCCTCAGTTGTCAAAAAAGCATATAAAAGAGCGTTATATGCCAACAGGACACTTTTGCTACAGTACCAACAACGGCCATTTTCACAAAAGATCACATGCACGTTGCAATACTGTAAACAAGTTAATACAGTGATGAATATTATTAAATCCCATTGGCATATATTGACTTTACACTCTATATTTCAAACGGGTCCAAGGTTCGCATTCTTTAGGGGGCAAAATATAAGAGACATGGTGGTCAAGTCCACTTTTACGTCTGCAAGTGTGCCCAAATTGACAGGTGGTCACCATGAGTGCGGACACTGTGATATGTGTGCCCTGACAGTTACAGGGGACCAGTGGCAAGTACCAAACTCAGGAAAGGTTCTAAGATTGACCGGACTCACAAACTGTGAATCAGAAAAAGTCATTTACGCCATCTTCTGTCCATGCAATCTTCTGTACATTGGGCGTACTAAACGAAAGATCAGAACCAGGCTCATAGAGCACAGAAGTTGTATTAGGACTGAGAAGGTTACAGCACCTTTAGTACAGCACTGCATTACCCGCCAACATAAGTTTACAGATCTGAAATGGCTGATTCTGGAAGAAGTGCAGAGTGGCCCGCGTGGCGGTGACATTCAAATGCGTCTCAACATGCATGAGCAGTTTTGGATTTATTGGCTGAATACAATGGACCCAGGAGGACTAAATGAGAAAATAAACTGGTATTCCTTGATCTAGAATTCCCCGTGGATCCTGGTGGTTATGTTTAACTACAGTATCGGAGGTGACATTGGCTATTGTTTCCCGATATGCAAGGTGGTAAGAGTTCTTCTGAGTACAGAGCGGAGCTTTTTTGAAGAAAGGGAACTCTGTGATGAAATGTTAATTTTTTGATGACGCTTGAATGGATGAAGAATTTGTTAATGCACGTTTAGAAGATGATGTGAGTAAGTTGTCAGCGACGCTGAAACAGACGTGATGGAGATCAAATGATCAAGTTGCTAGGGACGCTGAAGTGGACGGGATGTAGATCATGTGATTAAGTGCCTAGTGATGTTGAAGCGGACGTGACAGAGAACGCCGCTTGGTTGAGATAACAATAGCAGCGAATACAAATAAAAAATAAAAAAAGAATATGAGAAAGAACATGGTGTTTTGCTTCTTAATACCGTGGTAATTATACAGAATGATAACAGCCGTGACTTTCGCGGTGTCTGTATATCGTAAACAAGAAAAGCAAATGAGAAGACCGGACGTGAAAGGAAACTGTCTGGGATGACGTAGGTTCCGGTCTAGGCTATAATAGGATCACTCGAGTCGGTGTGCCTTTCAAAGATGGACGCGGCGTAAGGGAGCCGCGGCAATATTTAAAATTGTGGTAATTGAGCCAAGAAAAGAGAGCTGGAAGTCCCAAATTCGCGGAATGGAAGCTCAGAAGTTCGTCTCTGAGACTGGATACGGAAGAAAATTCCCCTGAAGCAGAACCGATGGTTCGAAACATGCGCGTGTCGGGTGACTAACCAAAATTGGCGAGATAAGTAGTTATTGTTTCTCCCGTACCTTTGGAGTATAGTATATGAAAATTAAGAGGACTATTGAAGGACTGATATGGGGCAGTTTTAATGTGCAAAAAAATGAAAAATTCCAACAAAAATATTATAATTAAAGTAAGGTGGCCTTGTACCTAATTAGGAGTCTGTTACACTATGCAGACCCTGTGAGTGAGAGGCCTACATACAATACTTGGCATTGACCAGTAAATGTTGATAGCTTTACCAGTGATACTATGGGGACATTTAGGACTAACATCAGTATTTTAAAAAATATTTTAAAAAAATTATATACATTGTATAATTATAAAATATTTTATAATTGTACAATGTATAATTATGTATAATGTATATATGTATAATGTACAATGTATAATGTATAATTTGCTTCACGTCCTGAAACAAATAAAACCTCTCCTTCACTTTCAAGACTACCAGTCAGTACTACATGCCATACTATTTTCAAAGATAGACTACTGTAACGCGCTCCTCCTTGGCCTTCCAGTCGCCTCAACGAAACCACTACAGATGCTCCAAAATGCCGCAGCAAGGATCCTTACTAACTCTCGGCGCAAGGACCACATTACACCAATCCTAAAAAACCTACATTGGCTACCTATCAACCACAGAATAATGTTCAAGACCTTATCCATCATCCACAAAAACATATATCACCGATCCACTCTACAACTCAAAATACCACTCGAACTTCACGTTTCCACAAGACCGATCAGATCGGCTTACAAAGGAACGCTCCAAGCCCCCCCTAACAAATCCACTAGTCACACTTCCATCCAGAAACGAACCTTCTCCACGGCAGGTCCATATCATTGGAATCTTCTTCCCCCGGAACTTCGACAGGAACAATGCCCGTTTTCATTCAGAAAGAAACTAAAAACGTGGCTGTTCACCCAAGCCTTCCCTTAATGGACACACTACTAACAGCACAGCTATGCACTCCATTTTCACAGATCCGCCCCCTCCTCCTCCCTCATTCGTGCCTGCAGCTTTATAGACCTAAAGATTAAGCTATTGTCTAAGCTTGCTACATTCGCTCCATATGTTATGTTAAACTTAGTTATGTTATAATTTATTATGTTAATCGTATGCTTTTGCTCTCTACTCTCCCACTCTGTAAACCCCTGTTCATTGTAACTTTATCTTCCTAGTTAATTGGTTACCCCTTGTTTCAATGTAAACCGGTACGATAAGACACTAGTCTTGAGTATCGGTATATCAAAATAATTTAAATAAAATGTAAATAAATAATATTTAAAAATTATATACATTGTATACAGGATACGTCATGTTCATTGATACATATTGATTTTATATGTGGGTGTATGTGTGATGGATGAGTGTGTTAGAGAGATTTTAATGTTAAATAGGTAATTGGTATACATGAATAAACGAATTTATTTGTTGAATATGTCCTCTTCTTGTGTACATTTTGCATTACTGTAACGAAGAGGTAGTTTGTCTTTTGACCCTTGTGTGTCTATACCAGGGGCTTCCTCTAGAGGCAGCAGGAGTGGGTGAGTGGGGTTCTGCCAAGACTCCCTGGGAAGATGTTTTCATTTTGGGAGGGAGGTTGTCTATAGGCCACATGTCCCTTTCCTACAATGGTGCTCCTGGTGAAGTGGGCAGCCATTGCGTGTTTTTTCATGTTCTTCAATGATATTTTTTATTATAGGTTTTTTCCATGATAAAAAAATATTGGTGCAGAACTGCCATGATAAATTCCCAGAAGGGGAATCACTCATCCCCCAAACCCTTGCTATATTTGCTCCTCTAGTGGTAAAATATAGCAGCTCGATAAATGACCCTCTTAGATTGCAAGCCCTTTGGAGCAGGAAACTTCCTGTTGTCGCTGGACTGTAACTTGCCTTGAGCACAGGTTTGCAAAAATGAGTAATTATATCAAAAGTGGAAATCCAAACAACCACTACTGTAATTACTGTACTAGACAAACATTATCACAGCACCACAGTGCATGCACACACAGTGGTGTTCCCCACAGTGGTGGAGCTTATCATCTGGCTAGGGCACACATGAATTATGACAGCCATGGGATTATTTGAACAACCAGGAAATGATCAGGGAGCAGTAGCTTATGAGCAGAATCAAAAAAGTAGGTTTTTAGCTGGGATTTGTATATAACCAGGGAGAGAACAAGGCACACCAATTCAAGAAGGTTGTTCCAAGCATTTGGTGAAGCAAGGTAGAAGGCATGAAGCTGGGATTTGGCATAAAGAAGAAAGTTACAGATAATAGCAATTTGGGGACAATTGTGAATAGCCTGCATTATTTATAATGTAAGCAGGTATTTTCTAATTGAATATATTTCACAAGAATTCATGACTAATAAGCAGCAAATAACTTTTGCAGATCTACCGTTCTACAGTTATTTCTCTCCTAAGTCCTGTTTATTTCTCATTCCAGAGATTGCAGATTCTTTGGCTCATGCTCTGTACTTTAACACATTTGGAGGGAATGCTATGGCCTGCACCATTGGTTCTGCAGTTCTTGATGTGAGCCTGTTTCTTATAGGTTTGTTTTGTATAAGAATGTTCATAAAAATGGCCTAATGCAGTTCATGGATATTCATCTTTAGTGATGTTCTTTGTGTTAGAGTTATCACTTCGAAGAAATCAGATGGAATTTTGAGCTGAAAGTTGTAATTAACAAAGTTTATTATAGAGCATAAGAAAAAAATATTTAAAGCCGTGCACAGCAGTGCATTTCTGTTAGCTCACCTCTCTTACCCCCTATAAAATTCCATGGGGTTGGAAGAACTGGGGAGCAGTGCAGCAATGGGAGTGACTGAAGCATGGATGTCCGCTGCTCCTCCCTATCCCGCATTTAAACTGCTTTAGGGTTAGAGATTGGGAGTGGTGATGGTGGCAGCAATGTCAGCATGAACTCCTGCTGCTCAGCTCACTCTCCTTCCAGATTTTTACTCTCTGATGTGTGACATGCACAGCTGCTTCACTAGGAGTCTGCAGTCACACTGAGGCGTATGGACGGACAGACAGACAAAGCCTTCACAATAGGTGCTCTTACTGTAGTGAAACACTCCTAATAAGAAAGAACATAATAGGAGTATTACACCGGAGAGTGCCAAAGGGTACAAATAGCACAAAGGAAAGGAGGATATTTAGGTTACAAGTTATATACGTAAAACGTGATTAACATGTCCTTGGTTATTAGGCAACTATCCTCTCCTCTAAGAGGAGGAGGTTAAACCTTTGTCTAAGTGGAAATAATCTTCTGTATTTTTTTCCAACTCTTTGCATATATGAAATTATATTTTAAATTAATAAAGATATGTCTTCAAAATTTTAAACAATATGTTTTATTTACAAAAAAATAGGTGTGCAAAGAAAAATGCCGTGTTGAGATATTACACAGTCTTCAAAGATTCCAACAAAATTAACACTGAGCTATATCCTTTCCTGTTTCTGCTATAAAAGCAGCTGAGGATGAAACTTGACTTTCTGCTGGTTGGGTTATGAGATTAGCTATTCAGACCCTTATAGGTGTCCTCCTGTGCTGAGAACACACATTCGGCCCTATTCAATCAATATTTTGTTCATGGGCACAGAATGATGAAATGTTGTTGATATTAGAGCATGTCTCTCTTCTCCCACCTTCCTTTAAAAAGAAAGGCAGAAGGGTAGTTCAGGATTGATAAAAATGGGCCTAATTTTTTTTTTAACAGATTCTTGGTGCAGGGTGGTGACATAGAAATAAGGTATCACCTGTATTTATTTATTTATTTATATAGCTATTTGATACATAGCACAAAGGCAGTTCACCCTAAAAACTACTTTGTGCAGTATAATGTACAGAACTAGTCTTGAGAATAAGGGCCGCATGCCCCTTGGCTGTCTTGCTGGACAGGTTGAGTTCCTTCTAATACTATTTATTAATTATAACAGTATCTATAGCACTCTATGCTGTGTTTTTCTGCTTTATTCCTAACCAGGCTATCGAAGAAGATGGTTTACAGCGAAATAGTGAAGTTGTGGGGTCTTACATGTTGTTGGAGCTTGCTAAACTACGAGATAAGTTTGAGATCATTGGAGATGTCCGTGGCAAGGGCCTCATGATTGGGGTAGAAATGGTGACAGACCGGGTTAGTAACTCTAGGACTTCATATTGCTGCATCCCTAAAGGTCTGTCTATTACAGTATTTAAAGTTAGCATCTGATGGCTCTGTGGCAGTAGGTCTCAGCCCAGGCCTCGAGTCCCTTAGCTTGTCTGGTTTTCCGGATATAATATATAAACCCAATGCCTCTGAATGATCCGTGCTATCAGAAATTATATATTTTATGTTTGTGGTGTTGGCTTTTTGTTCTTTATAGTTAGTACTGGGTTTCAGGATATCTGAATAGACGTTGTATATATCTGTATACATTCACCTGGTTCCGATACGTGGAAATATATTTCATACACATTCACTGGGCTTGCTTCATCCATTGGCTTTTTGGGCTCTGGAGGACAAATATCTAGTGGTTTAGTAATTTATTTTTCTTACATTTATAAACCTTCCCCTCCAACCAAGGTCTTTGAGCAATAACTTTACCTGCAATATAAAATATACAAACAAAACTAGAGAGATTTACAGCATACCATCTTAAGAACTAACATCACAGTCAGTTATAACACTCTCTCAAATCAGCTAATAATTTCAGAGAAAATTTAACTTGGGATAAAAGCAGATGTAAACAGCCAAACTTTACATAATTTGCGAAAAATTAAATAGTGGTCTATGAGTCGGAGCTCCCTAGGAAAAGATTTTCAAGGATATGGACCCATGTAAAAAAAGCCATAAGTCTCATATCTGTGAGACAAATATCTTTAATTGAAGGAACCACCAATAATCCTTCTTAGGAAGATCGAAGCTCCCGATTCAGATGATATTGACAAATCCAGGTACTTTAGATATTTAAGTCCTTGCTTATGCAGGATCCTGAAAACCAATGATAGCAATTTAAACTGAACTCTAAAAGAAATTGCCAGCCTCTGAAGACAACATAAAGTTGGAGAAATATGGTCATAGCGTTTCAAGCCATACAAGGTTCTAGCTGCTGTGTTTTGGATAATCTGGATTGGCCACTGTTGGAAACAGGATGCTGGGCTTGATTGTCCCTTGGTCTGACCCAGTGTGGCATTTTCTTATGTTCTTATGTTCTTAAGAAGCTTTAAGTTCAGTATATAATGAATTACAGTAATCTAAGAGGGAAGCCAGATATTCTCTTGAAATATAAGGGTGTAAGTTGTGCATTAAATGTAAAGGATGAAAGCAATATTGAATCACAGTTTTAATAAGAGCCTGAAAAGAAAAGAACAGAGTCAATAATGATCCCCGATACCTATACCTCTGTTTTCATTAAAAGTGGGGTGTCCTCAGTGACAAGCTCAGGCAACAGAGAAGGAATAGAAGGTTTAGTAATCCATAGAACCTGCCTTTGATGGAATAACTTGCAGCTTATTCATGAATTTTCCCAAACAGCAACTGTTATAAATGGCGATTTCCTTTTTCACCAGTAGAAGGGACTGAAATAGATAGTGTCAGAACTACCCAGGCCCTCCTGCTAGCAAAGAAAGGGGTCCTCTGGAATGGTGAGTATCCAATCCAGAGAAGAGGAGAGAAGGTCATTGGGAGGGGTTCTGGGCTAGGAGGGGCTGAGGATGCACTGGAGGGGGTGGGCTGGATTCATTTTGTGGGTGAGAAGAAGGGATGGGGATGTCCCCAACAGGGCTCTCTGTCAGATGGGAAAGATGGAGGAAGGGTGGGAGAAATGGGGATGTCCCAGAGGGGCTTTTTCTTCAGGGAGGGAAGAAGTGGGGATGCCCATACAGAGCTCATCTGGACCTCAGGGGAAAAGGAGAAAATCCTCCCTGCTACCTGGAAACTCTGAAACGAAACAAAATAAACATATCAAAATTTTGTTAGGGGGTTTATGTCGTTTCACATGCAAACACAAGCAACATAAATTTTGTTGATGTTTTAATGTCATCTTTAAATGATTGCACATCCCTACTTTTTCTATTTTTAACTTTTTTAAAGAACTTTTCAATGCAGTGGTTTACGTTCATGAATGACTGTGGCACAGCAGTAAATAAGCAAATTCGAGCAACAGGGACGTTGTTCAGCGGGAACAGGCCAATCAACTTGCTCCAATATGCACATAGTTGTGCAGTTCCAACAAGGTTGTAAACAAATGTCTGCAATTTTCATATTCACATTTTGAAAAACCCCAAACAGTGTTCCTATCACCATGATGTGTAAATTCCATCACCCACTGTATTCTGTGCCATGAAAAAGTCAGGCTGTGAGAACTGGAAAGTCGCCCAGAGCTCCTAAGCCTCAGGTTGAATATGGCTGATGTCTCTGCACTGGAGCCCCTGGGTTTCTAAAACGCTTCTTTTTCCACAGGAGAGTTGTCAGCCTCTTCCACCTGAAGAGATGAACTCTATCTGGGAAGACTGCAAGAACATGGGAGTACTGATGGGCAAAGGAGGACTTTATGGCCAGGTAGAGCAAACAGGAGTATAATATAACGTTTGCTGTAAATGTATTTGTGTGAGAGGTCCCGTACTAGCAAAAAATGGATTCACGGCAGAAATGAAGCTGCTGGAAGTAAAGAAAGATAAAGAAAATGAAGGTGGAGTTGAACATGACTCATCTGCAGAGCTGAAGCAGGCCCCCTTCTTCCTTCCTCCTGCACCAAGTGGCAAAATATAAATGATCCGACACAGATTTCCTGCCTCCCTATTGTACATTCAGTTTATGCAGCTATTTCTACTATTGAACTTATGGACCATCAGTGGCTATAGGCCCTAAGCTCTGATGCTTGCTAAGTCTATAGATAGGATACTTCCTCTTAATAGCAATCCACATAGATCAAACTGTTTTTATTATTGAGAAGAAATAACAGTGGTAAATGATTACTTTCTATAATATTTAATTAAAGCCCAGCTATCTCATTCAACGGTTATGTACTACTCACAGCTCCAGGTATCCTAAGATCAGCCTGGAGCCTTATCCTTTACTCTCCACACCAGACGACAGGAAATGGGGCTCTCCTCTCAAGGCACCAGACTTTCCCATCAAACCAATAATTCTTCCAGAAGGGTTTCCTACTTCTGTCATCCTCCTTCTACCCTCAGATTTGATGCATCATCTTTCCTCAGGCTGTCCTTGTCATAACGTCCTCCCCCTTTTTCCACTAGGGACCCAATGTCCTCACTCAAAACTTTTCACAAGGTTGTTAGCTGAAATGGGGCAAGATCTCAATGCCAGCCCTCAACTTCTGTTCCTGTTCATACTCAGATCAGTCCAGACCAGTGGCTTTTCTATCTCTACCAGCAGATGGAGGCAGAGAACAAACACTTTGAGGCCCTGCTACATATCCGAGAGTGCCACCTGCAGTCCCTCAGTATTTCTCTGTCTCCAGCAGATGGTAGAGGTGCAAACCTGCAGTCTGACTAGTCTCAGTGTAAAAAAAGAAGAAGAAGAAAGACTTAGGTGGATTTTGGATTGGAGTTGTCACTCCCTGAGGTGTTAGGTACGTTGGTAGGACCATCTCAGGTAGAGCTGAGCAACCGGGAAGTTGGTCACCCCCGCCTGTCTGTAACCTACTGTTTCCGGAGGCCCTGATAGCGAGGGGACTGGCTCACTCGTGGCCTCCAAGACCTCCTCCTGCCTGACTTCATTGTTGAACAAGGAAGTATTCTTATTTGTGTTTGTTAATTAAGCTTAAAAAAAATAAAAAAAAAAAGAGAAAGAGAAGCCAGGAGTTTCAGTTTGAGGCAGACTGACAGCGGGGCGCTAGCAGCAGCAGCAGTGGGGGCTGTTGGCGCTGGGTGCAGGCAGTTGAGCTGTAAGCCCATTGTTATCTCGTTCTGCTGGGGGATCCCAGTGACTAAGGGTGTTTTACCGCACGCCGAGCTCGGCAGCAAGGCCCCCTGGCTTTGAGTCCAACTGTGTGTATGGGTTGATTTTTTTTAACCGTATGTGCAGCCTGCTTTTCAGCGGAGTCTGCCAGTGGTGATTCTTCCCAGAGCGAGTTCCTTTGCCACCACGTGGGAGATGGCACCAAAACCACACATGGCAGCATGCAGGGCTTGCGGCCTCTGGTCGGTGTGGCTCAATTCCCGCTCCTTATGCACTGGCTGTATGTCAGGGGAGGAGGGAACCTCCTCGGGGGCATCAGGAGAACGGATGGCCTCTAGGTCAACAGGAGCTGTGGTGGTGGTCCTGGGGGGGATCAAATTCTGTGGCCGGACCAGTAGAGGATCACGATCCACGGTCCCTAGGGAGACCAGTGATTCCCCTCCCCTGCTTTTACCTGTGGTGCAAGTACCTACACAGGATCAGAATGGAGGAGAAGAATCAGATGTTAGCTTTCCTGATCAGATAGTGGATGATCCGGAGGAGTTTTCCCCGAAGTTTGTCCTTCTGCAAAAGGCTTTTCTGGCGGGAAAGAGAGCAAGAGCGAAACATTCCATTGAGAAGGTTTCCAGTTGCCTGATCAAGAGGCCGAAGGTGAAATCTTCTGGTAGCTCTAGTGATCTTTTGAAGCAACTGGGTCTCAAGTGTTCTGGGGCCGAACAGGTTCTCAGGGATTTGGAGGACTCCGATGATATGTAGGGGGATCCTGCAGATCTGCAGCAAGCGGTCCCGGATGTGGCTGCTGATCGAAACCCAAGTGCTGATCCTAATCTGACCAAGGATAATCTGGATCCGGATGAGTTTCCAGTGTCGGAGGGGGATGACCCTAGCATGATCAGTCTGTTCAAGAAGGAGGAGTTGCAGCCCGTCATACCCCAGGTTCTGGAGGAACTAGGGGTTAAGGTGACCCTGGAGGAGTAGGATAATGAAGGAGTGAACCCGGTCCTGGATGGCCTGTGGGGGTCCCCCTTGTGCCTTCCCCTGCCTAAAAAGATTTGTAAGCTGGTGAATTGGGAGTGGGACTTCCCAGAAGTGGGCTTGAAGTTTGGTCACGCCATGGCGAACCTGTTTCGGCTGAGTGAAGAGGTTCTGGATCTCCTGCGGGCTCTGAAGGTGGATGCGGCTGTGTCCGCCAACTAAGAAGACGACAATCCCAGTGGCAGGTTCTGCCACTCTGAAGGATGTTCAGGACCGTAAAATGAAAATTCAGTTGAAGCGGTTGTTTGAAGTTTCGGCCTTGAGCCTGAAGGTGGCAATTTGTGGTAGTATGATGCAGAAGGCTTGTCTATGCTGGGTACAGAAAGCTCAGGAGCAGGCTTCATCTGGGGTGTTTAGCGCCATGCAGTCTTCAGCACTAGAAGCTGGTGTGGTTTATGTAGCAGATGCTCTTTATGACTTGGTTCAGACTTAGGCCAGGAGCTTAGTCTCCGCTGTGGCGGTTCGCAAGCTATTATGGTTGCGCAATTGGTCAGCTGACTTGTGGTCCAAGTCTCAGTTATGTAATCTACTCTTTAAAGGGAAGCTCTTGTTTGAAGAGGATTTGGATCAACTGATAAAGACTTTGGGAGAGTCCAAAGGGAATAAGCTGCCAGAGGATAGGAGAATTGGCAAGAAGGATTTCCCACCCCGATTCTGTTTTCAGTGGTTTGAGGTGGTTCTGTTCCAGTAAGAGTGTTTCTGTGTTGGGCTTGAAGCAGAATCTGGACAGGCAGCAGTCCTTTTGAGGGAACCGCAGATCTTCCAGAGACAGTGGCGGAAAATCAGCCCAATGATGCCAGAGGGCCTTTTCCTATGTGGAGCCAGTAGGGGGCAGATTGTCCCGTTTTTACAAGGAATGGGCCAAGATTACCATGGATCAATGGGTTCTGGATGTGGTAAGAGAGGGTTACATGTTAGAATTTTCGTGCTCTGTCATGCCTACTGGTTCAAGTTTCTGCCTTGGATTGCCTTAAGGGCAGGTGGCAGGACAGGACCTTAGTGTCCCATCCGGATGTTGTCTGATTTCTAAAAGGAGTCAAGCACTTGCAGCCTTCGGTGAAGAAATTGTGTCTGGATTGGAACCTCAACCTAGTTCTGCATGTGCTCAGTGAGGCCCCTTTTGAACCCTTAAGGGGAGCGTTGTTGAAGGATCTGATGTTGAAGGCTGTTTTTCTGGTAGCCATATGTTTGGCCAGGTGGATTTTGGAGCTGCAGGCTTTATGTTGCAGGGATCCTTTTTTCTGGATTGGGACCGACAGGGTGACATTGCGGATTGTGCCATCATTTTTACTGAAGGTGGTTTCCTCTTTTCATTTGAACCAGACAATGGAACAAAGTCAGCATGGCTTTACCCAGGGCAAGTCTTGCCTCACAAATCTGCTTCACTTTTTTGAAGGAGTTAATAAACATGTGGATAAAGGTGAATCAGTAGATATAGTATACTTGGATTTTCAGAAGGCGTTTGACAAAGTTCCTCATGAGAGGCTTCTAGGAAAAGTAAAAAGCCATGGGATAGGTGGCGATGTCCTTTCATGGATTGCAAACTGGCTAAAAGACAGGAAACAGCTTAAATGGACAATTTTCTCAGTGGAAGGGAGTGGACAATGGAGTGCCTCAGGGATCTGTATTGGGACCCTTACTTTTCAATATATTTATAAATGATCTGGAAAGAAATACGACGAGTGAGATAATCAAATTTGCAGATGACACAAAATTGTTCAGAGTAGTTAAATCACAAGCAGATTGTGATAAATTGCAGGAAGACCTTGTGAGACTGTAAAATTGGGCATCCAAATGGCAGATGAAATTTAATGTGGATAAGTGCAAGGTGATGCATATAGGGAAAAATAACCCATGCTATATTTACACAATGTTGGGTTCCATATTAGGTGCTAAAACCCAAGAAAGAGATCTAGGCGTCATAGTGGATAACACATTGAAATCGTCGGTTCAGTGTGCTGCGGCAGTCAAAAAAGCAAACAGAATGTTGGGAATTATTAGAAAGGGAATGGTGAATAAAACGGAAAATGTCATAATGCCTCTGTATCGCTCCATGATGAGACCGCACCTTGAATACTGTGTACAATTCTGGTCGCCGCATCTCAAAAAAGATATAATTGCGATGGAGAAGGTACAGAGAAGGGCTACCAAAATGATAAGGAGAATGGAACAACTCCCCTATGAGGAAAGACTAAAGAGGTTAGGACTTTTCAGCTTGGAGAAGAGGCGACTGAGGGGGATATGATAGAGGTGTTTAAAATCATGAGAGGTCTAGAACGGGTAGATGTGAATCGGTTATTTACTCTTTTGGATAGTAGAAAGACTAGGGGGCATTCCATTAAGTTAGCATGGGGCACATTTAAAACTAATCGGAGAAAGTTCTTTTTTACTCAACGCACAATTAAACTCTGGAATTTGTTGCCAGAGGATGTGGTTAGTGCAGTTAGTATAGCTGTGTTTAAAAAGGATTGGATAAGTTCTTGGAGGAGAAATCCATTACCTGCTATTAATTAAGTTGACTTAGAAAATAGCCACTGCTATTACTAGCAACGGTAACATGGAATAGACTTAGTTTTTGGGTACTTGCCAGGTTCTTGTGGCCAGGATTGGCCACTGTTGGAAGCAGGATGCTGGGCTTGATGGACCCTTGGTCTGACCCAGTATGGCATTTTCTTATGTTCTTATGTTCTTCTAGCCTTTATGGATTGGTCTAGGGAGTCTCCACTGGAGAGGGAGCTGCATCTTTTGGATGTGCACAGGACCCTGTTGTGTTATCTTAAGGTTACCAATTCCTTTTGGTGCTAGGATCATCTCTTTGTGCTGTTTGGGGGTGTGAACAAAGGGGCTAAGGCAGGGGTCAGGAAACTATGGCTCGGGAGCCAGATATGGCTCTTTTGATGGCTGCATCTGGCTCGCAGACAAATCTTTAATAAAAAAGTAAAAATCTAACAAAATCCCCCACCCTCCTGACGCCCCCCAAGACCTCCAAAATTAATTTACTACAACCCCCACCCTCCTGACCCCCCCAAGACCTGCCAAAAGTCCCTGGTGGTCCAGCGGGGGTCCAGGAGCGGTCAGGGAGCGATCTCCTGGACTTGGGCTGTCGGCTGCCAGTAGTCAAAATGGCGCCGACGGCCCTTTGCCCTCACTATGTCACTGGGGTCGACCAATGGCGGCAGTAGCCCCTGTGACATAGTAAGGGCAAAGGTCCGTCGGCTGCCAGTAATCAAAATGGCGTCGACGGCCCTTTGCCCTTACTATGTCACAGGGGCTACTGCCGCCATTGGTCGACCCCAGTGACATAGTGAGGGCAAAGGGCTGTGGGCACCATTTTGACTACTGGCAGCCGACAGCCCAAGTCCAGGAGATCGCTCCCGGACCCCCGCTGGACCACCAGGGACTTTTGGCAGGTCTTGGGGGGGTCAGGAAGGTGGGGGCTGTAGTAAATTAATTTTGGAGGTCTTGGGGGGTGTCAGGAGGGTGGGGGGTTTGTTAGATTTTTACTTGTTTATTAAAGATTTGTCTGCGAGCCCTGGACCCCTGCTGGATCACCGGGGACATTTGGCAGGTCTTGGGGGGGGGGGGGTTAGGAGGATGGGGGGTTGTAGTAAATTACTTTGGCAGGTCTTGGGGGCGTCAGGAGAGTAGGGGGTTGTAGTAAATTAATTTGGTAGGTCTTGGGGGAGTCAGGAGGGTGGGGGGTTGTAGTTAGTATGGCTCTCACGGAATTACATTTTAAAATATGTGGCGTTCATGGCTCTCTCAGCCAAAAAGGTTCCCGACCCCTGGGCTAAGGCCTCTAAAGCTACGATCTCTCATTGATTGACAGAAGCAATTTCTTCTGCTTATATTTGTAAGGGTCGTGTGGTGTTTGCGGGATTGTGAGCACATTATACAAGGGTGCAGGGGGCCTCCTGGGTGGAGTGTCAGTTGGTATCTCTGCAGGAGATATGTAGGGTAGTGGCATGGTCCATGCTTCATACATTCAACAAGCATTACTGTTTGGATATTCAGGCGCAGGAAGGCACGACCTTTGGTGAGAGTGTTCTGCACCTGGGTCTTCCGGGATCCCACCCAGTTTAGGGGGGCTTGGTACATCATACTAGTCTGGCCTGATCTGGGGATGAACAGGAAAGGAAAATGGGTTCTTACCTGCTAATTTTCATTCTTGTAATATCACAGATTAGTCCAAAGACCCTCCCTTTGCTGCTGAAAGGCTGAATAACCTGGTGTTAATTGCAGACATTTACACATTGTAAATAAATAGAATTTGGTGCCAGTGTTGACTTTTCTGGATCCATGGAGGGCTCCAGGTTGGGGGGTGGTGGGGATATTCTTGCCCTGAATCCCAGTACGCCCTGAAAGTTATGGTAGGAGCACTGGATGGCCCGCGCCATTTTTAAAGATGGTGCTGGCCGTCCATTACTCCTACCAATTGACAGGGCCTGGCCAATGGCAAGGATACCCTGTCACATGGTAAGGGCAAAGGGCCATCGGCGCCATTTTTATTAGTGGCAGCCGACGGCCCCAAGAGCAGGAGATCGCTCCTGGGACTTCCACTGGACCACCAGGTACTTGTAAAAAGTTTTGGGGGGTTCGGGAGGGTGAGGAAAGTTAAGGGAACAGTTTTAAAGGGTCGGGTGGGTTTTTTTGTTTATCGGCTTGGGCGCAGTCGATAAACAAAACCGCGATCGGGCCGCACAAAAAAAAATTAACGATGTGAATCGGAACCGGTTCCGATTCACATCTCTAATTTCTACTATGTTCTCTCACCCTAGCTTGATGGACTCTATAACAGGATACTATTAGCTGGCCCTCCTATAGAGATATAAATAGTTGAGTGCTATAAAACGTTTATAATCTCTCTCTCAACTGTTCTAATATTATAATTACCATAAACATGTCCCTTTTTCTTACCATGGGCATTAATCATGCATTATTATAGCATTTTGATGAATCGAGGGGTTAATTTGTTACTACAGGGGGACTCTCATCAACTTCTGAGTCTGTCCTTGGTATTGAAGGTATGAATTTTTATTCAGCTGTGGAAACATGCTGTATAAATCCCTCGTCTCCCCTCAATGAGTGCTCTTCATTTCCAGATTTCTGCTTCATAAATACTAGCCCCTATAATTTTTTTTCACTCATGCTTTTTTATTTATTTATTTAACAGTTTTTCTATACTGACATTAGTAGGCACATCCTATCGGTTTACATTAAAACTCTAGATGGAAAATACAAAGAACAGGGAGCGGGGGAAAGGGACAACAAGAGGAACATGTGCAACAACTGTGCTGCAATTATCATAGGCTATATTGGGGAGCCTGAGAACAATAACTAAATGGGTAACATGTTAATAATAATTTAATAACTTTTATTAGTAGCTCAAGGCGAGTTACAGTCAAGCACTATAGGTATTGCCCTTTCCCCTAGAATGCTTACAGTCTAAATTTGTATCTGGGCAATGGAGGGTAAAGTGATTTGCCCAAAATCACAAGGAACAGTAGTGGGATTTGAGCCCTGGCTGTCCTAGGACTCAGCCCGCTGCTCTAGGCTACTTTTCCACTTAATTTCAGTTATATGGGGTGTTTTGCTACTTGCCCCACCAATATATATATATAATAGAAACAAGTCATCTATTTATACTTTTAAATTATTTTTTAAACTGTTTAGCTTGCTCTCATGATGATGAATACCCTAATTTTAAACTAGTCACTCCATAGTGTTTGCCTTCATAGACTCCAGTGTTAGAAAGCCCAAGATTGTACTACTATCTTCAGGGAGGCTTGGGGGAAGAGGAGAGCAAGAGCAGGAAGAAAAATAAATACAGTGAGTTACTCAGGAGCAAAGAATAGCTAAATATTGCATTTGGTATAAATCAGCCGTAAGTACTAAGTGCGGAGATTCAACTAAAAAGAGTAGATGTTGCGATTCGGCCTGTGGCAGGAGCCACAGGCCGCCGCTCCACCTCTCTCCCATCATCTTTCGCAGCCCAGTGGTCACCGACGAGCTGCACACACGGCAGGAGCCGCGCTTTTGTCCCTCAAGCGGCCTGGAGGCCGCCGACATCGCTGCTGTCTTCCCTGGCGGCAGGGAGCCGTGCCAAGGTTCCCTGCAGCAGCAGGAGCCCATCATCGTGGTGCCGCGCTTCTGTTCCATACGTGGCCCGGAGGCCGCCGACACTCCTCCTGCACGGTCGGAGCCGTGCTGCTGTTTCCAGGTGCGCCAGGAGGCCACTAATCCTACCTTGGGCTCCCGAGAGAAAGAGGGCCTCATCCCCGGCTTCTCCTACAGCGTGGAGCCGCCTGTGGGCCAGCTTCAGCGGCAGGATGTCACCTTCCACCTTGAGGCCTGCTCAGAGGGCTAGTTCCTGCTCCAGTCCTGCTTCAGCGGCAGGGACGCCACTCTCCATGGTCCTGCAGTCTTTTCTTCTGCCTTCCTTAGGCGCGGGGCCGCGCCTCTCCTCCAGTCTTAAAGGGCCAGTAGGGATTGGTCCCTCTGGCTCCACCCGGATGACATCACTTGGGTGTTCCTGCTTCAGCCCTACTTAAGGGCTCAACCTTCAGTCATGCCTTGCCTTCACAAAGAGCAAGTTCCTCCCTGGAACTGTTCTCCAAGGAGCTGGTCTGCTTGGACTTCCTGCATGCTCCGTTCCTCTGGGCATTCCTGTGTTCTTTGTTGGATCCTTCGTCATCTTGTTTCCGGTCTCTTCCTTGGATGTTCCTTGTCTTGTCATCTATTCCAGCCCTGAAGTCTTCCCGTCCTGATGTTTGTCCTAGCCTTGATGTCTTCCACTCCTGATGTTCTTCGGCCTAATCTTCTTCTGATGTCTGTCTTGTCCAGATGTCCAAGGCTTCATCGGATCCCTCCCAGCGTGGTCCGCGACCAGCCCGGCTGGGTTGGTAGGGCGTGCTGCGGCCCAGTGATCCGTGACCACCCCGGCTGGGGTGGGTCTTCTCCATCGTCAGAGCCAAGGATCTTCTTGTGTCTGTATAGTTCTCCAATGCTCTGGACTCTGGCTATGCCTAGCCCCCAGCGGGCAGCGCTCCAGTGGATAGCCTGCGGGTCTTTCTGGCCACTGCAGCCTCCTCCACGGCCTTGGGTGTTAGCGCTCTATCCAGAGTCTTCTCCATCCTGAGTTTTATTGATGATTTTAGTTGCCTTGCCTTGCCTTGCCTTGCCAGAGTTCATGTCTTCATCCACGTCTGACCGTCGTCCACGTCTGAGCTCTCGTCTCGTCCTTCAATGTCTGAATCCTGTCAGCATCAGCATTCGTTCCAAGTCCTCCGTCACATCTGCCTCTTGGAAGGCCTGCCACCTCTGCTGCTCCCTGCAGCAGGTCCGAAAGGGCTGGGAACGGTCGGAGGACCAGGACCATTCAGAGACCACCATTGCGTTGGTGGCCTCCCGGAGGCGTGCAGGTCCGGTGGAGGTCCCTGGTTTCCCAGTCTCCAGACTTGGACCGTCTTGCTGCAAGGGCACACAGTTTACGTCCTGCGCTGGAGCGCCCCCTGCGCTCCATTCCATTAGCGCAACAGTAGAGCCATAACATTTGCCATTTCTGACAAATACAGTTATAAATAACAGAAAGCAAACTATAGAAACATTTTAAAGTTTCATATGTCACCATTTAAATTGCAAATATATTTTTTCTACCATTTTACCTGCAGGTTTTCCCCCCCATTATTGTATGTTCTTGGTCTTCTCCTAAGTTTCCTGGTTTTCCTTTCCATTCTGCCTTTTCCTTCTCCATATATCTCACCTCTCCCAGCATGACGCCTCCCTGCTCTAACCTTCCCCCTATGTGACCCTCATCTCCCCCCTCAGCATTCTGCCACCCCCATCTCTGCTCCTCTCCACCCCCCACTCTCCCTACATCCCTTTGCCTCTCAGATAGCAACAACAAATCAGAGGATAACAAAAGAATCTGCACAGCTCTCTGGGCAGTTTATGTGCCCCACGCAAAATACAGGAAAAGCATGCGGCCAGGGCTGGAAGAGGAAGGGGGCAGGGGCGCCACTGTGGAGACAGCAGCACAGTGTAACACTGTTTTCAGATCTGACTTTTTTTCTGTCCTGCTCCTCCTTTGCACAAAAGATGCGGGAGGCTTGGGAAAACTCACACTCAATTCTGCTTGCTTTACAGCGCCATTAAATTACGGTGGACTCTCAGGCTAAAGACTGACCTAATTGAGTTTAACTCTCAGTAACTAGAAATGACTAGGAGCCTGATTTCCCATAAACATAGAATGAGAAAAATCCATTGAATACAACAGGCCCCTTTTTAGACCTTTTAAAGGTCATCACCAGCAATTGCCTTTATTGCAGCCTAAAAACAGTTTATATTGTGTAATTCATTTTTCCTTTTGTTGACTTTATCTTATGCCATGCTTTGTACACTAATGGCACTACATAAATAGCAGCAATATGTTTTGCCATGAAAAGATTCTTTTGTTCTACTCTTGGATCAAAGACTATAGGAACTGTCTGTGTTTGCAAAATGCCTTAAATTAGAGCTTGCACAGCCTTGGCTTGGATCTAAGTATGAAGGAAGCCAGGAGTAGGGATGCAGATTACTCCAAACAAATTCTGCCCATCTCCCAATAATAAAGACTATTGGTCTCCTTTGTGTTTAAACCCATTCTCTTATGCTTTTCTCCTGCTCAGGTATTTCGCATCAAGCCTCCAATGTGCATCACCATCGAAGACGTGGATTTTGCCATGGCAGTATTCCAAGCAGCACTAACAAGTCATATGGACAGAAGAGCGGCAGCTCACTAAAGCCCATCAGAGCGAAGTTCTCACACCACACAGAGCTGAATGCATATGGAAGAGGTTTAATATTGCTTTGCATTGTAAAAGAGAGATTTAAATTAGTGACATCATGAAATGCTCCTGTGAGTTGGCTTGTTTGGATCTGGTGCTACCTGGAACATCCAACACACCCAGAAAATGTTTGGAGTGGACTGGCTTGATTGATGAATTAGCGCAGAAATTCAGAGCCTTTCATCTCAAAGTTGCCTGGTCAGTTCTAGCCGAATCATTACCATCTAAAAGCCATCCAGTGCTGTATGTAACCTGAATAGGTAATCTTGGTCCAGTTCCTAATGCACAGGAAGCCACACTGCTAAAACCATCACAAGTGGCACTAATTAGCACACGTTATCAGCAGAGAAAAAAAATAGAGTAACCTTGGAATATAAAAGAAGAATATGTATAGATGAGCACAGAACCAGTGGAAACACATCAGACAGCATATGCATCACATTGTCAACTGTTTAGAGTAAACATTACAGTCCATGTTTAATTAAGAGAGAACAATAACAAAAAAGTGTTTATGATGTGTAATTTCAAGTACAAATTAAAATGTTTAAATCTGAATATTAAAATGTATTAATGTTAAATAAATAAGTAGGTTTGACATCAAGCTCATCAGGGCATGGAATGGTTCTGAAGCTGTTTTATTATTTTGGCCTGGCATAGTTTCTTCCTGGTCCTATGGGCTTCCGGTTCAATTGGAATTGACTTTGTTGGACTATGGCACCATGATCCTTTTGCAAATACATAAGGTTTTATCCTCTATTTTTATATCCTTTGCTGAGCCCAGGCAGTGCAGCAACAATCCTTAGCCAGGGAGAAGGGGTGCCACAGTTGATGACTCCTTCCAGAATGTAGTAACATGGATCCTGAGTCTACCCACTAGGTGTCACTATTGACTAATGGTAGGGGGAATCCAAACTATGATCATATGATGCTGGATTCCATATTAGCCATCACCATTCAGGAAAAGGATCTTGGAGTCACAATGGACAATACTTTGAAATCCTTATTCAGTGTGCGGCAGTGGTCAGAAAAAGCAAATAGAATGTTAGGTATTAGGAAATAAATGGAAAATAAAACATATTGATCCATGGTGAGACTGCACCTTGAGTATTCTGTACAATTCTGTTCACCCCATATCAAAAAAGATATAGCTGAACTCAAAAAGGTGCAGAGAAGGGCAATCAAAATGATAAAAGAGATGGAACAACTGCCTTAAAAGGCAGGTTAGGGTTCTTCAGCCTGGAGAAGAGGCGACTGAGATGAGATATGACAGAGGTCTATAAAATCATGAGTGGGGTGGAATGGATAAATAGGGGACAGTCACATACATCTCTAAGTATAATAGAATTGTTGCTTGGTAGAAAACACAGAAATTCAAATTGGGTATCTCTCACTTAAGGAAGCTATCTGGTCAGTGGAGCATGGATTTGGGAATATTTCTAAAGCATTTAGTGCTGCCTATCACTATTTATCCTCTGCCAATATGAGAGAGATACAGTAAAAAATTAGTCATATGATTTATTTTACCAGGGAGATGGGAGCTAAATTGAAACTTTGGGATTCTAATTTGTATTCCAAATGTAATTATTTAAAGGGAACCCTCTGTCACTAGCTTTTTATATTTGATCCTTTTTTCTCCTGCTCTGATGTTACCTTCTGAGAAAAAAAATTATTAGTATTTCTATTCTAATTGCCAAAAATGTTATTCTTTTCTATTGGAAAGGGGAGGATCTAACTACATTTAGAAGGCGGAAGTGGAAAATGCAACAATTTGCTTGCTGGAATTATTGAGGCACTCTGAGTTATGTCATAATCAATTCTTGCGTTTTCAAAAGCTCATTTTCAGTTTTTAACTAAAATAAAAAATGTCTGATTCGATCTGTTTATATAGTTATTTTGTATTTTGATGTATATGGTTGTGGTGTGAATGTGGGGATTATTATAAATGTAAACAACCAACTTTGGTCATGTTTAGCTTATTGCTTATTCCTGTGGTCAGATTTTGTGTTTATTATTACTTTTTTCTCTGGATGTAATATTGACTTCTCTGAATTGGCCACATGAACCTTTTACAAAAATACATATCTCATAGCAACATACCCAATACCTTTGGAAAATTTAACAGGTGTAGATTTAAATACCTTGCAAAGTTTTCCATCTGTTCCAAATTCTGATGCAATAGTTCTTTATTCTGAATCAAGGCCATATTCACAGATTTCAACCCCTTAATTTCATCTTCCACTACATTGATTCTCCTTTCAAACTGCAGAAATCTTGATTATGTGCAGATTACTTCACTTTCTGTGCAAGGGAATTAATATCTACAGAAGCAGCATTCAAAGAGAAGTCCCTTTCCAAGGCTGACCATGTAGCATCCAATGTGACTATAGGCAATCTAAGCAAAGGGGGCCTGCCAGCATCTACTGATCGCATAGGGCTGATATTAACTAGCAACATCAAGATACTCTCACCTGGTGATCAGCTTCCCCACTTCCTTTGCCTCCGATGAATCCATCAATCTGATGGTAGTTGATAATAAACAACAAAAGCTGCAGAACAAGCATGGGCTCTCTCTGAGGTGCTTCCTGTCTCAGCAACAAGCTCTCTGTCGCAGTAGCAACCCGCTCCCACTGTGGCAATTGTTCAGGAGGGCTGAGAGAAACATCCTCCCCATGCTGTTCAAGCTCTCCTTCAGCCGCAACAGCGATGGGGCTTCTCCTTTCTAAAATTCTGGTTCTCCAGCTGAGAAATCCATTGATCTTCGGTTGTGTTGGACAAGGCAAGGTGGAGACCAATGGATAAACTCACATCTAATATTACTCCCTCAGATCAAGTACGAGACCTCGGAATTCAGATCGACGAGAACTTCATGATGAAAAAGCATATTAACAAATTAATTGAAACATGGTACTCCAAGTTGAAAATATTGCATTGACTAAAACCCTTGTTAACAATACAAGACTTCTGCATTGTCTTACAACCCTTATATTTTCAAACTTAGACCACTGCAACTCTCTATTACTAGGCCTACTGAAACCACTACAGCTTCTTCAAAATGCTTCTGCAAGACTCTTGCTAGGAACAAGGAAATTTGACCACATCACCCCCTCGCTGATAGCCCTGCACTGGCTTCCTGTACAAGCCAGAATTCACTATAAAATTCTATCCCTAATATTCAATATCATCAACAATATTAATCCATGTTTATTAGGAGTATCAATTCAATACTACATACCACAGAGAGACCTAAGATCACAAAACAAAGGACTGTTAAAGGTATCATCCACTTGGACCACACACCTAACGCAAATAAGAGACCGAATGTTCTCCATAGAAGGCCCCATGTTATGGAACTCACTTCCAGAGTCAATACATCTGATAACTGATAGAAAGGACTTCAAGCGTGAACTGAAAACATGGCTCTTTAGAAGTGCATACGTTTAACATAAAGAAAAGCATACAATTTAAAGTAAAAGACAAAACACTGTAAATAGAGAGAGCATTAAGTAATGAATGATGTGAAGTACATTGTTAGAAGGACCAGAACCTTTAATCTCTGTTAGGTCAACTTAGAAAACCCATGAATATGTAACAGATTATATAGTAGCTAATGTAATTTTCTAGAATATTTATGATTATGAAATAGAATATGATTATGAAATAGAATATGTATACAATGCAGAATAAGAACATAAGAAATTGCCATGCTGGGTCAGACCAGGTTCCATCAAGCCCAGCATCCTGTTTCCAACAGAGGCCAAAACAGGCCACAAGAACCTGGCAATTACCCAAACACTAAGAAGATCCCATGCTACTTGATGCAATTAATAGCAGTGGCTATTCCCTAAGTAAATTTGATTTATAGCCGTTAATGGACTTCTCCAAGAACTTATCCAAACCTCTTTTGAACACAGCTACACTAACTGCACTAACCATATCCTCTGGCAAAATTCCAGAGCTTTATTGTGCGTTGTGTGAAAAAGAATTTTCTCCGATTAGTCTTAAATGTGCTACTTGCTAACTTCATGGAATGCCCCCTAGTCCTTCTATTATTCGAAAGTGTAAATAACCGATTCACATCTACTCGTTCAAGACCTCTCATTATCTTAAAGACCTCTATCATAATCCCCCTTCAGCCATCTCTTCTCCAAATGAACAGCCCTAACCTCTTCAGCCTTTCCTCATAGGGGAGATGTTCCATCCCCTTTATCATTTTGGTTGCCCTTCTCTGTACTTTCTCCATCGCAAATATATCTTTTTTTAGATGCGGCGACCAGAATTGTACACAGTATTCAAGGTGTGGTCTCACCATGGAGCAATATAGAGGCATTATGACATTTTCCGTTTTATTAACCATTCCTTTCCTAATAATTCCTAACATTCTGTTTGCTTTTTTGCCTGCTGCAGCACACTGAGCCGACAATTTTAAAGTATTATCCACTATGATGCCTAGATCTTTTTCCTGGGTGGTAGCTCCTAATATGTAACCTAACGTTGTGTAACTATAGCAAGGGTTATTTTTCCCTATATGCAACATCTTGCACTTGTCCACATTAAATTTCATCTGCCATTTGGATGCCCAATCTTCCAGGCTTGCAAGGTCTTCCTGTAATGTATCACATGCATTTGGGGGTTAGTTAGTGCCTATATAACCCACGTCCAATTGCGAGTTATAAGTGCGCTCGGCTGAGTGCACTGTATTGCATCAGCCTCTTAGAGTGTCAGTGATTGGTTTCATAGCTTTATGTTGCTGAAGTGTGATAGCAGAGACATCATTAAATATCTGAAGTCGGGCCTCCTTCCATATGATAGAACTCATGCCTCATGCTTTTTGCACTATCATATCCTTGAATGAAAAATCATGCAGACTAAAATGTCTCTGGGCTTGTTGTGAATTGCCCTTCTCAAGGCTTGATGTACGTACTCCACCTTCACTTCAATCTGCTCAGATCCAAGGGACGCAGAGGTAAAATAACCTCGCAAATGTCTTTTATAATCCGGGCATAATTAGTCTCCTTCTTCTTTCAGTACCCCTCTGACCCATATATTATTTCAACAGGATCGATTTTCCAGATCCTCCGTTTTATCAGTAATCTCCTTGTTCATTTTCTTGAGCTGTTGCAATTTCTTTACTTGCCGCATCATATCATCAGCCTGCTCGTCAGTTCTTTGTTCCAGGTTGGACATTCTTTGCCCTTTCTCCTCAATTTCCCGGCGTATTTCTCCCACCAACGTTTGTATTTCTGCCTTTACAGCGGCAATATCACTTTTTAAGTCCTGGAAACAAGTCATAAACTTTGCTTTCATTGGCCCCTTCTGACTGCTCGTGGTCTCAGTCATGCATTCATCTGTGGCTTTTTCTACTGCATGTTCTCCAGGCCCTTCACTACTGGCCTCTTTAGACTGAGCCACGGCACCGATGAAGGAAAATTCTTTTATGTCAACCATCTTCCTGCGAATCTCTATGTTTCACTATGCTCAGTTGCTCAAATTAGACAAACAAATATAACCACTTACCTCACAAAGGCATGCATAGCAGCACAGTTAAACAGCCATTGCTATCAAATGACATCACTTCCTCTTTCAGATCATTTATGAATGTTAAACAAGACACGTCTCAGCACCGATTCCTGTGGCACGCCTTTCTCTATTTGAAAAACTGACCATTTAGTTCTATCCTCTATTTCGGGATGTGAATCATTTTCCATATCGTCTTAACGATAGAAATCGTGTGGCAGGGCAAGAAAATCGTCTTAGGCACGATTTTTTAGTTAAAAAATCGTTAAAAATCGTTTTTTCCGATTAGTGCGCACTAACTCGAGTTAGTGCGCACTAACTGGGAGTTAGTGCGCACTAACTGAAAATGATACAATTTGACACTTTTCAGGTCAGTTAAGGTCAGTTTAGGAATGAATATGTATTCCTATTGGCTGCCCTCTTATTTATTCATGTTACCAAGCTTCCTACTGACAGTATATGGGGGATGGGAAATGGAAACAGTTGGTAGCTTGACAAAACAAGTAATGTGATCAGTCAATGTGACTAGAACTTGTGCCCTAACCCTGATACCAGGGGTATTGTGATCTTCCTGCACACAGTGCCCTATCCCTATTAATACCAGGAGTGTTGTGATCTTCCTGCACACAGTGCCCTATCCCTAATACCAGGGGTGTTGTGATCTTCCTGCACACAGTGCCCTATTCCTGATACTGGGGGTGTTGTGATCTTCCTGCACACAGTGCCCTATTCCTGATACCGGGGGTGTTGTGATCTTCTTGCACACATCCCGGTATCAGGGATAGGGCACTGCATGCAGGAAGATCACAACACTCCTGGTATTAATAGGGATAGGGCACTGCATGCAGGAAGATCACAACACTCCTGGTATTAATAGGGATAGGGCACTGCATGCAGGAAGATCACAACACCCCTGGTATCAGGGATAGGGCACTGTGTGCAGGAAGATCACAATACCCCGGAGGAGTGAGGGTCAGGCAGCTCCCCCCCTGTCTGTGAAGCCAGCCTCTCACTAGTAATGCAGGGAGGGAGCTGTCTCAGACTTCACCATCCTCCCCCCCTCACCCACACACCATTCACTAGCTGGGACATGGGGGAAGTCAGGAGTGAGGGTCAGGCAGCTCCCCCCTGTCTGTGAAGCCAGCCTCTCACTAGTAATGCAGGGAGGGAGCTGTCTCAGACTTCACCATCCTCCCCCCCCCCCTCACCCACACACCATTCACTAGCTGGGACATGGGGGAAGTCAGGAGTGAGGGTCAGGCAGCTCCCCCCTGTCTGTGAAGCCAGCCTCTCACTAGTAATGCAGGGAGGGAGCTGTCTCAGACTTCACCATCCTCCCCCCCCCCCCCTCACCCACACACCATTCACTAGCTGGGACATGGGGGAAGTCAGGAGTGAGGGTCAGGCAGCTCCCCCCTGTCTGTGAAGCCAGCCTCTCACTAGTAATGCAGGGAGGGAGCTGTCTCAGACTTCACCATCCTCCCCCCCCCCCCTCACCCACACACCATTCACTAGCTGGGACATGGGGGAAGTCAGGAGTGAGGGTCAGGCAGCTCCCCCCTGTCTGTGAAGCCAGCCTCTCACTAGTAATGCAGGGAGGGAGCTGTCTCAGACTTCACCATCCTCCCCCCCCCCCTCACCCACACACCATTCACTAGCTGGGACATGGGGGAAGTCAGGAGTGAGGGTCAGGCAGCTCCCCCCTGTCTGTGAAGCCAGCCTCTCACTAGTAATGCAGGGAGGGAGCTGTCTCAGACTGGTATCAGGGTTAGGGCACTGTGTGCAGGAAGATCACAACACTCCTGGTATTAATAGGGATAGGGCACTGTAAGAGATGACTGTAGTAGATTGAATAAAGATCTGATGTTTCTGCTCTCCTCACACCAAACAAAAACAACACACAAGCAGAGAAGCCCTTCTTACAAAGCTGAGCTAGTGAGTTAAGTAGGAGGAAAAGTAAACATACTTGTGCCAGTGTGGCTACTTAAAAAATACACTTACCAACAATCAATTACATATATTTGAACTGTGTACAGTTCCAGCCAGGACCACCTTTCTAAAATGCACAGTGATTGGCAAATTCAACATGCACTAGCATTTCAGGTGCCTGCTAACAAAAATAATAAACAAACAAGTTCTAGTCACGTGAGTGCTGATCATTACATTACTTTTTTTGTCAAGCTTCCAACTGTTTCCATTTCACATCCCCCCAACCATTACCTCAGTATTAGCCTTGGTAACATCAATAGATAAGAGCACAGCCAGCCAATAGGAATACATACATACATATTCATTCCTAAGTGACCTTTACTGACCTGGGAAGTGTGAACACTTTGTTTCATTTTCTGTTGGTGTTCGTTAGTTTCCAGTTCCATTTCCCATCCCCCCAACCATCACCTCAGTGGTAACCTTGGTAACATCAATAGATAAGAGGGCAGCCAGCCAATAGGAACACATATTCATTCCTAACTGACCTTCAGTGACCTGGAAAGTGTTTATTTGTATCATTTTCAGTTAGTGCGCACTAAATCGAGTTAGTGCGCACTAACGGGGAGTTAGTGCGCACTAACTCGAGTTAGTGCGCACTAACACGATTTAACGATTTTTAACGATAAATCGTTAGAATTTCTATTGTATCGTGTTCTATAACGATTTTAAGACGATATAAACATTATCGGACGATAATTTTAATCGTTGAAAAACGATTCACATCCCTAAATTTCCAATCTATTAATCAGTTACCAGTCTACAATAGGACACTATCTCCTGTCCCATGTCTTTTTACTTTCCTGAGGAGTCTCTCTCATGTCAAAATCCTTCTGAAAAGCCAAATACACAATGGAGTCGATTTTAAGACCTGCGTGCACTCGTCCATATGTGCGTGGTTCCCAGCACGCGCACATGAATGCGGCTATTTTATAAAGCTATGATATCTGCACGCACATGTGGATTTTAATGTCCACTCACGCATGTGCGGGTGGATGGCCTCCTCCGCCCGCAGGAGGGAAATTTTAAAAGCCCATGTCCGGCGACGAGAGAAGGGCTTCCCCAGTTCCCTCCCAGTCTGTTCCAACACCAATATAGTTCAAAGTCTGGGATGGCTGTAAACTGCTCTTGGCCAGGAGATCCCTTTACGCGAAGCCTGAAGACTCTCTTCCAGGCTCTTGGCCCAAATTAACCAAGCTAGGTATGGGTGAACCAGAATGCCATCCTTTCTCAACCCTGTCGCTATCACCACCGTGACTTTGGCAAAGGTTCTGGGTGTGGTGGCTAGACCGGAAGGTAGCACTCAAAACTAATAATGCTACCCCAAAATGGCAAACTGCGGAAAACTGCTGCTGCTCCAGCCAATAGGAATATGTAGATTGCCTCTGACAGATCCAGAGATGAAAGAAATCCCCTGACTGTATTGCCATTATCACTGAGCTTAAGGTTTCCATATGGAATTGGGTCACTTGTCAATGATGACTGACCCCTTTTTGGTCCAGGATGAAGTGAGAGGAAACTTCCTTCTCGAGTATAATGAAATAAATAGAACAACGGCCCATATGTTCTTGACACTTGGGCAGTGGAATCACAGTTCAGGAGCCTTGACAACATAAACTCCACTGCCTGCCTCTTCTGCAGAGAGATGCAGAGATATGCCATGAAGACATCCCTATGGACACAGAGAAAACTCCAGAGCATAGCCTTCCCTTATCACTCCAGAACCCACTGGTCTTGATCCACTTCCGATTAAAAATGGATAGTTACCCCTTATCGCCTGCTCTGTGAGATGGGTCACTCACCTCCACCTGAGCCTGCACCCCATCTGGGCTGCCGGGACCGAAAGGACTGAGCCCTACTCAGGGGCCAAGCCCTCTGAGAAGCCACCCCGAGGAACCTGGACTCACTTATTGGTCATCTTTGTTTGCTGCTGTTGTTTTGTTTTTTTAACTCACTCCCAAATAAGAGTGATTCTTTAAGGGGCAATTCTGTAAAATAAAATTTTGAAATTTTATTGGCTGAACAGCTCAGCCACAGCTGCTGCCTGGCTGCTATCACCGAAGCCATTCCTCTGGCAGAGGTACGAACAAGGTCCAGCTGCATCCACCAAAAAGGCAGCGGCTGGTTCCATCACTGTCCTGGTATTCAAACCAGACTCATCATCCTCCCGAGATCATATCAGACAAGTGTGAGCCACCAGGGAGCAGCAAGAGGCTATCTGCAAATTAATTGCCTCCAGCTCAAGGCCTGCTCAAGGATAGCCTAAATTCTCCTATTCAGCGCATCCTTCAAAGCAGCTCCCTCTTCCCCAGGAATGATCGTCCGCTTGGTGATGAAATATGCCAGCGCATTCCTTTTTAAAAAGTGCAACTGCTCTCTTTCTCGTTGCTGGATCCAGGGGGTATAGCCCTATCAAGGCTTGATCCCCTTTAAAATTAGCTTCCGCCGCGTCCCATTCAAGATCATCAGTCCTTGAATAGCATCCATAATGTCAAAGTAACTTCTTTGGCTCAGACATGGAATCAACACCCGGCACGCCCAACATCTTCAGTGTCAGGGTGAGAAGAGCCGGCAACTTATCTAATACAGAAACGCCTTGTAGACATCACATTCATCATCTGTGCCACCTAGATTCCCACCAGAGTGACCCACAGCAGGCCGAGGCGTACTCCAGCGCTTACCCGTGGCACCAGACTTGCGGGATTCTGCAACCTGCAACCTAAAGTTTCTTTTGGTTTTTTTTAGGTTTGGCCAGTTCTGCCAAACGTGCCCATAGAAAGGTCTGCCGCCCTTGAAAACATTCCACCCAAGAAAGGGGCAGAAGGATCCATACCAAACCCAGGGGGCGTCGGACTGGCGTCCACTGAGTTGTCCTCCCCTGCTGACATTTAGTCAGGGGGGCCTCAAAACCATGCAAAACTTCCAACAGATCCCCTTCTGGACCCATTCCCACATCCTGCTGGGAAAGGCCAGGCTCAGCAAAAACCAGCAGGAGAAAACTCTCCCTGAGCCTCTCAACAGCGCTGACAAAGATTAGAGGGGACCCTAGGCTGTAATGCAGCAGGGTAAATTGCATATATTACAGCAGTATGTATGGCAGCAGTGTAAATTGCAAGGTGCTTGGGCTTCTTTACTATCAGCACCATGGATAAAACAATCACTAGTAACACAACAAGCGACTGAATTGTGCATCTAACTGTGCGTCTGTACAAGGTGAACCCATATAGGACATCCAAAATTTTAGGACACCCAAGCATAGGATGCCCAAGCATGGGATCTTTACATATATAAGTGCATACCATGGACACTCAAAACATTTATGCCCAGCCACGCATTCCAGACGGACTCCCAGGCGCGAACTGATGTCAGGCACTATTTTGCGGCAGACCTGCCAGTAAAAAAGTGTGCGAATGCCATGCAGCCTACCACGCACAACTCAGAAAAGCCTGAGAGCAGGGCCTAGCCCAAAAGATCGCTCAACTCGCCAAAACTGCCGCGACTCCCCACCTCCCCATGGAGGCGGACTCAAATGTTGGATCGGCCCACCGAGGCTCAGAGTCCAGAATAGAAGAGAGGATAAGAGAAATCCCTAACATTCTTTCTATTTCCTCCTCCTCCTTTTTTTTTTTTTCTTGTAATCCTTATCTGAACTCAGCCCGTCCCAGTCAAGTAAGATTCTGCCTTCATCACCGCGCTCGCTTTCCTGCCCCTGCTAGCCTTTCAGCTGATCTCTCCTGGCAACTAAGCCCACGCCGGAATACTGGCTACTGGACCAAGGCACTCAACTGAGGCAGCAATCGCCAGATATCACCTCAGGAGAACTCAACTGAGGGAAGGACTATAAGGCATCACTAAAGGAGAAGAAGTGCGTAAATCTTCTTCTTTCTCCTTTTTTTTTTTTTTTTTTTTTTAACAAGCAATCCCCTGTACGGGAATGCACGTCCCGTGAAATAATTAAAATGCTTCAGATCCTTTACAATAAAGAATTTCAAAGTGAAATTAATTTTTGGTTTAAACTACTGCACTATGAGGTCCCAGAAACAGGCGTGAGTTGTCTGGAGCAAGATAAGGATGGACAAATGTTTCATTACTTCCCTTCGGGCCGATACAGTAAAGTGCACTCCAGCGGAGCGCACAGTTAGCCCGCGCTTGGCCGCGCGTTTTCGACGCACTATTTTTACTAGCACGTCGAAAACGTGCGGCCAACCCCCCCCAAAACTAATAGCGCCCACAACATGCAAATGCATGTTGATGGGCCTATTAGTCATGCCTGAGCTATACAGAAAGCAAAATGTGCAGCAAAGCCACACATTTTACTTTCAGAAATTTCGGCCGGCACTGGGAAAGTGTACAGAAAAGCAGAAAAAACTGCTTTTCTGTACACCCTCTGACTTAATATCACAGCGATATTAAATCGGAGGCCCCAAAAGTATAAAAAATAAAAAAAATTTAAAATCTGCACATGGCCCACAAGTTGGAAGACGGACGCTCAATTTAGCCGGCGTCCGTTTTCCAAACCCGTGGCTGTCAGCCACGGGTTTGACGCTGGTAAAATTGAGCGTCGGCTGTCAAACCCGCTGACAGCCACCGCTTCTGTCAAAAAGGAGGCGCTAGGGACGCGCTAGTGTCCCTAGTGCCTCCTTTTACCACAGGCCCTCATTTACATATTTTTCCTTACTGAATCAAGCATCCAGGAGAGTGGTGCCGATGGCCCTTTGCCCTTAGCATGTGACAGGGTATGCGTGCCTTTGGCCGGCCCCTGTCACATGGTAGGAGCACTGGATGGCCCGTGCCATTTTTAAAATGTGACAGGGGCCGGCCATTGGCACGGATACCCTGTCACATGCTAAGGGCAAAGGGCCATCGGCGCCATTTTGTTTACTGGCAGCTGACGGCCCGAGAGTGGAAGAACGTTCCCAGGACCCCCACTGGACCACCAGGTACTTAAAAAAATTTTTTTGGGGGGGGGAGGTTGGAGGGGTCCGGAGGGTGGGGGGATACTAAAGAACTAATTTTAAAGGGTCGGGCTGTGTTTTTGTAAGTGTCCTTTCTTCCCGCCCCACCCCCCATAATGATGAGAACCCACGAAATTAATCGTGGGGTTTCCTATTGCTATTGGGGACCCCCCCCCCCATATCTGACGATATCATCCAATATTTTCAATCGTCAGATAAACGATTCACATCCCTAGAGACCGCAACTTCAATACTGTGTACAATTCTGGTTGTCGCATCTTAAAAGAGAAGGGAAACCAAAATGATAAAGGGAATGGAACAGCTCCCCTATGAGGAAAGGCTGAATAGATTAGGGCTGTTCAGCTTGGAGAAGACGGCTGAGGGGGGATATGATAGAGGTCTTTAAGATCATGAGAGGTCTTGAACGAGTAGATGTGAATCGGTTATTTACACTTTCAAATAACAGAAGGAGTAGGGGGCACTCCATGAAGTTAGCAAGTAGCACATTTAAGACTAATCGGAGAAAATTCTTTTTCACTCAATGCACAATAAAGCTCTGGAATTTGTTGCCAGAGGATGTGGTTAGTGCAGTTAGTGTAGCTGGGTTCAAAAAAGGTTTGGATGAGTTCTTGGAGGAGAAGTCCGTTAACTGCTGTTAATCAAGTTTACTTAGGGAATAGCCACTGCTATTAATTGCATCAGTAGCATGGGATCTTCTTAATGTTTGGGTAATTGCCAGGTTCTTGTGGCCTGGTTTGGCCTCTGTTGGAAACAGGATGCTGGGCTTGATGGACCCTTGGTCTGACCCAGCATGGCAATTTCTTATGATCTTATATGTTCTCAATGCATGCAATGCAATTTGTACAAAGCATATAAAGGTTTGGGTATCAAACCTGCACATTTGAAGTGCCCCAGGGCCCCTTCTTACAGATCCAAATTGATTTCATTGAGTTACCCTTGTGTCAAAATTATAAATGTGCATTAAGAATGGCTTGCTGTTTCTTAGGGTGGGGGGAGGCAGATACAATCTCTGTAGCTATGGTTTTACCAAGATAATTTATCCCGAGGTATGGGATTCCAGAGTCAATTGACAGTGATCAGGGAACACATTTAGTAAATATACAGGCCGATACAATAAGAAGCGTTGGAGAATGGGCACTCTGTGTTGAGTGCCCGCTCTCCCAACGCACCCAGCCACCTTTGCTGGGCATGCGATCCTATATTTAAAAAGGAGGCACTAAGGACAATAGTGCGTCCCTAGCACCTCCTTATTAGCAGAAACACAGGAGGAGTCTGTCAGCTGGTTCAGGAAACCAACACTCAATTTTACGAACGTCGGTTTTACAAACCTGCTGATAGCTATAGGTTAGGAAAACGGACGCTGGTAAAATTGAGCATGTTTTCTAGCCTGACCGGCCGGCACATTTTTTTTTAATTATTTTTTTTTAACATTTTTGGTTACTCCAACTTAATATCGCTAGGATATTAAGTCAGAGGGTGTACAGAAAAGCAGTATTTTCTGCTTTTCTGTACAATTTACGAGCATAAAATGTGCGACTTGGCCGCACATTTTTTTTTTCAGTATTCCGGGTGCATAACTAATAGCCTCATCAACATGCATTTGCATGTAATGAGTGCTATTAGTTTTTTGGGGGGGGGGGGGTTTGGACACACATTTTC